>NC_135397.1:9900000-10252500 GCF_051989625.1 Stigmatopora argus | reverse complement strand
TGACAAAACTGAAAATGACACGATTAATGGTGTCATTAAAAGCCTCAAAGTGATATTTTTTTTCATGTCCTACCTTTCAGTTCAATGTTAGTTTCTTTAAACATGGATTTCCTCAACAGTAGCGGTCTTGAGGTCTGTTGAACGACATTTATTTTCCTTTATTACACCACAGCTTTAACATGACATTGAACATAACAAATCAAATTAACATATCGATGTAAAAATGCAAGTGTTTATTAGAATTGCACTCAAAAGCCAAATATGAGTAGTCCATTGTTCGTGCCCAATAAGTAAGGCATTGTTGGATTAAAAATAAATAAATAAATAAATGTCTAAATGGGACATCTGTCTGTGTTTTCTGTTTACTTTTGATGATTTGTGAAAGAAAACTAACTCTTCCAGGTTAAAGAAAACAATAAATGGCCATTTAGAGACAACACCTGAAACGTCTCTACATGTTTAACCCGATGGTTGCCATTGACGACCATAGATGTTGAATCCATATTGAATGGGACGTCTATCACTGTCAATGACAGTAAACCTCACAGTTCAAATTGATTAGACGGCTATTGCTGTCATTGGCAGCGAATGAGTCAATTATTGATTATCTAAACTAGCTTTAGAAACAAAACCTTAACATTTTTATGGCGATAAAACTTCCAAGTTAGAAATAACCTAAACATAAAAGCACACAATTAGGAATTCTGGGAGAAAATAACAACCCGAAATCCAGTACATGTACGTTGCCCAACAAATTTGGAGTAAGATAGCTAGCCACATTGGAAAACAGCATTTCTCGATCATAATATTTATATTTCATACGACATCTAAACATTAACAAAATAGGCTTCAGATTATTTAATGACCTTTATCTGTAAATTGTTATGGAAGGTTAAATGTCGGACACGGTTCTTAGATGACAGCAAGCTAGCATCATAGGGCTAACACAGTTAGCCTGTCAGCATAACTTGACTCCATACTTACTCTTGAAGCAGTAATTCTCCATAAACCCGTCTCTGGGGCAGCAGCAGCAGTTTCGAAAGTAACGTGTAAGAGTATATAAAGAAATGTCAATGTATAAAAATGATCCCTGATCAAACAGCTCCACGTACACATTTTAGCAGCTGCCATAATGTCAAAACGTGTGAACACTATTTATTACGAGTTGTCTTGAACGCACCGTAGGAATGAACTCATGAAAGAATCTCACATTCAGCTCCATATAGGCCTAGTATTAATGACGCGTGACGTTTAGGGACATCACTTAAAAATGGTAGGCTTTAGTGGTAAAATGGGGCCAGAACATATCAAAACAAGATACAAAAATGAAAATTGTAGTCACACGAGTTGGCACATTTATCAGAATCATCTATATCTGCCAAGTATATATGTATGAAGGGTACATGGAAATTGACTCTGGTATATAGAGCCACTCTAACATAACAAGAAAAGACACTTTCTAATATAATTATATAGTCATAAAGTAAGTGACAGAGAGCCATCTAGCAATTTAAGGATAGCGGTAGTAGTGCAAAGGCAGCAACAAAATTGTCTAAAAAGGTCACGTATAATGCCCACCACACCTCAATGGATCTGTCAATTTACTAAAATACACATTTGCAACCCATGTGAGGACCATAATGAGCAACATTCCAAAGAATATTTACAATAACAAAAGAAAAAAAGTAAATGTCTATAAATTATTTATTCTGACAGTATACAATATCCATTCATGTAAGTTATTTACTTTACAATATATACATACACAAAATACTAGTTTACATGAAACCATTTCACACTGTTGTGAATTCTAAGCTTTATGTGCAAACATTTTTAGGTTGACATATTCTGCGGGCAGACCAAAACATAATTGTTTTATAAAAACTAATACCGCTACAAATGCTGCCAGTGCAACATAGCAAAATGTTTAGTATACAATCCCTATAGTTTTTTTTTACTACAATACGATACTTAAAAATGCCTTGGTACCAAACTTTACAGCAGGTGAGAAATATCACTGGAATTGTGATCTGTCCGTGTACCATCTGAACCGCTCCTCAAAAGAGGAGTGTCCAATGTTCCAGATCTTGGTGAAGTATCTGGGCCGATGACCACCACATAACGGCCATCTTCATCCTCTTGCTCCATGTTCCCGTGAATGTCTGCAGTAATTATTGAGTTTTCTGCCTCCTGGCGGCTGCATGATGGCGAGGAGGTGAGGACAGGATTTTCTGACGCCTCTCCATCAGGGCTGTCATCCTGGAAGCTGGTGTTAATGTAGATGATATCCTCTTTGCTAAAAGACTCTGGGAACCTTTCAGCAATTTTATCCAGCATTCCTCTCAGTTGGGAAAAATGGGGCCGGTCCAAAGGATCGGCTCTCCAGCAGCTATACATTATTTCATACCTATTGACAGACGGGCAATGATATAAATCACCTCTGATTTCAAGTTTCAATTTGTGAATTGAGTTGAAGTCACTTACAGGTCATCCAAACAGTCTGTTGGCTGCTTCAGCCTATGTCCTTCAAGGAGGTAGTCATAGATCTCATGGTTCTGAATACCAGGGTATGGCGTCATCCCTCGTGTAGCAATCTCCCACATGGTTACACCAAATGCCCACTGCACGTTGAAACAAAGTTCAATTTCACAGTGCTTCTTATAATAGGCTATAGCATTCATACTTTTTAATCGTAAATATTGAAATTTTTAGTTTAAGATAATTTGGGACCATGTTTTTAGGGGGGGAAACACTTGAACACACCTCACAGTGCTGCTTAATCTTATAAAATAGTCTAGCTTTTGTTTCCCTTAGTCAGGAAGAGACAACATTGGTATGAAAACAGCCCTATTATCCTGTGGAAAGGGTACTATTTAAATTAATTAATTCCAATAGCCTTTAGTCATTTTTTATCATAAAACTGTACTTTTATAGACAAATGTTTTGACGAGATTTACAAAAACAAAAACAAAAGAATTAGACAGGGAAAAAAGCAAGGCAAGGTGGATAATGTCTTTGTGATGATATGTATTATTTAGAGGCGGGACTTTCAAGAAACGTGTACTAACTGGGGTGCTTACCACATCGCTTTTAACAGTAAATACTCTGTCGGCCAGACTCTCAACAGCTATCCATTTAACAGGCATTTTGGCAATTCTGCCCTGTCTATAATAATCTCCACTGTAGATCTTCTTGGATAAGCCAAAATCCGCCACACAGACCGTCATGTCATCTCGCAGCCTGGAAGGTTAATAATAAAATAATAAGTAAGATGACAACTGTTACTAATACTTTATACTTGTACTACAAGTGTAGCATCTTTGGCAATAACTCACATGCAGTTGCGAGCAGCCAGGTCGCGATGCAGAAAGTTCCGACCGCTGAGATACTCCATACCAGAGGCAATGTCCACCATGAACTTCAGGAGCGTCTGGGTTGGTAAGAACTGGGAATAGTTGAAAATTTAATGAGAAAATGTTAATTTGATCTACAATATTCCCTCGATTATCGCCACTTCACTATCGCAAATTCACTTCTTTGCGTTCATTTTGCTATTAATCATTTAAAATCTTTTTTTTTTTAAAGTTCATAAAAATGTGAAAATCCACGCTTAAGCGGAAGCCATCTTGCTACTGGGACTCAGCACTGAAGAAAAAAAAGGTAGTTATAATAGGTGTGACCCTACTTCACGATTTTTCGATTATTACGGCCATGTTTGGTCTACATTAACTGCAATATTCGAGGGATTACTGTATTATACCACTGCTAATTAGTTTCCTTACTAATGGATTCTCTCCCAGGCGTGAGCGCAGCAGGAAGGTGTGTAGATCTCCATATTTCATAAAGGGCAGGATGACCATAGGCTTAGGGAAGTGACCAGCAACGGTTTCCAAGCACACACCTATAGAGAGCAGAATTTTACACAATTTTCAGGATGGTAATGGTAAATAACGATTATTTTCTTTCCAAACCAAGAAAAAGATGTAATGTATGTGTTCTAACCAAGCAGCTTGATGACATTAGGATGATGGAAGTCTTTCATGCAGGCTGCTTCATAAAGAAACTCTTCTATTTCTCTCTGAGAAAAGCTGTCCACTGTTTCCAAAAAGATTTAATAATGACTACATAATTCAAATCATTAAATGGTATCTGTAAAATTGAAGGAATACAACTTGCCTTTCATTGTCTTCACAGCAACCTTTTCTGACATCCCATCTGGTTGTTTTAAATGCCCCTCGAACACAGAGCCAAATTCACCTAGTTAAGGGGAGAGGCTATTAAATAGGCTTGAAAGTAAATACAATTTTCTTTCGCGCTTATTTTCTCCTCATGTACCTTCGCCGAGAACCTTTCCTATAGACAGCAAGTTCCTCACGACCATCACATCCTGCAGTTTGGCATGAAGTTCATCACTGACGCCGAGATTTACCACTGCACACAAAAGTAATGTATAGATGAGTCATTAGAATATGCAAATGTGAAAAGTCATCCAAATAAAAATGCATATATTTCATGACTGTGACTGAAAAATTTGGATTTTGCAGTTATAATGTAGTATTTGGGAACATACATGTTATTCCAACAGCTGACCGATTGTAGGACCTCTGCGGTTTGTATTGGACGATTGGCTGTTGCTTTTGTCCACTTCCCAACAACCGTCTGCAGGGGGAAACGTTAACAAAGAAAAGACAATGAAGACCAATACATTCTCCACACTCACAGTATGGCAATGCTTTTGTAGATCTAGACAATGAAATATTCCTACAATCTCTCGAAGATATGTCTTCGGATATGCTGCTAATTTCCTGAATGTGTGTAATAACAATATCCGCATCCTGAGAGGTAAGACTGAGTCACGAGTCAGCGGGAATGTAGAGTACTTGTCAACTTTTGCAAACAGCAGCTGCAGTTATACTCACTTTAAGTCCAAAGAGTGAGGAAGCGGGGACAGTTTAGGAGTACAAAGCGTCATATCTTTTTCAAGGCTGACACTAGTTATAAATAGATGACTCATCTAGACGTATTGGCTACTGAACAGCGTAGCAGTACAAGAGGTAAAGGTGCAGGCAGCCATGCCATTTCAGAGATAAGATAGTGGAACTTTAAAAAAGGGGGGTCTTGATTAAATTAACACTGATCAGAGAAAATTTAGCATACCCAAGCCAAGAGTCAGATGTCCTGTTGCGTACACAGATAGCCACCCAGAGGACAAGCATCAAAAGAGAGAATCCACACACCACACCCAGAACAACACTGACAGAATCTGGAATTTTGGTGCCAGGGCTTGAGGATGGTGATGGACCAGATTCTGAAGGAGATACATAATATAAATTCCAGGATACTGTTACAATCAGAAAACCGTTATCAACTGTGCAGGAAAATAGTATCGTTATACCATTCTTTATGGTTCTTCAGATCTACCAATATAAGATGCTAACCACGGTAATTAGAAAATAATCACAGTTTAATAAAATGTGCCAGAGGTGGTGGACAATGATTGGATTAAAAAAGGTATAGTGTTTAATAATTTGAAACACCACTTAAAAAAATAGACACCAAATTATGTCTGAAATTTTGTAGTCTTTTTGTTTTGAGGGACCGTTTAAGAATCGGGATTTTAAAAAAAATAATTTGCTGTAAATGATTTAGTGGGTTGGGCTTTAAGCAGTGAAACAAGTCCATATTTTACACAGGACACATTTAATATTTTTTAGATTTTTTTTAATCATGTAAAATATGTAACTTAGTTGGCAAAGGCTCCTTCAATACATTTTCCCAGACAAATTACAACTGTACATTGTACTTTTAATGTTTCTTTGTCATTTTGAGGGGTGCAATTCATCGAGTAAGAGGAAATAAATCACGAGATGAGCTTACTGTCTTCTGGCACAAACAACCACACTCGTGGGCTGACCATGCCGCTCCCAGCACGCGTGCATGCAGCCACCTCCACGCTGTACGTGGTGTTGAAATCGTGCACTGCTATGAAGGCTATGTTGGTGTAACTGTGGATCTGAACAATAATAGTAGTGTCACAATCAGTTTTAAAAAAAGAGGTTAATCATTCCACATGAGAAGGTCACAGGTTCAATAAGATAAGTACTACTTAAAAGTGAAAAATCAGCAGGGCCGACATTTTTTTGACAAAACAGAGTCAGCGTGAATGACAAAAGTATGTGTCGCTGTCATCACCTTTGTTTTTTGTTGCACCTTCTCCCTTTTCTGCCCACACATTGTACCGTTCGATTACAAACAAAAAGTGCAACCATAACAGGCTCATTTACAGGAAGAAAATTCCGCTACCCAAGAAATTCTCCAAAACGTGTGCTGGCTACCACAAATAAAATGCCATGGAAAAGGAAAATATTGACCAGTTGCAGTAGAGGACACCATGTGACAGACAAAGCCCTGTATTTCACAAGAGTGCATGTTAGCATCTGCAGTTCCTCTGTTCTCCCAATATGCTGACTGTCTGACATCCCATGCAGAACCCATGATTCAGACGAGCGGTCATGTCTGAGGCACCAAGCTAACCTATTGCTTACTACACTAAGTGTGGTATAGCTTTACATGCACGCATTTCCAGTCAGCGCTGAATAATGGAAAGCTTTTGTCTGCATCCACTACTGTGACGTCAGCAACAATGAAGAACACAAAGGAGATTAAAGCCTACAATACACATCCTGCTGTATTCATATTCACTTTTCAGTGATTCACAGCCAAATGAAAAAAAACATTGACTTTTTTTTCCACATGCGTATCCTTAACTTCATCACAGAGAGGAAGATAAGGAAATAATATACCATTGTCTTAGAAAACACTAATACAAACCTGTCATCAAAAATATGCTATCCTTACATAGATAATATTGCTATCATTACTTAGGGGAACTGTCCTCAATACGATGTTTTCGTGTATTACATTGTTTGCATATTTTTTTTCTCATTCATCCAAAGATAAATTATCCGAACTCTGTCTTAGATACATCGTCACCACATTAGTCATTCATTGTCCTTTTTCAAGGAAGGAAACTAACTTATACACTTACGTAAGGTCGGGATATTTAGTGGAAACTCACAATTCCGCCTCATTGGAGTAATGGGCATACCATAAACACGTGTTCTTGATAAATGCAACATATACATAAATCTGTACTTTATGTATAGTGAAAAATATGGATAGCACGACTAGTAATTGATTGACCAATTATCAAATTACCCCATCTGATTTGATAATTGTTTAGAAATGCTGTCCACCTGAACTTATTATTTCGGGCATTTTTACTTGGAAAAAAATGACAGTTATATAGTAGCGACATAGAATTTATACTATACCTTTTTGCAAGGCATTATTTATATTTCCAATGGTCAAATATTATATATCATATCGGATAGTAATATAACTGCACATTAAATCTGAATCAATTGCTCACCTTGTTGGCTTGCGTCCCATGTCGGACAATAATGTCGTAGCCTTGCAGGATACCGTTGATCTTATCATCTGGTGGAGGCTTCCATCTGATCACCAGCCACGTTTCATTCAGTAGCATGGTGACGTTTCGAGGATAAACTGATGGCACTGGGAATAATGGAAAGCAGAAGGATGACACTATTGTATAGTTGTATTACACTTGCCCTTTTATGGAAAAACCAATTATTTAAAGAATGTCCTGTTTAAAATTTGATAACAGTTTGGTATGCGGTCCTTGCCCAGCCAAAATAACCCCCACAGTGGGCCTTGAAGGGAAACTCCACCCATCAGGAACCCTTTCAACAACCCATTTCCTACATGGTTCTTTAGGAAAAGTGGTGGAATTTGTCGGTGGGAGATCACATTTCAATCCACCTAATGGAGGGCTTTTGATGAATGGTACATCTATTAAGAATAATAATGATATTAGAATAAGTCCTTTTCGTTACACACCTCCCTCTGTTGTGTTGCTTTGGATCCAAGGGGACACCGGCGATGTCCCCACCTCATTGCTGCAAGAAACGCTCATGTTGTAAGAAGTCATGGCTTGCATCCCGGAGACTTCACACTGGAATGGCGGCACTGTGACGTTGATGAATCTGGTAATTGTGACTTCCCCTATCCTGCGACTCACCTCTTTCACCTTGGAGGCAGAAAACATGCAATGATCTATCCGAGGGGCATTAAAACATGCACGAGCAGAAGTGACACTAACCCTGATGTGGCATTTGGACAATGGAGAGAAGCCATCATGTCCGGGCATCCAGCTTAGTGTTAGTTTACTGGACTCTCTCGCTATAACGGTCACGTTAGACACAGAACTGGGAAGCGCTACAAAACAAATACACCCATATTACTATATATACACATCTATTTATTCATTCATTTTCAGTCCCGCTTATCCTGACAAGGGCCGCATGGGTGCTGGAGCCTATCCCAGCCAACTGCGGGCAGTAGGCGGGGGACACTGAATTGGTTTCCATTCAATTGCAGGGCATGCTGAGACGTACAACCAACGCACACTGATACAAATGGGCAATTTAGAGTGCTCAACCAGCCCATCATGCATGTATGTTTTTTACCCTGTGAAAACAATAACAACATAACAATATTGGTCGTACACATTATACATGAAAAAATATACCAATATCTAAGTGCTAAGCGCACTATACTTTGTATTTTTTTAATCACTTTTTGCTGGAGAATACACAGATCATATGAACATTTTTCTTTTAATTTGCTTTAAATTAGTATTGTAATCACAGTTTAAATCAGGGGTGTCAAACTGGTCCTCAAAGGGCCAGGATTTGGGTAATCAGTTGATTGCAGTCAGGTGCTACTTATTTTAGAAGACACCGCATTGATTTTTAACCTTGCGATTGTACAACTTAAGACGTATTTGAAAAGGTGCCATTGTGCCAAAAAATATAATAGCACAAAGTACAGTAACACCGCCAAAGCACTACATCCCGTGCAGATTTGAGAATAGGGATGGCAATACATGTAATGTTATAGAAGGCAATTGGCAAGGTTTATGAATTCAATATTTGGCATGGACAAATTCACCGTTGGAATGACAAAGAAGCTGTTCTTGATGTTAAAGAGTTGTAATCATTACTGGTTGCATACCTTTAATGTTGATGTTTGCCTCTCTGGATGTGGTGACCCCTTTTAAGTTGTAAGCTTCACAGCTGAACTGAGTGAACATGTTGACACCTGCTGTAGGTAGACACATTCAAAAACAGGAGTCAAGGTCATTTTCAAAATTAGATCTCTTGCGGTAAACACTAAATACCAATTAAAACTAATCTGTACAACAGGTATACTGCATTCATAACATGTAAGACTAATCTTCACTGGAAAGGAAATAATGCAATGAACATATGAAATAAAAACATCAGTGATGAGTCAAAAAATATATGTTTATTGTCATGTAATTCTATTTTTCTAAAAGCTCCGGCTTTGCTCAAAGAGGAGCGGAACAAACATCCCTTTTGTGCTTCGTTTCGGAAGCCGAGCTGACCACAACACACTGAATGTTTTGTTTATATTTCTTGACCTTCTCTAAAGCACCAGTATGAAGTGCGCCACACTTTTGACGCAAACATTTTTCTTCTTTTAAATTTAAATGGCAGGTGCTCTCAAAGTCTAACATGCAATTATATGGAGCTTTGGAGAAGCTTTTTGGACTAACGTGCAAATACCTTGGCAAATGTTTAGGTAAATTGTAAAAATTCCATGACCGCATGCCTCACTCTGAAAGTACGCAGCAAACAGATGTGGGAAGCAAAGTGGGAAGTGAGCAGGTTTGACTCAAGTCACAACTAGAAGAGGTCATTTGTGACCCATTCTTGTAAATGTGGAAAAACAAGAAAGAGAAATTTCAATCTTAAATAGTTTCGAGGGAGATTGTGACACCAAAATCACTGCTTTACATGTCTATTCAGATACAGAATATATACATAGATAACAACATGAAATTATTTATTTTTTTAAAGTTCCTTAATGGCTACTCTTGGCTAAAGAAAAAATACTGAAATAAAAATAAACATCATGTATTGTTATTTCATTATTGTTATGTTTGCATTAAATCAACCACTTTGAAATGACAAATGGTGGGTTAGGAGTCGAGTAGAAGGAACTTTTGCAGTGTACCTCCAGCAATCTATAATTATGAGGTTTCTAGAAATCCGGCTGAAACCTTATGTTTCCATAAATAGAGTGAAGTATTTATGGGCATACGGGCCGATTTTCCAACAGCAAACCACCACATTTTAATGAACCCAACTGTAAGACATAGAACACTACAGTACACTACGACTCCTACACTACTGTCCTATTATAATACTTTAATACTAATAACTCTGGTTGATCATGTCTCCTAAAATTGACATTCAAAGCATTAGTAGAAGTACAGCGTGTTTAGATGGAGTGTCCAGCATTAATCTTAACAAACACCCAATGGCATCAATGATGCCCTGAGTGACACCAACCTGGATGGTGTGAATGCCTTTCCATCAGCACAGCAGAACTGCTAAGGTAGTCAAGATGAAGCAGAATAGAAACCAGACTAACGGATGCTTAATGAGTTCAAATGCTTGTATAAAGCCAATGACTGACTAACTAAGTGTCATGTTTTAAAAAAAATGTTGGTATTGCAAGGCCTTTGGGGAGAATATAACTTTTATCATCTATTTTGCATTATTAATCTTCATGGCCATTTCCAAAGATTATTTTTAATCAGTTGAAAAAGGCTCCATGATGTTGTGAGACTAGGTCAGCCGGCGTCTTAAAACAGATTGTAATTTTTTCATTAAGCTATATTAATGACATTTGACATGAAGTCCATGGAAGCCTTCTGAGGAAAATGAGGAAATGAAACATTTGTTCCCCACGACAAGTGCAATGTGTGCCGTGAAACTACTGAGCTAAGATTGCTGCAGCCCGCAACCCTTCCCTGCGTCAGTGGGCTGTCCTGTGAATGAGGTCTTTGTCCCTGGAGCCAACCCCCGAACAAAATACCAGTATAACCCCCCACTTCAGCCCCTTCCTGCCCCGGCCCTTGCACACACTGGACCAAAGCACAGCTCTGAACCTTTAACCCATTCTGCTACTGGCTTATCATCAAACAGCAGGAGCGCTTAGCCTGAGGCACGAGGTTATGCTTCTCATAACAAAGTAAACTGACTGCATTTCTGAAGAAAATATGAAATCACCCCTTAAATTTTAATCAGTAATTTAGGCTGAATTCTTTTGAACACTTAAATGTATAAACATATCTCAAAACACCACCTTGAAAAACTTCCCTGCACAAATCGCCAGTGTTAAAGGGACATTAACAATGGTCTCATAAACACCCATAATGGGTAAAATCTCTTATTATAAGCACATTGTGGATGCTGACATAGCTGCAAATGAAGCAGAATAGAAAGCACCAAGAGCACAATGAAAACTGAACATATATACCAGATCAATTTGTCTCCAAAGTTCGGGTTTACATCAGACTGATTATTTCTTTTGCATCACAACCTTCCAATGTAAAGAAAGAAACAAAAATGGGCTCACCTTCCACATTGAAAATGCTTGGAGAGTTATTGTAGCCACCAACAGGAATTCCATCACGTAGCCAGCGAATATTAATAGGGTCTGGAGGTCCCACAGCCTCACATGACAAAGCAAAAGGAGTGTCCTTTGTTACGTTTTGATCCTCGGGTTGCAGGATAAAGGTTGGAAGACCTGCAAAGAAAATTCAACATAGTGATGACAGGAAAACAACAAGCCTGCTATGGATTTACCTTCTACTTTGATGGCGATAGGTTGAGAGTCCACCATCATGTTGCCAATGCTGAGCCTGCAGCGATATTCGCCAGCGTCTGCCTTCTGAACCTCGGTAATGCTGTAAGACATTTTAAGATGTCACATGTATGAAATTGTATAGAAGAAACTACACGGACGCTGAAATATTAAAGTGTAAATAACCTAAAATGTCTGGTAGAACTGTGTCAAAGTGGAGGCCCGGGGGCCAAATCTGGCCTGCCGCATCATTTTGTGCGGCCCGGGAAAGTAAATCATGGGTGCCGACTTTCTGTTTTAGGATCAAATTAAAATGAAGATTATAGATGTATATTAAATTTCCTGATTTTCCCCCTTTTAAATCAATAATTGTAATTTTTAATTATTTCTTTCTGTGTTTTTAGTTCAAAAATCATTTTTTAAAATCTAAAAATATATATTAAAAAGCTCAGATAAACATTGTTTTAGATCTATAAAAAACTGAATATTCAGGGCTTTTAATCCAGTTCTTTTAATCCATTTATTTAAAAAAAATCTAAATATTATATCTAAAATGGTCCAGCCCACATGAAATCGAGTTGACGTTAACGCGGCCCGCGAACCAACCCGAGTCTGATACCCTTGCCCTAGGGCCATTTAAAAAATACAGGCCTATACAAGCTCTTCCCACACTCCTTTGCCTTTTACCCCTTCACAATAGTATCAGTACCATAAAACAACAATTGCCACGAAAGAAATCTGATCACTAAATTTAAACCACGCTTCTGTTGAAAAAAACAAGACAGCCAACGTGTTAATTTTCAGTTAAAACCACTCGAAAGCAATTCTCATTAAAAGGACACTTTCGCTTTCATTTATGGTAAGCAACGTTCCTTTACTTTCATGACAATAAAACAATAGCTGCTCTCCAAAGAGGTCACTTAAAAAGTAGTGTAAAGTATATATTAAAGTACTATATATTTAAAAAGTATATATTTTCAATTATTTTCCAAAATGTTTTAACACATAGGTGTCAAATTCAAGCACCAAAGCCCAAATCTGGCCACTTACGTCATTTTTTGTTGCCCTCCAAATGCAAATCTTTCTATAATTTGTTATGTTAATTTAACATTTTGACAGACCGAGCAAAACTATAACAAAGATGTGACCCACAACAAAAATTCGATAGACACCCTATCTAAACTGTGGCTGAACAATACTGGAGGAAAAAACGACATTGCAACGTTTGAGGGTTGCCATATATTGCAATATTAAAAATTGAAGATTTTTTACAACTAGATGACCTGGTTCACTCAGTATGAACATATTGCATCATATAATACAGTTTAATCCAAGCAAAGGGGGTTGATCTGTGAATTATGAATGAAGATTGCTGTATTTACTAATGGGTGATCCAGGTAGCTTTTATAAAGCAAAACAAAAGTTTGTGTGCTCAAAAAAAATGTACATCTTGCAATAGGGCTATTGCAATGGCGGTGTTTTAATGATAGATTGTGCAGGTCTAATCTAAAGCATTCAAAAGTTGAGGGAGGGAAGCTTCCAGAAATCGACATTGTTTTGAGACGTCACACAGTAAACACAAATGCCCTTACACTTTGAATTAAAAAAAAGTCATCTGCGTAATCTGAGAGGACGTTCCTCAAACATTCTTGTAGATCAAATCTTACAGCCTTTCTTTTTTCATTTAAAAAAATGCATTATTAATGAACGAGAAAATGACAAATTCTGGGCACCATTACCTGACAGTGGAGAGAAGCCTTGTTGCCCTATCCATAATGGTCTGAAGTTCATTGATCAGTACATGCATGTTAGTAGCCAGGTCCTGACCATTCTTCATCCACAATATGCTGGGCTCCAGTTGAGTATCGGGAATATCAATGGAGCAGCTGAATTTGGTTTCATGTCCTTCTGACAAATGGATGGAGTCCGCAGTGGTCTTGAAATGGAGTCTTTTAAGCTCATCCGGGCTGAGGTATTCTCTTGAGGCATGGCTCTGCACAATCAGGGGATCAGAGGTCCTGACAGGCCGCTGCAGATTCTTGCTGGATTCCTGGGCTGTTTACACAGTCGCATTAGGTTTGAATCAAACTACTTCCGAAAAACAAAGCCGAATATTTACAAATCACATGGCTGATGAGTTCAACTATGTTAACTATTATTTATTTTGACTACTTATTATGTTGACAACATTATTTATTACTTATTTATTTATTATTTCTCATTGTTATTCATTGATTATTTATTTGTGTACTTCATGGTGAAGTTTTATATCTCATTATACTTGTATAATGACCATAAAAGCATTCAATTCAATTCAACTATTCGTTTGGTTCAAACATTGTAAAGTTTACTTGGACTATAATCTGCACTTTACACAGAATCTAAACTCCAGCGCAACAATATTACGTATTACTGGAACAGATTCAGCCCGGGTTCGATTCCCGGTCAGGCAACTTGTTTTTAAGGGACTCAAGATGGAAATTAGCCTTTGGCTACAATCTTACATATTTACATAAATATGTTCATTAACATGAACATGAATATGAATACTATGCTCATTAATATGTTCTGTCCCTTATTAAATAAATCAAATACTCAATACCTATTTTGCTGGAAAAATAATTCCATAAATCACCCTGTAATGATAATAGATACCAACTGTATTCGTCTTTCGTTGAATTAATTGTTAATTGAATAAAATCTGCATGCCTTTATGTATTCTAGAAATTAAAAAGCAATAGTATACCACTGATGGAATTCCACACAGCCAGTGCCATGGTTGCAGAGCAGAAAATCAATCCAAGCGTGCCAGATGAAGTCTTTGCCATTTTCCCCCAACTATTCTTCGTCCAAGCAGGAAGAAAACAGACTATTTTATCGAAGCAATGTAGAGACGCCTACATCACATCAGTAAGCGCTTTGACGCAGTTTGTTTGGAGACTTGTCGACGCAAAAGCAAGTTTCCCAGTGGAAAGAAAAAGTTTATTCGCGTCGACGTCACAGGTGGGACACCATGGAGGCGGGACCAGCAGTAGGGGGGCGCGGGGGGATTGTTTACTATTGATTAGCGAAAATAATAAAGCAACAAAACCATCTCAAAATGGCTATATGTGTTTATTTAAAACTTTAGAATTAAGAGCAACATTTAATTTGTACTCCCCAGTAATGATACTCTCCTAGATACATAATTACGGATATAACTGCGAAGTTGCATGAACCTGAAATTAATGATCAAACACCTGTTTATTATAAACTTGCTTGATTAATCTCTAACTCTGGTATTTTAAAAGGTATATTCATTAAAATAAAAGCAGAAGGGAAAACAAACGGATCCTATGTTAGATTGCGTCACCGTGTGGTCAATGTTAGACACTAACATTAACTCAATATTGAAGCAAAAAAAAATAGTATATAGGTACTTGAGTAGATTTCTATTTCATAACAGTTCTGTGGCAAAGGATTCAAAGTAAAATGAAAGTTTAATCTATATTGCCCGAAAAAATCCAAAGTCAGTCCTTTAAACGGACACTTGTGTACGTGGTGTATGTGTGTAAGTGTATCTATGTGTGTGTACGTGTGTGTGAGTGTGTGTGTGTGCGTGTTTGTTTTAACCAAATCTCAAAAGACACAAAAATATGCGTGTTTTAAATTGCGCTGAAATTTTTATACCACTAGAGGTCAACAAACTAAGGAAGAACTCAAGTAAAAAGTGTTCCTGGGTACAAATACGTTTGCCAGTAGACATTTAAGTAAAATATTTTTCTTTTTTTTTCATGTTACGATAATAATAACACTAAATCCCAAATGCAATTGAAATTTTAAAAATCCAATTTGATATTTTTCTAACACTCCGTGTTGACGTTTCACAGGAAGTGGATGCGTGGAAAGGAGGAAGTGCCCACCCTGCACTGACATGACTGATCTGGAATCAGACAAAACAGATGATTACACAAACAGTCAACGTAAATATTTGCATCATAGTGACCTCAAATCAGTTTGTACGAGTGGGGGAATCCAGGAAGTTGCTTTGCTGCTGGGAAGCTTGAACTTCTGACAATATTCTTCAAATGATCAGAAGTCGTTTTATAAATCAGCATCTTAGTTATTAAATCGTCCCATTTCTGAGACCATGGATAAGCTTCGTCGCGTGCTAAATGGCCGAGAGGAGAACGAGGAACTCGGTCTCACAGCGCAGGTATAGCCAGTAAACGGCAGCATACAGACGATGCTAATGCTGTCAATACTTTTAAGTTTACTCTCCTAAAAAGGAATATTCTCCCAATAATTGATGGCATTTTGCCATTGTATTTTCTATGGTATGGAATGTTTTCAAAGTGTCAACTGTCGTTTATTGAGGCTGTGAAGTTGTTTCACTCAATGGCGTACTTTTTGTATTAAACTATGAATATTGTCATGATATGTCTGTATTAACGAATGAATACTTGTTACACGCTATCCAAAGGAGGATAAATTAAGGTAAGATTCTGACATTACATTCTTACATGACATGAGTTGGATTGGTTGAATATGACCCAATTCAGATGCATATTAGTTCTTATGTTTTGATGGACTTTAACTTGAATAGCTCTTCACACTCGAGTTCATCGTGTGATTAATTTAGCTATTATCGTTTTAAAAATGTAGACCCATTCTAATTTATGTTTTAAATAATACAAGTGGACATACAATTGACACTTCCACCCCATCACATACAGTTTAGTTTGGGCTAGTTGTGTTGAAAACTAACTATTCTGTTAGTGTCAGTCAGCTCATTGCAATTTTGCTGATGATAAAATTTGTGAACCATATGTAGTAAGTGTGCAGGCCTTTGGGTGACATGAGTTTGTCTTGTGACATCCTCCCATTGTTCTCACTAGGTTTTCGAAGCCACCTCGCTCAGCTACAGTACCAGGGTGAAATGGTTCGTCATATGCTTTGCCTCAGGCATCCTGTGCTCAATACTTGTGAGTTTTGCCACTTTCATTTCATAATTCATTAGCTGTCTTGTATGTATTTATACATGCCCTGGGGATGGGGTGCAAAAGTAAATCAATGTTTTGTTTGTAGTAGTGGACGTCCTAGAACTTGGCATCAAGAAACACAATCTAAATATATATATTTTTAAAACTATCAATCTTTATTTCTTAGATATATGAATGCTTAAGTCAGCGATCACATCTAAGTTGTAATAATGTAAAAACATTATTGTTTGTATGTAAGAAAATGTATTTGTTTACAATTCAGGGCTCAGCATTGCTTTTCCTTCCAAATGGACTCAAACTCTTTGCAGTTTTCTACACACTGGGCAATATTGCTGCTCTTTCCAGGTAAGATTTAAGGTATTCTTAGAGTGGTACTAGTAAACAATATTGCACCTTCTGGCCATTTGCAATCCAAATTTAGACTGTATAGTTGTTCATCACCAACTTTGGAAACCACGAAGTCAATATTTCAATTTGTTTTTACTTATCACTGTTTACATGGTCAAATGCTATTTTTCTACTAATTTTTCCACATACAAAGTAGTTCTTTGCTGTCAGAGTGGGGGCGGCTGCGTTTTACTAGCACATATTACAACAATACTAGATATAGTTTAGTAGCATAGACTCGCAAAATGGTGGTTGAAATTTGTTACGCCTCTAAAGTAGTATCTGCGGGTATTTGGATGCTGTATTGCCTTCTAAGTTTTAACACAGCTCCCACATAATCTCATCTAACTGACGTGTTACTTCACACTATCATCAGCTGAGAAAAGAGCTGTGCTCATTAGGGGTGGGGGGCTTCATCATTTTACACTCCTTGACGTCATTGAAGCATCGGGAAGGAAGCTTTGAATGTGTGTGTGTTCTGCTGGCATTTAGTTCTAAATATTTATTTCACCTTTGTAATTGTGTCTCTTTAGATCCAGGAAAGTTGCTTTCTTAATTTAGCATTTTCAAGAATTCATTTTTCCAATAAATTTGGATTGAGTCCATGTTTCTATTTTATGACCACCCTGTCTCGTTTATAGCACCTGCTTCCTTATGGGACCACTAAAGCAATTAAAGCGCATGTTTGAGCCTACAAGACTAATAGCAACCATCGTTATGCTGGTAAGACCATTACTGGCATCCCTTACTCAGTGTTTTCATCAAGTGGTAATTCATTTAAATACTGCATGTCTAATCTTTATGGACATGCACGCTTAAAGCATTAGGGTCAAGTAATTGTTTATTTTCCAGAGTTCTAAAGCCAATTAAAACTTTTTTTTTTAAAACAACTTGTGGACATTAAAAAGCCGTTGAGAATGTTCAAGATTGGCTGATAAACTGTCTGTCACTTCCCCTTTAGCTTTGCCTCATCTTAACGCTATGCGCAGTGTTTTGGGTAAGTTCACAAACGAAGTTATGATTGTTTTGAGTTGCGACCTCAATTAAAATGCACACTTTTTTTGACAGTGGCACAAAAGGGGCCTGGCCATCATTTTTTGTATCCTCCAGTTTCTAGCAATGACGTGGTAAGTATGAACAACTGCTGCAATAAATGCATTTTTTTTTTTAAAGTTCTAGAATAACAAAATATTTTAGATTTTAGAATAATTAAAAAAATAAATGCAGAAAGTTTACCTTTCCTTGGAAAGCGGTTTAAAACTAGTTTAAAATATCTTGTAACGTTACAATAGTCCAAATTTGAATAACTAAAGCTAAAATGTGAACAGTTGGTGTTTTTAACACATAGTAGTCACCAAATGATAAGCAACAAGAGAAAAATCTGTTCCGGAGTGACAAGGTAATGAGATTTTTTTTTGTTATCTTTGTTTGCCTTTCCACCCTGGCCACCATTACACATTTTAAAATGATGTATACTCATTGAAATTAACTATTGTGTTTCATTTTCTTTCTGCCTTGAAAGGGCGAGATAACAATTTCAGAAAACAATCTTCACACACGTATAAAGATTGGAAGGACCAATTGTCACTAAATATATAGTTCTTGTTATTTTATCCAGATAGTGAGCAATCTTAAACTGATTCCTCCCTTTATGTGGAACTGAGTAGCCTTAGTTTAAGACTTGCACGACAGTTGGCCAGGTAGGTCAGCTTGGTTTTAGCCAGGTGGTTCCTGACTCATCATCAGCCTACTTTAATCTAACTCCGACTGTATGTGGTCCTGGCAAGTGAGAGATGGAGGACATGTTTTTATCCCACTGTGCTGTTTACACACAGGACTAAGTCTTTGCCAGCCTCTTTATCTCTGCCATCATCACTCGTAAATACACCTTAGCAACAGTGAGGGATTTTGTCACGCTACCGTATGATTTAAACTACAACCTGAATTGGCCACTAAACAGTCCAAACCACATATACAATAAAAACGTACAATTATTCACCCTCGTATTCACACTATAATAGTTGATTTGCTGTTTTTATTTAAATTTCTTTGCAACAGTTAACTATTGAAAACTATTTTAAAAGTCGATAATACTAAGCTTCATTTTTGTACATGTCGGTGTTAAATGCCACTAGGAAAAGAGTCACAAAATATGAAAATTCTCTTTACCCACTACAAAATAGTTTTTTTGACATTTGGCTGCTCTGAATTATTGTTTGATCACTCTCAATGTTGTGATCATGATATATGGATCAATAAAAAATCTAACGGAAAGTCCACACAGACTCCTTGGGGCAAGGGTGTCAGACTCGGGTTGGTTCGCAGGCCGCTTTAACATCAACTTGATTTCACGTGGGCCGGACCATTTTAGATATAATATTTAGATATATTTTTTTATATATAAATGGATTAAAAGAACTGGATTAAAATCCCTGAATATTCAGTTTTTATAGAGCTAAAACAATGTTTATTTTATATATTTTTAGATTTTACAAAATGATATTTGAACTAAAAACACAGAAAAAAATAATTTAAAAATTACAATTATTGATTTAAAAGGTGGAAAATCAGAAAATTTAATATGCATCTATACTCTTCATTTTAAATTGATCCTAAAACAGAAAGTTTTTAAAAGTAACTGGAACTGTTTTAGAAAGTAACTCATGATTTACTTTCCCGGACCACACAAAATGATGCGGCGGGCCAGATTTGGCCCCCGGGCCGCCACTTTGACACGGGCCTTATGGGGATTAGCCACATATAACAGCTTGATTGTCTCATTTTATAAAGATTTTTAAATACAATCTGTGTCCTACAAAACTATACCCAGCCAGATTTTGAGAGTTGTCATTCTTATTCTGACATTACATTATCTGTATAATTCTTATCCTAGTCTAATTAAAAGATTGGAGAAATTATACTTTTGACTATTTGAAGGTCACGGAGGTCAAGGTCTAGCTTTTCTGTAAATCTGAATTCCATGTGTGATGTGAATATGAGCGTTTTTTCGCTTAAGTACTGTAATGAGCGTATTTGTACAATCCCAACAAAGGATGTCAGTGAAAGCCCAAAGGGAGGTCCGTGGGTGGAAAAAAGAGAGCGTTTCATCAGCATGACTGTCAGCGTCGTAACAACCCACCATTTCACTTACGTACGGAACATTCACTTCCGCTTTTGCTGGAGTGGCAACCGGGATCACCACGGAAACCACAAATCACACATGCCAGCCTCATTTCGAACAAACACTGCTAAAGTTCACGCCCACGCGGGAGCTGAGCCGTCTGGCTGAAAGCAGTTCTACAATACGGGCATAGGCACTGACCCACGCACTGGACTGGGACTGGGCAAAGTTCAGAATTCAGCCTGAGTGTGTAAATTGTAATCTAAATTTTGCAATACTCACTTCCTCTTATTCTTATTATACATGCTCTTTTGTTTCATCTGCATTTACATTTTGTTTTTCAGGTACAGCATCTCTTATATTCCTTTTGCCAGGTAAGACAATCATGATCAATAGTAGATTGGAGTAAAGTGTCTCTTCTTGAATCTGAAAGGCAAAAACAGACTTTTTGTTGCCATCATCATCTTGATTGTTTTTATCTTTTAATCTCCGAGCAAATGACGCAAGAGAGAATTCTCAGTAAGGCGACTGGACAACAACATGTTTTTATTTACTCTCAAATGTCCTACTGTTTTCCTTTCCCATTTGGTGGTAATCCTCTCCTCTACCACCAACCCTGATTCACTCCATTTAGACCCAAACAAATTACGGCTTGTTTTTTCACATGGACTTTGTAGCGTTATGATGTTTTCTTTAATCGTACCATCCCAATACAATATTTTATCTTGAGCCAGATTTATTGTATTTTACCAGTTTTTGTCTGACATCATTGTGGTAAGGTGTTTTTCCTCAAATCACCAAAGAAAATTGTTATTACAATCCTCAAAATGATGGCTGGTCCTCAACCTCATGCCCCATTTTTATATTTTCAAGAATGGCAACATCTTTTTTAAGCCAAATGTCTTGAATAATTATTGGCAGTGAATGCATTTTGGGATTCCCCAAGTAGTGACAGTTTCGGACCCTGCTGAGTTCACCTGTCACATTCCTTCATATGGACATCCTCCAAGCACAAGGAAGAGGTGCGATGTTGTTTTGCCAATCCAGATGCGGTCAGGATTATGTCTAATTTGGAGAGATGACCCCCACTCAACAAAGCCTGGGTTCTGCGTGTGTTTTGGTGTCCCGGTAATCCATCCTAACAGCTGAGAAACATGCTATAACCTCCCAGTTGTCCCCCTCCCCCCAAACCAAATGCTGACAGCAAAACAAAGACACTCTTGCTGCCCTTCTACAAACCAAATTCCTCAGAACAAAAGTTGGACTGTTTATTGTGTTGACATTCTAATTCTGGTTTACGGATAAAATCAAATCATTTCTCAATATGTTTAAATATACAGTCCCCAACAAATGTATAAGCTTATTAGCAATTTCCATCCAGATGCTTAGTTCCCTTTGAATTCAATTCTGACACTAAATGTAGGCAATCCACAACGACACATGGCAAGTGGACTTGATCCTCTAATGAATTTTACCTTCCTGCCTGCTCATAAGCTCCCTCGCCTAAAGTAGGAAAAGTACAGAAGCATGCCGTATGTGCGCTTCCCACAGTGCTTTGAGGCGAGCTTTGCTCTACATTTTCATAAAAAAAAATGGGGGAGGTTTCAGGAGGAAGTGTATTATTTATTCATAGCGCAGTGAGGTGATGCAAAAATAGCATCAAGAGAAATTTAAAGCCAACCCTGGGCTGTTCAAAAAGGATGCTGGTCCACAACAGCTAAAGCTTCACAAGGAACAAGTCCTCTTTCTTACACATTGACCTCCCCTCCCCCCAGGCCAGGCTATGATTCAACCCCCCCTTCTCCTTTTAACCTTGACGGGCTTCACACCTCCTCCACTGAAACGTAACTGTGGCTGTAGGCAATGTCTGCATAGCAACACTCTCATAGCAAGAACAGAATGTGGCGAGGGGAACGGAGATGGCAATGGTTTGTGGTTGCCATGGCGATGACTCCTCTTGCATCATTGCTCAACACAGATCACCTGGCAAAAAGGGGGGGCCCCGCCATCACTATGAACATGTGGAGCTTCCCCGCCAAAACACATTCACTTATTTATGAGACGCCCCACCCCAATCGTAGTAAGAACGGCTGGAAAGGCTTTTATTTGTCACATTTCATTTCCTACGCATCACAGCATTTTGTCCCCTAGGATGTTGGCCTATATATTACTGGATCTTTTTTTTTTGGTTCATATGCTCCATATCCATCATAGCACATGGATTTTTCAATATAGTGTGTCATTTTGAAGTGTATTTGATTGTATTTGAACTAATTAGGTCATTTTCTACCCCCTCCTCCAGGGATGCTGTGATGAAATGCTTCACTACCTGTCTGAGCTAGAATTCTGGAATCCACATTGGTCCTCAATATGCAACTGCAAGAACTGCAACTCTGCACAATATAAACTTTTTGTTTCACCTCCCCATTATGCCTCAATATAGTGAGTGACCTGTTGATTTACCCCGGATCTGATTTTACTTCCTTTTTTCTATGATTGCCTTGAGTGCTTAATATATTTCAGATTGGTTAAGAACAGATGTTTTGGATTTGAAGCGATTGGACATTGCTGTGCATTGTAATTTATAACAATTGACGGCTGTACATGTCTTAAACTGTCTTACACGCCATTGCTTTTCATAAACCCTTTTGACATTAGTACAGATAGATGCAGTGCTTCCAAAATGTATTACTATTCCTTTTGTCGCTACATGACCAGCTGCCCATTATATTTTCATAGAAATTTCCTTCTTGACTTTTGGGCATCGGAGGCAGTGCCTCACTTACTCGTCACTGGCATCTTTGATATACACACCGCTTTTGATCTTTTCCAGTTATGCAGTGTAAAAATAGCCGCACATGTCGGTATCTGATGTGTACGATACTAGCATCCTCCCCCATCCAGTAAATGACATTAAAATTGAGCATTTGTAAATGAGATTTTCTACCAGACACAACAGTGACCCAGTTAATTATGCTTTTCCGAGCAGTGCGGTCTTGGCGTGACCTAATAACCCATTACAGCTTCCAACGGACTCCCTGTATGCTTCAACACGATGGCATCATAGCCTTTGAGATTTTAGTTGTCATGACAACCTGCCAGAACATTCATTACCTTAGCTACCCCCATCCAAGAGGCAGATGTTCATGTGGTGGGGACGAGAAACTACGGGTTTTACATTAAATACATCCGTGCATTTGCCTTTCATTGAAGAAATTATTTCAAAGCTGTTTTGGGGCTTTTTTGGAAGCCATTTTCAAAAATATCACAAACCCTGTTGTGCAAGCCCCTCCTCATTTCATTAGGCTTGCGCAAAGAAGAAGAATTAACAAAGTCCCCCATAAGTACAACTTGTTAAGTAACAAGGAAATCCATCTGGACCGTACACCTTGTAATCTGAGGGATCAAAAAATGCCACAGATTGAAAGAACCCATGTATTTTTCTTTTTTCTGTGTTGGGGGAACAGTTTTAGCTGCTGTGTTTGGATTGAAAGTTGTATTTTGCAGATGGTTCCAACTGTTTGGTGATGAATTTGATTTAATCCACAGGTCAGAAAAAAAGTGGCGGTCCAATCAGTGCCAGCCTTTATAAAATAAAATAAAAATAGTATTCATTCTGCTGAACAGGACAAACACAGTTCCAAAAAAATCCCTGCACAAATTAGACATTAAATTAATTGAAATGTATTATAATGGTAATATTTATATATACAGTGTTCCTTTTCTTACGCATTCCTGTTTGTAATGTGACTTATCTGTACACTGAAACATTTGTAAATGCCATCTAAAGTTCTCATTCAATGATGATGTGATGAGTATGCTACATGATATCGAGTTCAAAATGTATTGCAAAAAAAAAGATCAAACCATTTTTAATAAATTATGTATACTTACTCATAGGTGCTTATGTTTAGACTCCATGCTTTTAAATTGTTGGAATCTTTTGTGTACTATGGACTTTTGACTCATCAGTTATTGGACATTTTAGTTTGATGGAATGAAAATGAAGGGTTCCAATCGTATGCGTGTTTAAAATGTCTCTTGTTTTTAGATCTTTATTGACTCACAATGTGCTGGTCTTTTTATTATTATAAAATTGGGGGTTAGTTTACCTTTCTTTTAGCAAATTACACTCTTCTCCCACTTAACTACTTTTTCGGAGTGCCAAAAATACCCATGTGATATTTTTACGTATTAAAAAATATGAATACACATTTAAATAATATAATTGAAAAAAATAAAGTTTATTTTTTATTTTTAAATGGCATTTCGTTTTGATTGTTTCAAATGACCAAAAATAGTCACTTGTCCTATGAAGGGTTAAAGGTGTAACGCATGCTTTTGGGAATTAAAAAGGATTATCGAGCCAACTCTTGACAATTTAACCCCTTAAATTCAACTGTGTTGTGATTGTATTGTGTTGTGTCTGTATTCTCACCCTCTTGCTACTGTGACAATAAAATTTCCCGAATACGGGATGAATAAAGTTATCTAATCTAATTTCATGAGCAATCTGTGAGAGATATATATTCACATTTAGGCTACCTATAGAACTTTTTTTTAACCTATTTCCTTACCATGTTTAAATTCAAACCCAACCTAAACCCACTCCTTCCCAAACGTCGAGGATATGAAGATCTTTCAAGACCCCCCTCAAACACATAATAATCCTCGGATCAATGACTCCCAATAAACAGCCTAAGTGACGTGGAGCATGATGACACGTGAAAGCAGCAGAAATGAAGGAAATAGCACCCCCATCTCGCGCTTTAGCGTTTATGATTCATATTTGATGGCGTGTGTGAAGCGTCTCTCTCTCTCATCGGAAGTTAATAGCTTCATGACATCAGCGGCTCCTCTCCTTGCCTTTGTTTGGCGTTTCCCTTGGCCACGCCCCCTCCGCCCTCCCTCCGATAAAGTGGTGGGGCGTGAGCGCTCACCACGGTGGGATTCCACGCTCGCCAAGCTGTGGACAACAGGTGCACTCGGCCCCCCGGACCCGGACCATGCCCCTTTGCACTTTCAAGCACTTTTTGCACACTTTTCTATCCATCTTGACGCCGTGAAGTCGTGGGGGAGAAGAAAAAAAATGCCTTTTCCGCCTCTCAGTCTGCAGCAGAAGATCCCCTCACCGGCGAGGGATTTCTTCGGCAAAAAGAAAGCCGTCGTGGAGAAGAGGGACTCCGGGAAGGAGAAGCAGACCTCCACTTGGACGACGGTCAACTTGAGAAATTTGGGGCGGCGGTCCCAGCAGGAGAAGTGCAAGATCCCCTCGCAGAAGGACACGCAGGGGAAAGCTTCCTGGATGCCCACCAGTAGAGCTCAGGACCCGGTTCCGGCTTTGGTGAGGCGCTCCTCCTCGGTCGATAACGGCAGGCCGTTCCCCAGTAAAGAGGAGGGCAAAAAGAAGGAGATCCAGTTTACGCTCAGCCTCACGCCGGAAGCCATCGTGGTCATCCAGAAGCGAAATTTGGAGAAGCAGATGCTGGCCAAGCAGCAGAAATGTTGCGCGAGCACCGACTTCCGGCACAGGCGCGTCTTCCCGTCTAAGAAAACCTTGCAGGGGGGCTCCAAAGGGGCACCTGTGGTCAAAGTGGAGGAAGCCGAGCAGGATATCACGGCCATCGTGAAAATCTCGCTTTTGAACGACCAGCACAAGTATGACGATGTTGAGTATGAGGAGGAGGATGATGGAGACGTGGACGAGACGGTGATGAGGAAGTGTAAAGAATGGCTCAAGGGGGTCGAAAGTGCTGCAGCTTTGGGAAAAGTGGACAAACTTTCCACTCTACCGCACCTCAAAAGCTGCTGCTCGTAGCTGGACTCGAACCATGATCCACTGATGCAATGGAAAACAAAACGTCTTCAGGTTGTTGTTGTTGTTTTTTTTATGAATTATGAACTGAGGAATACTTCCCAAAATGACTCAATGAGTTGCATTTTTTTAACTTAAGATGCCTTCTGAATAATGGTTTAGACTTTAGGCTTAATTTCAGTTTTTTTTTTTACAAATGCGGTTTTGGGTTTCATGCAGCGCCCCCTGTCGGCTCAAGCAGGGACTTGCCCAAAAGAAGCGCCGCTTTGTGTTCTCACAACGATAAACCCACTTCATTTGATCTTTTATTTCCCGTTAAATGAGAGGTTTCTATCATCTGATGTACAGTATTTAATATTTGCACCCGGAAATTTATAGTCAGTGCCATTTAAAGTCATTTTGGATTGTCTCACACAGCTATGAAATATGAACTTGATTGTGCCTCTTTGTTTAGGGATGTTGATTTACTGTCAGTTTGACTTGTTGGATATGAGTGACTCTTTCTTGCCATTGTAGCTACCTGAGGTCATTTGGGTATTAGTGTCCGAATAAGCCTCTTAGATTTCCTGCTAAGCAGGGTTGACCAATGTACTGTAGGGACCAAGTACTGGAACTCCATCAGAAAATTGCCTCACCGAGAGAAGTCTTTTTGTAACTCTCTATACTAAAGTGTAAGTGTGCAATTTCCTGAAATGAATACAAAGGTACTGTACTTTTTTTTTAAGCCTGACTACATCTCCTGGCCACGATGAATACCAGTGATGGATATTTGATACAGAAACATTTACTGTATATGTACATGCAAATGTGCATTGGAAAATACTTTTGATCTTTGTACTTGGGACCCACTGCCATATATCGTCGCTGACCAATGAAAAATGTTTTTACGTTATCTCAAACAGGGAAAATATTTTGGGTTTTTTTGGGATAATATTAAGAGCATGAACATTTTGACTAAACTGTTTTTCATTGGATAGTTGAGTCGGGCCATATTGAGGTGACGGACTCATTGTGTCCTTTTGTGTACTTGAAGGTCTGTCACACTAATAAACCTTTTATTATGATATAGTTGTGTCCATGGAATTAATTCATGATTTTGCTGTATATACATAATCCATACATTTCTGAACCATTTTTAATGAAACCGCAAATATTTCTTATTCTTATATATAATATATCTTATTCTGAGACACTGCTTCATTCAATGAAATCAGACAAAAACAGATTCACTACAGCATGTTTTAGAATATTTCTATACAGTGTATATATACTGTATTTATATTGAATCTATTGAAAGAAACCTTGCAGTCAAAAATTAAATCTTATAACCAATCACAACTATAAAGTAGCTCAATTTATCACAATGGATGTATCTGCTGTGCAAGTTTATTTCTGCAAGATACATTGTTCAAACATTTTGTTTGGTGCTGCACCAATTTTCTTTCTTCCATTTTATAAGATTATAAAGTTGTGATAGCTCTCTTTAAATTAGGTGGACAAAAGACATTTGAATAGAGTACTTTTCCCCTCCTTTTCACATTTCCTAGGTATCGGATTGGGACTCTGGGATGCTCAAAATGAGGCAAGTTGGATTTACACATACAAAAAGATGCGATCGGGACATCCCTAATATGTATAGTATTTAAAGTTCAAGTACATATCGTAGTTTCCTGGTGTTGTGGATTTATTGGGGCTGAATAGATAGGCTTGTTGGATGAGGGTCGTCGCTACTGTAGATGTTGACAAAGTCTACAAGTACATGTATTGTAGCACGCGGCAGGCTGAGATCACGGCTGAGCACAGCCGTACCAAGACTTATCAGGGCCCCCTGTGATGCCGGGCTGATGATACTGACTCGGTGACCCAAAGTTGTGTAATCCTTGGCTATTGTGCTCTTTCAATCAGCCTTGTTACAAGCCTTCTAGTCTTCCTTTGCTCACAACACTCGTATTCATTCCAGTCTGTTGGGGGCTTGAATTTGTGCTATTATCGCCAATACTGGAGTCCAAAAAAAAAAAAGAGTCATTAGCCCTCAAATCTATGGACAATAAATACTCCTCTATTTGTTACCAATGAATCTTAACTGCTAATCACACAGAAACATTTTGAACAGATTTGTTGGAAACATTTGCATAAAAGCCTTTTTGATTTCTCAATGGAAAAACCAAGGTCCATAATGTATGAATGTTGGGTTTGCATCAAGTTAATTAGTTGGAATCACTGTTCTAGCCTCTCACAATCTCACATTTCTTTCAGGATCAAGTATTTTTGCCCCCCAAATGCCCACTTTAATGGGTTGTTTGGATTTGTCAGCATGACATATCACACTATTATTCCTTGCTGGAGGATGATAGCATTGGAGCCTAGATAACTGCTACCTCAATGACAACAAGTAAACAGTGTGTGTGTGTGTGTGTGTGTGTGTGTGTGTGTGTGTGTGTGTGTGTGTGTGTGTGTGTGTGTGTGTGTGTGTGTGAGACTTGATTAATGCTGAACTAGCTTTTGTGAATTTCAAACACAGAAACAAACATACAAAAACAAAGCAAGACATTTCCAGCAAAAATAAGCTCATTGGAGGAAATTATTGGTTCAAGTGCATGAATAAAACTCTCAATAATTCATGCAATTCCGATATAACATTCATTGTTGGATGTATTGAAATTTATTGAGTTTTTGTACTTATTTACAAAACTGGGCATAGCAAAAACACAAGGTTAGGCTACTGTGTGGTTACTGTTGTTAGCAGAGGACAAACAGCAGTGTCTTTTAGACAGGTTTATGTTCTCCAAATATATCGGTGGAGACTGTTTTGGCTGGAGGCAGACCTCAGTTCGGAGAAACTAAGAGAACTGGAGAAGGAAGGCAGGCAGTGGAAGACATTCACCAACACACTATCTCACATCTCTGAGGAAATATTTTTGGCACATCCTTCCATCTAGAAATGTTTGAATATAGCAATACTAGAGGGTTTTTGGGCATGAACAATGCTGTAAGAGTTTGGCTTGGGAATTGAAAGGGAATTCGAATAATTCTGTCAACCTGAACTGACCCAGAACTCAAGTGCGCTACAGCTTGAGGTCACAAACAGATGGCAAAGCATTCTCCTTCAGGATTTTCTAATGAAGAATTCATGGTTTTATCATTTGCAGCAAGTTGTTTATGTCCTGAAGTAGCAAAGCGCCCCCAGTCCATCACATCACACGAGCACCATGTTTAACTGTTTATTGCAATTTACTTATTTCATCCATAAAATGCACCCCTTATCTTGAGAATTATTCTGCCGTTGTTTATTTGATTTTATGACATCTTTTTGTGCAAAAGTATGATGAGCTTGTGTTCTTTTTTGTCAGAAACTGTCTGGAAAATAGCTGAATTGTGAATATGTAGTTATTCAGATGTTTTCCTGAGTTCCTTTGTGACCTTTTGGATGAGTTGTCGCTGTGCTCTAGTGGTCATTTTTTTAGGTCGGCCACTCACTCACTATTATTCCATATTTTCGTGATTAGTGGATTATGCTTGTGCTTTAGAAATGGTTCATAATCCTTTTTTTTGTTAAAATAATATTAGATTTCATTTACTAAATTTCACATCAGTTTTAGAACTTCTTTGGATTTTTTGCAGCTTTTTATGAAGTTTGAGCCAACTTCAATTTATCATACTTATTTTATTCCAGTTTGGAGTTAAGCAGTCACAAATGTGGTTAGTAAAAAAATTGACAGGTGTCTTTCAATAGTTTTGTTGCATAGTCCCTTTTGTCTGTTAAATTTAAAGAGTTTTTTTAAGTATAACATCATTTGTCCTGCAGCGCTACCTTGTGGCTTACTGGTAAATTATATGCCCCCTATAAAGCCAGTAATAAACCTCAATAGAATTACACATACATAATAAAGTTGCAAGAATGACAGATTTTATTTTAAAATAATATGTACGGGACATTAAAATTTAAACATCCTTTTATTTCCAAATGCAATATACCCAACAGCCCAATTCACAATCTGACTACTACATGAATGATTTGGGACTTGATGAATATATTTACATTTTCCAAAGTATGCAGTGATCCACATTTTGACTGGCCTCACAGCTCTGGGGTCCTGGGTTCAAATCCAGGTCACGTCCACCTGGGTGGAGTTTGCATGTTCTCCCCAGGCCTGCGTGGGTTTCCTCCGGGTACTCCGGTTTCCTCCCACATCCCACAAACATGCAGTTTAGGCTGGTTGAACATTCTAAATTGCTCCTAGGTACGATTGTGAGTGAATGGTTGTCTTTCTCTTTGTGCCCTGCGATTGGCTGGCCACCGATTTAGGGTCCGTAGTTAGCTGGGATGGGCTCCAGCACCCCCCATGAGCCATGTGAGGATAAGCAGTTCAGAAAATGAATGAATATATTTTGGTCATTGTTAATCAAAGAAGATTATTTTAGTGCATTCAGTATAATTAAAAAGCAAAACGTGTAAAAAATATGTGTCTTGAAATGACCACTTGTAGGAAAGTTACACATGCTAAGGAGCCAGATGAGTAATTAGTAGTTTAGGTTATTAAACTTCCTGAATGATGAGACACAGCCCCGCCCACTGTGACACTTTATCTAGGCTCAAATACACAAAACTCCAAAGCGCATCTGTTCTGACTGGGATGCTGACACTTTCCCCTTTAAGTCTTGAAGTCAAATGAATATTCATGAAGATTGTCACTGCAGTGCATTCTACATTTCCGTGTTAGAGTTCGAAAGAGTTCATTAAACAAGCTTTGATCAAATCTTAACTAACCATAGTTTTATTTTTATTTTTTAGGGATATTTGACCTTCCTCTTAAAGCACTCTGCTGGGATTGACTTTGATTTTGACTCTCTTGTTGCCGTCTTGACGAGGTGTGAAGAGAGCAATAAGCTTCACAGACCATCCACTTTGGGGTCCGGGGTGGGGGTCAAACATGAGAGAGATCCTGTCTTATCTAGCCCTCCTGTAAACGCCCAACTTCTATACAGGAGGATGTAATTGTCTTCTCTAATGACTTGTACTTGAGGGGAGGAGACAAAGAGAACACCATAAAGAACTTTAGAGGGCTTTCAGTACGAAAAGCGTGGTCCTAAAGTGCTGGGCAAATGAAACTGGCCGTTGTTTCCTCACCTCAGATGGAGAGGCTCCGTCACACAGACGGACATTGAAGTGAATCTGGGCCAAACAAGACCAAGGCAAGGACACCTGCGGAGGCCTAATTGGTCCTCGCTGCCATTAATGGTTTCCTGTGGCTGTGTGTTTACTTCTCATTTGTTCTGTGTGCTTGGTTTCCCAGCCCCCGATACAAGCGAGACTTGCTTTAAATCTCAATTTCCCACCATTCTCTGAATGTCTGTCTGCCAGATTCGGAAACAATAGCTGTTGGTGTGACCTATACGTTTCTTTTATTTTTAAACGTAGCCTTTATTTTACTAGGTAAGACCATATAAGGTGCCTTGTTGATGATGGTGACCAACCATATGTCTCGAAACTTGGTAAAAAGGTTGAAGATGTTACTTGTAGATCAGGGAATGTAAGTGTGAGTACACGTGCACATTCGAGAGGTCGCCAATTACAATTCACATACAGATCACGATACAGTGTCAGTTGACTGCATCCCCGCAAGTATGGCAAAACACTGTAATTAAATGGAGTCCAATGAGCCAGAAGATTTTGTAAAAGCACTCTAATAATGCTGTATTTTGCGGACTATAAGTCACACTTTTTTTTCAGAGTTTGCGACAAATCCTCAAGTGTGACCTTATGTTTTTTTTTTCTCTGACCAATGAAAACATTTTTTTAGGCTATAGTTCTCCATTTAACTATTTTTAATTTAAAGTATGTCTGTTCTTGGTCTCCGATTAAAAAATAAAAATATATAAATATTGTATATTATAAATATATAATATAAATATAAATAAAAAATATATAATAACATATAAAAAATGAATATAATAAATGTTGTCAATAAATATATATTTATTTATATATATATATTTATTTATTTATATATTTATTTATATATTTATTTATATTTATTTATATATATTTATTTATTTATTTATATATTTACTTAATTATATATTTATGTACATATTTATTTATATATTTATTTATTAACTTATTTATTACCTATTTATTTATGTCTAAAATGTCTTTTCCTGTGTCTGTATTCTCACCCTCTTGCTACTGTGACAATGAAATTTCCCGAATACGGGATGAATAAAGTTATCTAATCTAATCTAATCTAATCTAATGTATGTTCTTGGTCTCTGATTAAAAAATAAAAATAGCCCTACCTAAAATGCGATTTATATTTCAATGCCAAAGGTGGCACTCTTTCAGGGGCAAGTAGAATTTACTGCAAAAGAAGAAAAGTCTCTCACTGGGTTTTGGGCTGATTTAAAATATGTGCAATTTAATAGTGAATTATAGAATTGCAGCTGTTTGGAGCCAGGCAAAAACTAGAACTCTCTCTCGAAGTTAATCGTTTTTTGTTTTGTTTTTCTTAATGACATGAGGCCTCAAATATTATTATTTCTGCTGAATCTCTCCAATACATTTGTTATATTCCATTTTACACCAAATTGCACTTTCCCTCATGTTTTTACCACTAGAGCACATCAACTTTCATTATCCATTTTTTTAAAAGTCACGATATGGCATTAAAATATGGTCACATGGAATGGAGTGAATATTTGAATTGCCTTTTCGTAAAGTAAGAACACACTAAGGTTGGAAAATATAGCCATGCTCGTGTTGACCACAGCGTGGGTAAAACAACGCCCAGCCCCCCTAAAGGTGCGTTTTTTCCTGACTTTAAGAGCAAACACAGTTCCCAGTGGATGCTTGTTTTATGTAGACCCTCCTGAAGGAGAGACCTGATTACTCACATGGAAGTGAGAGGGCCACAGAGCATATTGACTGTCGTCCTCTCCTGGAAAACCACTGGGAAGAAAATGTTGTGATTATGTCTTCTGCAAAATGTGATGATTCTGTTGTCAAATAATACCAGCAGTATGAACAGACGTCAACATTTTTTTTAAATTCTCTTTATAATTTGTTGTGGTCCAGACCAACCATATGTATATATGTACTTCTATGTGTATGTATGTATATGGATATATTTTTATATATATATATATATATATATATATATATATATATATATATATATATATATATATATATATATATATATATATATATATATATATATATATATATCAGCAACACGCTTATTTATTTATTTATTAACTTATTTATTACCTATCTATTTATGTCTAAAATGCCTTTCCTGTATCTGCATTCTCACCCTCTTGCGACTATGACAATGACATTTCCCAAATACGGGATGAATAAAGTTATCCAATCCAATGAATGACTATGACTTCTATTTTGTTGTTAGAGTGTTTATATTCAGACGTTTTCTGCCAAAGTGTGACAAAGTGTAATTTTGCGCAATTTCATAATAAAATATGTGCTAAAATTTGCTGTTGTCATTTTTTAAGAGGTGGAATGTTTAACACAGCCCGTCAGAAGGAGTTCATCAAACTGTATAGACATGTGATGGTATAATTTTTGAACTTGCTCACATGTTTTTAATCAATATTTTCTCTAAGAAAATAGAGAGGTAGTATCTTCCCCCCGCTTGCTATTTGTTGACTGTAACAGTGTTTAGTGCAAGTATACAGTGCAGATGTTAGACGAGGCTCCCGTTGTGGCCACCATGTTGGCTCCACGACATCAGGAGCTTGCTCCAGAGGCGAGTGAGGTCTTGACGCTGACAAGTCTTCCAGCAGTGTGAAATCCCACCACTGCACAGACAAACATGGCGAGACAGCAACTCCCGATGCTCCACCTCAACCCTCCCATGAAAGTACATTCCTCACAAGCTTGAGAAATACCCAAAATAAAAGCAATTAGACGCAGAGACAAAACATTTTCACATTTCCTACCTCAGACACGTTATTCATTCGATTCATTCACTCAATCTGTTTTTACCACTTAATAATAAACACCGTTGTTTGTATCAAGTAGTAGTTTATTTGAATCTTGATATAATAATTTGCTGTGTTTGTGTCCATCTTGTCATTATCTCGTCAGCATGTTGAATTTCACAAGTATGCAACACTGACCTCCAAAATTAGATTGACCATAACATACACAGTACACATATGTACCACATAATAATTTTCTACTACCAAAACAGTACTCTCAATTCTAATTTAATAGTATTATTGTTTCTACACTCGCTCACAGCATTGTGAGACATATCTAACATTTCATTGGGCCCAACACAGAAATTATTTAACTCCTTTACCAGATAAAATTGCTTTCAAGTGTGACAATTACAGTTAAAAAAAAACAAAAAAAAACCTAACGTATTTTCCGGACTATAGGTCGCACTTTTTTCATATTTTAGCTGGGCCTACAACTAATACTCAAGTGCAACTTACATATATATATATATATATATATATATATATATATATATATATATATATATATATATACATATATATATATTTTTTTCTTTTTTTTCTGACCACTGACAGCCTATTATGCTCTTTAAAAGACATAGTTATCTGAAATATGGTTATGTTCAACAGATGCCTATTTAACCTGATATTCTCCATTTTCCTATTGTTAGTTTGACGTTTGTTTTTTTCTTTGTTTCTGATCAAATAAAAGGCTTTTAGGCTATAGTTATCTGAAAAATGGTTACGTAAACAGATGCCTTTTTGGCCTGCTGTTCTTCATCTTACTTTTGTTACTTGGACATATGTTTGTTCTTGGTTTCTGATCAAATAAAAAATTGCCCTCCCAAAAATGCCGACATATCTGATCCACTTCATTTTGAATTGTTTGACTGGTGCGACTTATAGTCAAAAAATACGGTAGGATTCTCAACTTAGTGTATACTATGTGACAACATTTGGGCGGATAAACATCCATTTTGGAGCTGCGAAAGGCATTAATTGATGTTATGCACAGATCTTTTCATATTTTTGTATTGGATCCAACCTGATTTTGCAGGTGTACCTAATGAAGTGCCTATAGGACTGTTTGAGGTCAAGGGGGGCTTGTATAGATCTGTTAGCCGCTTCACAGTCCCGTGAGTAAACGCTGCCTTGCTCAGGAGTCTACTTACGAGCCAGTTTGCACCCATCAGACAAAGTGTGCTATCACCCGAGTGTGCAGTGTTATCGGGTGTGAGTTGCACCACACTAAGGCTTCTCTTGAAAAGTCGCACACCATTAGGAATATATTAACAAGTTGACATTTTGTGTACAGGTCACACATCACAGCAGGAAGTAATAGTCAAACAAGTTTTTTTATTTTACGTGATTAGAAATCTTTTATTGCTTCCCTTTAAATCCTTTTCCGTTTTGTGGTTACATCCTTTAAATCAGGGCTAAAAATTAGCTTGTCTAGAATGGTGTATTAGGAATTGGCCTTATTATTCAAATATCCGGTTGTATGACTTTTGCTTTTCATACTATTTTTGGGTGTATTTATTTCAATTTCTTAGCTGCGTCTTGCTGGTTTTCATTTGATAAAAAGCACTTTGAATTGCCTTCTGTTTTGTAGTGATGTACAAATAAAACTGTCTTCCCCTGCATTGTAAAAGCACGCCACAAAATAACACTATTACGTAGCTTTGGGCCAGGGGTGTCAAACTCATTTTTTTGTCACGGGCCACGTGGTAGTTTCGATTACATCCGGAGGGCCGTTATGTCTTCTAACTAGGCTGCCAAAATTAATCGATTAATAAATTGACATCTATCTCGATCGTGCTAATCGATAGATCATTTTTGGACATTCAAATTAGTACAAATTGTTTGCAATTGTTGATTGAAAATGAGGAAAGTCAGGAAATAATCTACAATCTTCATTTGAATTTCATCATAAAACAGAAAGTTGGCACTCATCATTTACTTTCTTGGGCCACACAAAATGATGAGGTGGGCCAGATTTGGCCCGCGGGCCGCCACTTTGACACATGTGCTTTAGGCGGTACACTTTCAAATCGATGAAAAATCTGTAAAAGCTTCTGTAGTTTACATCATGTATACGATAGTGGCTGATGAAAAAGCACTTCACAGACCTAGAATTTAAATCTCCATCAGCCCTGACAGAAAAATTCTGCTGTGTAATTTTAAAAAGAAAGATTTACTCAGGTGTCTTTATTTGACATTTTCATATCACGTCAGGATCTTTGGGAAAGGGCAAACATTGGATGTGAGGTGAATCTATGGAGGTGAGACAACGATATACACGCACACACATACTCACACAGGCATGCAGGACTCATCTTTCTCTCACCTCTGTGCCAAAATGGGCCAGAAGAGGATGGGTCTGTTTAAAGGGAAAGAGCATAAACTTTGGGCTGCTGAAACTAGCAAAAAGCAGGCGATAAATTGTGTTTTCTGGTGATAATGCAGATCCAGCATGGCCGCAGAAGCCTGCCACTCTAAATTATATGTATTTGTTCGGCCTGTGACAAGATTAATCAACAAAAAAAAATATTTTCCCAATGCGTTAAAGTGCTGAAGCCATGTATCATGTTTAGAAATGGAGAAAATGGCATTTTATTCCACTTCTATTGCAAACCGGGTTAACTCACAACAATGGTCTATTATTGATAAACAATTGAAACTTATTAAGACACACTACTCTCTTTGTAATGCAATTGATGTAATGCTTCATATCAAGATGCTTAAACAGTGTTAGTGTGAGTAGTTTTTCATTTAATTTAGATGGTATTTTTACCGTGTTAAAGTGAATTTTGCAACATTTGGGAATTTTAGAGAAAGCGTTTCATTTTACTTGTAGTTTGTGCTTAGATTTGCTTCAACCATTGAAATTACTCATTTAAAACAACTTGTTACAACGCTTTCAACCCTAAAATGTGTTGTGTCAATCATCTTGACAATTTTTTTTATGTCTGTGTCGAATAAACTCCTATTGCTCATCATGTAAAGTTGAATAAGATATGCATAAAAGCACTGTTTTGCATGCCAAGTAGACAAACAAGGTCAATAATGAATTTATTTATTAATTTTTCACAAATTTCCCGCAAATATTGCAGAACAAATCATTTATTTTGGCTGGTTGGACAGAATCAAAAGTGCGAAATAATAAATGGTGAAAATTGGAATGTATGGTCACCTCAAAACGTGATAAAATAGAAGAAAACTAGTATTATTTTTCAATTCAGGGCCTCCAACTTAGCCAAAATCACCAAGTTGCATAGCACTCTGGTTGGCATCCACTAATCTAATGAATAAATAAATAGTATATTTAATAAAAAGTTCATCGAGAATTCCAGAAACTAGTTCTTTATCCTTGAAGATACTACTGGTCCTTAATAGATTTGAACACAAGGATGACTGACAGCTGACTTAAAAGTTGAATTATTTTTGGGTTGTACCCGTACTGTCCTGTGTGGAGTCATATACTCGCAGCATACAGACCAATAACGTTAATTCAAAGTCCTCCCGCCACACAGGAAGTGGTCTAGTGTGACACTTAACGCTGTGCATGGTGTTGGAGGAGGAGAGCGAGGCGCCAAATGAAACACCGGGACTGTGGGAAATGACACTGGCTATTACACCTCTGACTTTTACATCTCACTTACCTAAGCTCCTGTATAGAAAGAGCGGGGGTGCTTTTTTTTTTCCAATCATGCAATATTCATGGAGTAGGAAATAATAAATAAATGTAAAATGCCACCCCTAGATGAAAGTGCCAACATTTGCAACATTACAGCCAAAGTTTATGAGTAAATTAGTTGGTCTTTTTGGTACTCCTTCAATGCATGAAAAAAAAGGATGTTCGTTTATTTTTTGGGCCTAAACCAAATGATCCCCTAGCAAAATTTAACCGAGAGTGTTCAAGTAAATGACACGTATTTATCTGAGTCTTTTCCCAATTGATGACCCAAGATTGGTGATTTGAACCATTTAGATAGAATCTTGTGTAATATTTAAAAGAACCAATGAGAGATTGAGGTAGTCTTTTTAACTGTTCCTTTAACTGACTTGGTTTGTTTTTCTCTGCTTGCTGTCAACTTGGGTCCAGACTTTTGGACATGGAGACAGACTCTCTCTGCTGACTGCAGTAGGAAAGAGGCGTCCAACATTTGGTTAGTAACACAAAGCAGCCACAACACACCGCCGCAGACTTACGGAAGTTTGCATGGAGTTGTTAGACACTATCGCTGTTTAATGTTTATTTTTGTTTTGTTGCGTATCTTTGGAAACAGGTAACTCATCTGCACTATTTAAATGGACTGTACTACTTCTATAATAAGACCTATAATAGTCTCTTATTTGGTATTCCGTCTCACAATTGTTGCCCTTCTCATGAGGGAAACACCACTGCAAAATACAAGCGCAATAAATTCATTATAATATTCCATTGCACCTAGAATGAAGTGTAGACATGATGTGTACTTGTGCTGTGTATATAACGTTGACAAATAATAACACCAAAATAATATTAAGAATAAAACCCAACTTTCCAGCAAATAGCATCATTTGGTGCAGTACTCTTAAACAGTTTTTTTAAAGTATTATTTAGGCTTCAGATAGAGGTGATTAAAGCTATGCATGTGAAAATTTTAGTTTGTATATTGGCAGCAAACAGATTGTAGTTTTATTTTTTTCTTCATAAAAGTCCAACATTTTAAAAGTTATTCCCACTGTCTTGTCTTTTATGATCGTTTTCTAAGAAACATATCCCTTTTTTTTCTTTTTAGTCAATATACTGTAATATATTTGTAGATTCTCCTCTAATTTTCTTTCTTTCTGATGATGGAAAGAAGTTTGCAAATGTTAAGTTAACCCTTTGTTGATTCATCTGGCCTGGGACAGATAGTGCTGTCAATGGCAATGAAATATGAATATGCACACGCAGTTTAAATGATTTCCATCACCATCAATGGCATGCAGTGAGTTAAATGCTACAAAAAAATAAAAAATAAAAATAAAATAAAAAACCTTTAGAATATTTACATTTTTTAAATGACCAAAAAACAGTCACTGAGTCACTGTCCCTGAAAGAGTTACTTGCCTTTTATTCTGCTCATTTGACCTGTTATATATTAGATTGGTTAAACGCAAAATCATTTAAATGACATGTATTAAAATGTTGCAGTGTATTTTGACAAGAAATAATTATTCCTTAAATATTTAGAGTGGAAACAAATAAAATCAAATGTAAATGTGTGTAAGCAACTGATCCTTTTATTTCTTCTACAGGTGAGCCTTTGATCTAAGTGTCAATATTTACTGGTTCTTGTAATCAAGTGGTCTTAGCTGCTTCATTGAAGGACCGTGGGTTCCTGTGGATTCAATGGGTTTCCCCCCCAGCCAATGGGAAACAAGTCGTCAAAGATCAAAGAAAAATCGAGCCAATCAGCTTTGTTCTAAGCGACCATCCTGACGTGGACCTTCTCCTCTCTCTCCATATATATTTGACTTTTTTAGCGCACAGAATGCCTAATTCATCCACGAGTGGCAATTTTTGACTTTTATTTTTAATTTTTGTTGTTGTTCACGAGTTTTGTCGAAGTCGTGCGCCTGATTGCACCTTGGTCGGAAAAAAGGATGTCTATAGCCGGGGTTGGAGAGTGTCCCGGGAAGGCCGCTCAGTACCGGGTGGATCATCTCCTCAACGCCGTGCAAAGTGAGCTGCAGGCCGGCAGCGAGAAGGGAGACCCCACGGAGAGGGAATTGAAACTTTCTTTGGATGACGGAGAACTTTGGGGCAAATTTAAGAACCTGACGAACGAGATGATCGTGACAAAAAACGGCAGGTGAGCCTGTTGCATTGCAATCCGACATTTAATCCTGAAATGCACGAATTGTTTTTTAATTTAAAAAATGATGATGATGATGATGATTATTATTATGATCATTAGTTGTTCTTGACGAGGCGAGAAAGTTCGTTCAATCGCCCCTCCCAGTCGAAAAGTTACGTATTGGACAGCAGACTTAGAGTATTCTCGGTTGAAATAAAGTAGAAGTAGTAGTCTATAGCCGTCAATTGCATGCAATGAGTTAAATACCCTGGGGGAGGGAGACAACTTTAACATGTTACTTGAAGTTATAAACTGTATGTATTTATATTTTTATTCATTTCTATCCCAATAATTTAATCTTTATAAAGATTGTATGAATGCATTTTTAATGGCATGCAATGAGTTAAATACCCTGGGGCAGGGAGACAATCGTAACATGTTACTTGAAGTTGTAAACTGTATATATCTCGGTTTTTATTCATTTCTATTTCAATATTTTAGTCTTTACAAACATTGTAAGAATGTATTTGAAAAAAATGGAATACAAACAGCTATACATTTACAATGTATAGAATAATCATTTTGGATATATACGTTTTGAGCCAAATATAATCACATGATTGCCCTAAAAAATAATTTTCAAATGACCAAAGCTAGTCAATTGCTCTATAACATGTGTCAAAGTGGTGGCCCGGGGGCCAAATCTGGCCCGCCGCATCATTTTGTGTGGCCCGGGAAAGTAAATCATGAGTGCCGACTTTCTGTTTTAGGACCAAATTAAAATGAAGAGTATAGATGTATATTAAATTTCCTGATTTTCCCCCTTTTAAATCAATAATTGTAATTTTTTTAATCATTTTTTTCTGTGTTTTTAGTTCAAAAATAATTTAATAAAATCTAAAAATATCTATAAAAAGCTAAAATAAACATTGTTTTAGATCTATAAAAAACGGAATATTCAGGGCTTTTAATCCAGTTCTTTTAATCCATTTATATTAAAAAGAAATCTAAATATTAGATCTAAAATGGTCCGGCCCACGTGAAATCAAGTTGACGTCAAAGCGGCCCGCGAACCAACCCGAGTCTGACACCCTTGCTCTATAAGGTAAAGGTCTTGGGTGTCAGTGAACTTTTGACCACTGTAGCCACCACTTTAATCCACTTTCCCCCTTTTTCCTTCCAGGCGTATGTTTCCTGTGATGAAAGTCAACGTGTCCGGATTGGACCCGAACGCCATGTATTCTTTCTTGCTCGACTTTGTATCTGCGGATAACCACAGGTGGAAGTACGTGAGTGGGGAGTGGGTTCCAGGGGGGAAGCCTGAACCACAAACCCCCAGCTGTGTCTACATTCACCCGGATTCACCAAATTTTGGCGCGCACTGGATGAAAGCCCCAGTGTCTTTTTGCAAAGTCAAACTCACCAATAAACTTAACGGGGGAGGTCAGGTAATACATTTCAGGCCTTCTCATTTTCTCCTTTCCATCGCTGGATGCAATTCAACAAGTTTACCTCGTTTCAATAGATCATGTTAAACTCCTTACACAAGTACGAGCCACGCATTCACATTGTGCGGGTTGGAGGCCCACGGAGGATGGTCACCAGCCATTCTTTCCCAGAAACACAATTCATTGCTGTGACAGCCTACCAAAATGAAGAGGTTGGCCCAAAAACATTATATGTTTATTAATAATACACAAATAACCACAAGTGTGCAGTTGTGTGGGGGTTGTGTGTATTTGTATTTATTTGTTTTATGCACGATACATGCTTCTTTTTTTAAAGTACAGTAAATGTTGTTTTCATTGTTATATTTTAGATAACCGCTTTGAAAATAAAGCACAACCCTTTTGCCAAGGCCTTCTTGGATGCAAAGGAGAGGTAATTTGGGGGCATGAACCTTTATAGGGGTAAATATTTTCAAAATTTTTAGCTTAGACGATTTTTTGGGGGGTATTTAGATTTAATTGAGTAACTTATGATTGTGAGTGCGAATGGTCGTGCCCTACGGTTGACTAGCGACCAGTCTACGGTGTAATCTGCCTTTCGCCCCAAGTCCGGCATCCCCCGCAACCCTTACGAGGGAGGATGCGTGGTACGGAAGAAGAATGAATGAAAAGCCAATTGAATTTAGTGAGATGTGTTTTCATAAATATGCTGTACATAATGTATTATTTGACTTTAAAATTATCATTAACAGTCTCTTAGTTTTTGTGTTAGATTTGTAAACTTCATTTTTGTTCTTGTACTTCTAAGTGAGATTTCTGACTGCTATTGACGCCGATAGACGTCCAATCTTTTTTTAGCTTGGAAGGCCTATCGTGATTTTTCACCGTGGCAAAATGAATAAACGTCTATTTCCGTCAATGACATCTCATGAGTTAAATTGAACTCGCTCTCCCTTATCCTGATCTAAAAGTGTTTTTATTTCCACAGATGTGATGACAAAGATATCAAAGATGAAACACCTGAGCACCAGCAATCTACCTATTCTCCATGTAAGTGTCTTTATTGTGGGGAAAAAGATGAACATCACTAAGGGATGCTTCACCCTTACAACCTTTGTGTGAAACAGTAGGCAGTTGGTTTCTTCCCGGGTCGGGCTCTCTCTGCCCCCCTGCAGCTGCAAGTTCACACAGCCAATTTGGGACCCCCATCTCCCTGTCGCCCTCCCAGGGCTGCGAGCGCTACTCCACATTAAGGACCCACCGCTCGGTACCCTACAGTGCATCTTCTTACAGTCATCGAACTAACTCGCCCAGTGAGTAACCTGGCCTTCATATCCAAAACACATCCTCTCCACGTCTTAACAATTACGACAAAACAAATGATACTCTTTGAGACATGGCCTGCATTCCGCTCGCTTTTGTCCGAGCAGTGCACCAAAGTTGTAAATTGCTCGGCCATCAGATGAGGAATGTTTACACCTTCATTTGAAGGGGTAAAGGTCATCGAGAAGAAGCCAATTAAAGCGACCGCCTGCTTGGTGGCAATAGTATCTGCATTTAAACCGGTGTAAAACTTGACTGCTTCTGTTTGTGTTGCAGCAAATTACACAGATAACTCCTCAGCGTGTCTGCCAATGCTGTCAAATCAAGACAACTGGTGCGGTCTACAGATGCCAACACATTCCGGCATGATGTCTATGACGCACAATTCAACCTCTGTTAGCAATTCCAGGTCAGTGTCATCCAACAAAGTACACTAATCAGGGGCACAAGGGTGATACGTTAAATTAATCTATTCAAAAATAAAAGTGCGCCTTTTTGATCACGTTTGCAGGATCTACACACTGAGGTATTTTTATTAATATTATGTTTCTGAAGTTATATAAAAGAAATGTGCGGAAAATGCAACAAAAAAATATTAACCAGAATGGAACTATAAACTGCATCTGATCAATTACGATGAAATATTTCAATCTTTTGACAGCAGCAATATATAAATTTCTTTAAATTACTGTAGCAAACTTTGAAGAACAAAGAGAAAATATACAGTCAAGAAAAGATAGCTCTTTATCAGACAGGATTAGGTTTTTTTTTAAAATAAATGCATTCACATAAAACAAAATGCGGAAATTATACAATTTCCTACATTGATTGGAAATAACGGAGAGCCACTGTTTAAATTTTAGTGTAAAGCAGAAAATTGCAATAGAGTGAAGGCTGTCTTTAGTGGGCCAAACTTAATGTTATTTTCCGAATTTGCTACGGGGCAAATAAAAACTGGGCAGCGGCCCTACTTTTGTTCATCTGAAATGCTACTCGGAGAAGAGTAAGCAACCGTGTGCGGTCGATTGGTCGCCGGTCTTTTGGTCGCCGTCTTTTGGTCGCCCAGACCGCGACAACGGGCGACCAAAAGACCGGCGACCAAAAGACCGGCGACCAAAAGACCGATGGTCATTTTAGCGTGTGCAGTCGATTGGTCGCCGGTCTTTTGGTCGCCAGTCTTTTGGTCGCTCAGTGTTTGGGTCCAGGCGACCAAAAGACCGACGACCAAAAGACCGGCGACAAAACAAGGTCAAACAACACGATCTACGCATCAATAAAAGCCAACAATGGCCCTGCGCAGTTTCACTGATCTGACGTGTGAGTGTATAAGAGTTTGTATCTACATGAGTTGTCCCCTTAGGAAGGTACGTCAGTCAGGGTCTTAACAAGTTCTCCAACAAAAAACAGTAAAAGTACGGGAAATTTGGAGCATTTCATTAGCCTAATAATTAATAGGGCATTAAGTATGACTAAATAGTCATTCGCTGTTTGTATTTAGGGAATTTGAGCAACGATTTAAATGGTAATTATCAATAACCTTCCGGGCGACCAAAAGACCGGCGACCAAAAGATCGGCGACCAATCGACTGTGTACAGTAAGCAACATATCTTCTTTCTCAAGTCAGTACACCAGCCTGTGGTCGATGAGCAATGCAGCGCTGACCCCAGTTAGCCCGGTCTCCCACCACTCCAGCGGGATGAGCAACAGCAACTTGAGCTCCCAGTTTCTACGAGGCTCCAGTAATCACTATCCCAACCTGGCTCACTCGGTGTCAGCGCTTTCCTCTGGGCCCCCCATGTACGACAGCAGCGGCGCGGAGGGGCACGACTCGGCTCAGTACGAAGCTGCTCTTCAACGACATTCTCCAGCTTGGACTCCTGTCACGCTTCCCTCTGTGTGATGGAATAAATAAGACTCTCATTCGATCATGTATTTGCTTTTCACGAGACTGTTTTTAAATTCCATTTCTCAAGGAGATCCTTTCGAGATCTTCAAATGTCTAACATTTTGTGTAACAGATTAGTTTTGTATCATTTTTACAATTTCTATATTTATGATCACTCAACATGACTGACTGTTTATTCTGCGTTGTTGGGAGGACAATTTCTGTTTTCAATGTGCTTATATTAAGTGCAAATTCATGATAAAGCCATGATTTTTACTGCGAGTGAAGTTCAATACAATGTCAAACTAGAACTATTTTGTAAACCTTATTTGCTTTATACATTTAGTGTACAGTAATGTTATTATAATGAGAGGTAGGGGTTATGCTAAGTCCACTTCTTTGAAAACCCCAAATCAAATTACTATTATAAATTAACAAATTAATCCAATTATCTATCAGATTTTTTGCCTTTAACTGACTTGAAGGAGATGATTCCAGGGCAGGTAGAACAAGCTAAATGACTGAAACGCATACAGTACTTTGATTTCAGCTCTAGGCCTATTTTGTATGTGTTTTTTATATTTCTCACAACAGTCCCGTGACTTGAAATGGGAATTTGTCTGGGAAATTGCGCCCTCTTGTGGAGAACTCTCGCTCTTCTCAACTGGTCTCAGCATCACTGAGTACCAGGTGCTGACCTAGTCACTTAACTTAATATAGTACATTTGTCCTTGAATCATACATTCCTTTTGGTTTATATTACCAAGTCAGCTATACTGTTTTTGTTTGTTTGTTGTTGCCAAAGAAAAATTCATTATTTAATAGGGCATATATTGGAAAACTCATGCAGCTATATTGACTCCATTGAGGTGAGAAATAGGAAAGCTATTGAGGTAAATCAAGGCTGACCAACAGGAAGTAGAGTTGCAAAAGGTCAGCATTTAAGGACATCATAACACTCTTCTTTATGAACATCATCTGATTTTTTTGTCTCTATAGCATGCATATCATCCAGCCAAAGTCCTTTATAAAAAAAACTTAATTTCTTTTGTCTTTCATCCCTAAAACCACTACATTTGAAAGAGATAACAAAGAGACCACGAGTATAATGTTTGACTGCAGAAAATACATTATTGTATTGCAAGAAAAAGCTGGGTGATCGATCATGTTTTGGAAAGAAAATGCATGTAAAAAAACATGAAGGCAGGGGTTTTTCTCTAAATCTAATAATCCCATTATGATCACAATGAAAAAAGCCTCTCTGCCAAAGTAGGCAGCATTGACGCAAGCATGTGTTGACGTCAGCAGCTGCAGTGGAAGGGGGAGGGGGGCATAGAGAAAGAGGTGTTTGCATTTAGAAAATACCACCAAACACCAGCGTCAGCGAATGCACCCCTTCACAATTAAAGACTATGTGCGAAGACGCTGGCTAAATTAATATTTTTTTTCAATGTAAATAACACAACAAAAGCTCCCCGACCCCCCCTCGAAATCAAATGCGCTGCTATGGGCGTTACATTGGAAATGTAAACCAGATGTGAGGAAAGGAATATGATCTAGTGACCCTCATGGTGTGTTCATGAATAAATCAGGATGTGGGAGAAATGAGAGAAGGAGGGAGAGCCAGAGAGGAAGCGTGTCTATGCGTGTGTGTGCTCAACTGGTGGCACCCATCTGTGACTTTTTGGAAAAGAAGAGACAATGTGTGATATTTGGTTATCACTGCCGGTGTTTGAACACAAAGCGAGCGAGTACTTTATTTAATTTTGAAGTCATTTAGATTTTTACGCAACATCACCATTGAATTGTTTGATTGTGACTGGTCAGCAAAGGCCACACACTTCCTAGATGCTCCTCAAAACACACCGCGTGTCAATCACCCTCACGTGTGGAATGGGGTGTTCTTCGACGTCCAGAAAGCTTAATGGAGCATTAAAAGAGACGGTAAAGTAGGCTTATCATCGCGCACCGATCGTTCATTTTTACGCACACGCGTCCACCGACGCACACGTGACTTGCAGATTTTTTTTGTCCCGAATGACGTGTTTCAAGTATATGTCAAGGTACGGTTGATTTCCAATGAGTGGTCGCCCCTTCATCGGGATATCCAAGAGTTCCCGCTGTGCGTCATCCTCTCGCCCGATTGGCCGTCTGACGTCGTCACGAGCCATCCGTCTAAAAAAAAAGTAAATAAAGCCACCTAAACGTTTTCATTGGAGAATCGCTAGTTTCCCCAAACTCGAACGCGATGCAGTGACAACATCCACTTTTCCACGGCACACGAGCTCGTGCGTAAATTCCCATTTCAAGTCCCGCACTGTAATCCGCCGCACACGTGAGTGTCAAATCGCTTGATGTTTTTTCTTCGGCTTTTCACCCCCTTTCTCTCTCTCTCTTTGTAGAGGCCACGCGATCGGGTGGCGACAAAGTGAGTAGACTGGATAGATTACGCACAAGCGACTCTTGGAAGAAGGATGCACGAACACACACGAGTCTGAATGAGCGCCCCTCGTCGTGGTCGTCACCCCACGCAGCACCGTACCGTTCCACGTGTGGTGTATCCTGCCGGTTGACGACGTCCGAGTTGGACGCTGTCACACCCGGCAAATGTCGAAAAAACGGAAAAGTCTTGACGATTTGGGTTTCGAGGAGTCTCCTCAGCAAGGATGCAGTGATCAAGGTAGGAAAGATCTTTTTTTTTTTTTACAACTGGCTTTGATCACTTCCATTAGAAGAATGTGTCTGTCGGTCGTCCCTAGCTATTTTTAATCTCAATCTTGTCTGGGGCTGTGGATTATTTGCTGTAATCTTTTATCTGTTAAGGCACATTTGTTGTGTCTTTATGTTAGGATTGGTGCAGACTTTAATATTGTGACTGCATGAGTATAAACTTCCATATTCAATACAGGACATACATACATATATACATATAACATGTATGTGTATATATGTGTATGTGTGTATATATGTATGTGTGTATATATGTATGTGTGTATATATATATATATATATATATATATATATATATATATATATATACACACATACATATATACACACATACATATATACACACACACATATATACACACATACACATATATACACACATACACATATATACACACATACACATATATACACACATACACATATATACACACATACACATATATACACACATACACATATATACACACATACACATATATACACACATACACATATATACACACATACACATATATACACACATACACATATATACACACACACACATATACATATATACACACACACCCATATATACACACATACACATACATACATATAGAAATTTCCGCATGTTTGTCTGCTTAAAGAAGTCAAATGATTTGGCATTGTTTTGAAATGTGAAAACTAATGTCTAATTTTTACTCCTTACATTGTTTCAAGTTTACTGTTAGAACATTTAAATTTGTAGAAAAATAATGCTGACGTATCAAATGAATCTGCATATAAAAACTGTTGTGTACTGTTGGTTAGAAACCGAAAATGGGTCACATATTCATAAGTGATTTGTCGTTGACAAGTTGTAAAATGAAATTAGTATTGGTGCTGACAGTAGGATTTATTGTTTTTCTTTTTTAATGAATTACATTGATAGATATTATTCAAACATTTTATGTACCTAGGGGAATATGTAGTCCGTTCCAAGTTGAATTTTCCTTTTATTTGGAAAAGTAGCATTATTTTATTAGACATGGTGCTGAATGGATGTCATGTACAGTATTCACACATGGATTGCATTCAGAGCTATTTGAAAATATAAGCGTTATGTTTACAGATTGGAGAAAATTCTTAAACAATAACTTCTCCTTGGCTCATTGTAACTCGTAGATTGACAACAGTTAAATCTCTGTTTCCATAAAAACATTCTTATTTTCCTTACAACACAAAGTCAACGTTACACTTTGAAGTTTACAGTGTAACACGCCCAATTGTGCTATAGCACATTACCGGCTGAAGGCTGTGAACCGAGCATGCCCACTACTTGCTAACTTGTAATCTAGAGTGAGTGAAATGATTTTGCAATTAATAAATCACCCCCATATAAGAAAGCCCTCAAATTTCAAGACAATCGGTTCACGAATGACGGAGAAGTAGAACTTCAAAGTTGGTGTCCATTGATGCTACTGCTTTTTTTTTTGGTAGTGATGTCTTGATCCGATACTCAGCCCGATACGGCAATTTTTGAAGAATCGGTCAAACATGTCCGCGGTGTGAGACTACTTCTCGTTAGAAAGTAATAAAAGTAAAAAAGTCTCTGTAAACAGACCATTTGTAAATGGTTGTTTATCTCATCTTGTCCCTGTGATTGTAAGGTGACCTGATTAATCCTTAAACTCATAAGTGAGTTGACATCAGTAGCGGATTTGATCATGTGATGAACAATATCACACATGAGTATTTGAACTTGTAGGTTTATTTGACTTTCGTATTATCCAGAAATATTTGGTTTTAGACTTTGCCACTTGCGTTGCACTGAAAAAAAAAACATCAGTGACAACGTGCATGTATTCAAAGAGCGATAGCCTTCCGGCAACAAGCTCATTGTTAAGTACAGGTGTTTTCAGAGACACAGTAAAACCTGTTTTGATCCTTCAAATCAGGGGTGCCCCTTACGTAGATCGCCAAGGAACTATTGGTAGATCGCCAAGGAGCTATTGGTAGATCGCCAAGGTACTATTAGTAGATCGCACCACAATAACATTTTGATCCCTCCCCTCTGTCGATTTCCTTAGTAAGGCTCTTATGAATTTGACGGTAAGCTTTAGCATGAATCGAGAGTGGATTTTCGCCCCCGTTCCCTGCCGCTCCCATCCATGTTGATAGTCTACTGCGAGATATATCATTACATAATTGCTGAGCTTTGTCAGTGGCCTGTAAAAAAAGATAGATCGCGGAAGGTAGATGTTGGAGCAAAAAAGTTTGAACATCCCTGTAGTGAGTCATGTGTGATACCTTTCCACAAATGTGGTATGTTCTAAATGCCATCGGTGGATTGCAGTCAGGTGCTTCTCGTTTCAGCACAACCCCCATTGGAACAAAAAGCTGCACCCCCATTGCGCCCCACGACTGCTTTGCCCACCCCTGAATTCTAACCCTAACACCAAAGTAGATCGTGGGAATTTGGCTCATTGTTAAGTAGATCTTGGAGCAAAAAAGTGTGAGTGCCCCTGCTTTAAATTTATTAAACATGCTTCCATATACAAGTTACCCTAATACTTTTTTTTAATTACAACTATCTCACCACCTGCAAATGACTGAACCCTGACAACATTTTTTTTTCATTCTTGAGTTTGACTGCTGGGTGCAAAAGGTTCACTGCTTGACAATAACATCCATTCTCTGTTTGTGCCTCGGAGGCATGTCATTTCCTCACAATACTAGTTCCCTATGCTGAATGGGGACAGGGGGCCCCACATTGGCTCCCAAACCATTTATGTCACAAGTCATGTCCGTACAGGCCAGACGGAACATTTTCATCATTGCGTGTGAAACTCGTCTAGTGGTGTCAAACTGCACAAAGCAAAATGTCTAACTGCTAGAAGTTGATGTAGAGCTATAATTGTTATTATTATTATTATTGTACACTGTGGAATTTCTGAATCCAATCATATTTAATCACAATAATAGTACCATAAGGCGGCCTGGTGGAGCGAGTGGTTAGCGCGTCAGCCTCGCAGCTCTGGGGTCCTGGGTTCAAATCCAGGTCATGTCCACCTGTGTGGAGTTTGCATGTTCTCCCCGGGCCTGCGAGGGTTTTCTACAGGTACTCTGGTTTCCCGTGTGCGTCGTTTGGTCGCCGGTCTTTTGGTCGCCGGTCTTTTGGTCGCCGGTCTTTTGGTCGCCCGTTGTTTGGGTTTGGGCGACCAAAAGACCGGCAACAAAATAAGGTAAACCAACACGGTCTGCGCATCAATAAAAACCAACAATGGCCCTGAGCAGTTTCACTGAGCCGGCGTGTGAGTGTATAAGAGTTTGTTATTTACATGAGTTGTCCCCTTAGGAAGGGACATCAGTCAGGGTCTTAACAAGTTCTCCAACAAAACACAATAAAAGTACGGGAAATTTTGAGCTTTTCTTTAGCCTAATAATTAATAGGGCATTAAGTATGACTCAATAATAATTCGCAGTTTGTATTTAGGGAATTTGAGCAACGATTTAAATGGTAATTATCAATAACCTTCCGGGCGACCAAAAGACCGGCGACCAATCGACCGAGTACCCTGGTTTCCTCCCACATTCCAAAGACATGCATTGTAGGCTGATTGGACACTCTAAATTGCCCCTAGGTATGAGTGTGAGCGTGAATGATCGTTTGTCTCCTTGTGCCCTCCGATCGGCTGGCCACCGATTCAGAGTGTCCCCCGCCTCTGGCCCGGAGTCAGCTGGGATAAGCTCCAGCACCCCCTGCGACCCTAATGAGGATGAAGTCGTTCAGAAAATGAGATGCGATGAGATAATAGTACCATGACAAAAATGTCACTCAGTTGAAAACAAATCTCGGTGTCATCTGTTGTGAGTTAGCACATTCATGGAGGAAGACTAATATATCATGACTATGTGGTGGGTGCCATTTTTTTTAAATCTAGAAACTCTGAATGATTCAATGATTACCCGGTGACTCAAACCACAAAACTAAAACTGCAGTTGAAGAAAATACAATGAACTGTTCCTTGGTCTACGTTCTTGATCCAGAAACATGAGCTTGTTTAAAGTTGTGTAAAGTGCTTCATCAAGTTTTCCGAAGATGCATTCATAGCGGAGGAACACATTGAGGATTCATTGTCTTCCTAATGATTTGGCCAGCAATTATACTCCCCAGTTCAGGATTCAACCTGTTCTGGGACAATGCGTCACAGGTTTTTAGTTCTTTCTGGACCCACGCCCAAGTGAGAGGTTCCTCTGGCTAACACAGAAGGAATACACGAGCACTTCCTCACCACGACTGTGCCTGACATCTGTGAACACTCAGGGGCGGACGCCCACTCAAGATGCTACTATTCTGCATTTGACGATGATGAAATAGAGACAGAAACACGGGGTTCCTGCATATTGGCTTTAACGACACTTTGTCGTCAGGTTGTTTCATCCTGCATTTTGCAGGTGCCCGTGAGGTTATTAAACACTGTCACCACGTTACATTGACCCCTCTGGTCCAAATGGCTGTTTATGGATGTAGCGCTATTAGTGAGGCAAGTAAAAGTTGCAAAAGAGGAACACGTGTACTTTTATGAACCAACTTTAGTATCTTCAGCATCTGGAATCGGATGTCAAGAGCCTATTATCCAAAACATGTTGAAACAAGAAGTTGTGTATCGCTGCATTGCATCTACTGAATATGGCGGCGAGTGTGTAGGGAAAGAGAAAAATGGAGTGCATGCTGTTGTACTTGCTTTTATACTTCATATTTGTAAAATGTAAATTCAGGCAACAACACAACTTTTGAACCCAGCAGTTTTCAAACAAAAGGGAAAAATTGTAAAATCTTTTTTTTTACCAGACTTGACTTTATTGATAAAATAATGGAGTTCTTAATTTTAATTTATTGTTGTGTAGACGATGACAATGATTATTATATTTTCCTCTCACACAACCATAAAAACGACTTTTGTATATATATATATATAGGCGGCCGATAGGTGAGTGATGGGGTCATGGGTTCGATCCCAGGTTGGTCCTCACTGTGTGGAGTTTGTATGTTCTCGCCAGGCTTGCGTGGGTTTTCTCCGGGTACTCCGGGTTCCTCCCACGTCCCAAAAACATGCAGGGTAGGCTGGTTGGAGACGCTAAATTGCCCCTAGGTTTGAGTGTGAGCATGATTTTTTTCCTTGTGCCCTGTGATTGGCTGGCCACTGATTCAGGGTGTCCAATGCCTGGTGCCTGTAGTTAGCTGGGATAGACTCCGGCACCCCCTGCGACCCTTGTGTGGAAAAGTGGTTCAGAGAATGAATGAATGAAGATGTATAAATATATATATTACGCTTATTACTGGTTGAGTCTGTGCGGGTATTTGCGTGTGATGCAACCATGTTAAGAATGTTTTGTCTTTTAAATGATTTATTATACGTAATGTGAAAAAAATCAGTAGTCCGCACATAGTGACACTCTACAGTCTACAACATACAATATGAAAGTGCATAAATTTGTGGACAGATCCAGTTTACTGTTGAGAAATTTAGAATGTCATCAGTGCAAGCCACCTGTTTCACAGAATAAAAGTCCTGACCTTTCATAACCTCTATTTTTATAAAATGCCTCCGTCATGATGCTTAAACTCAATGAAAAGTAGACACTAGGTGGGGCTACAATATAAAAAAAAGGAGGAACATAAGGGATCTCCACTTCGATGCATGCATTCAGTGAATGAATGAATGATTGTCAACCTACCTGCCCACTTGGGGTAGGAGTGTGTGAGGGGTCTTTTTGCGAGTGTGTCAGCTCGACTATATCCATGTGTTATCGGTAAACAAGCAGAGCTGACGTCTGGTCGCTCATCTTATTTGGCAGACATTCTGACAAGCCTGGACGTCAGCGCCCATATTTCTCACCTATGATTCATACTCACTTTATTTGGCTTGTGATGAGGATTGCTGCAGGCAGCCGGCTTGCACTAGTCTTCTCAGCCACACCCTCATTTGTGGCTATTTTGTCATCTTGAAGGTCTCCTTATCTTTTCTCTTTGAGGCATTGGATGAACTTTAGTCAAAATGGGATGATTATTATAAAAAAAAAAAATGCAGCCTTTCTGTCAATTTTTTTCTACTTTGCTATTTGCATTGTATATTTGTTGTTGTTGTAATACTTTGAATTCATTTTAGACAGGTTACCTTTGATTTTCATTTACAAGTGATGCTTTTGAATCTGACATTTGAAATCAAATTGTGCTTGCAATTTGTACTACTGTTATGTAATTGTATTTTGCACGCTACCATCATTCGATGCAGATACGGAATAACAACATGCACTATAACAACACAGTTTTTCGGGCAAATAATATTGATTATTTCTTCATAGTATTTCCTGGATCTGAAATTTTATTAAAAATATATTAAGTTCCTCGAGATTTTTTTTGCCTGAGCCGATACTAAAACACTTTAAAATTACATAACAGCTTTTAAAAATATAGTAAAACCTAAAAGCAAACTCTTGATATTGTTCCTAATGCCTTACAGATCTATTATAAGGTAATTTAATAGAAGGTAGTACATTTAAAAAAACATTTGGATGCTCATTCAATGACAAAAATAGATTGTGTCGGTGTATATTATTCTATATTCCTGTGGTATTGTACTTTAGATGCTTCTGCTAAATGCTTTCACAACAGGAACATTTTAACAGTATATAATTCAAGATAATTTGGGTTTTAGTGTGCCCAACAGTGACTTGACACAATCACTTGCCCTACAGTAAACACACGACCTTTTTGTGGTGCAAAACCCTCGACAGCACATCTCTATTGTGGCGACATTTCTCTCATTTTGTCTGGTTTGCAGAATAAAAATGATGGGACGAGCTCCTTTCAACCCCTTAAGATTGCATGTTAAAGGATGTGTGGTTAGTGGTTTGAGGGGGGCTGCCATGTGTCTCTCGTGTTTGCGTCATCATATAAAAAATCAAAAGGTATTTCAACCCACAAGCCACTTGATGTTATATTATGTTAGCAGCATAAATCTAAAGCTATGTAAATTAGCACTTGTAACCATTCGTGTGTGTTCTTGTAATGACACCCACAGACTCATGCGCATTTCATATTGCAATTTTACCGGATTGGACAGTGAAGCGTTTTCTATGGCTTAGTGACGTCAGCGAAGCAAATGAACGCTTGTGAACCACATGCTCGTCATCGCCATAGTCTTCCTCTCCAATTACACATGCAAAATCTAGGTCACAATTGAGGGCCAGTAGAAATAGGCGGGGTTTACATTAATGGCAGACGCATGACTTTGTGTGAAATTCATTTTGTGCTTTGATATATTACACTCGCCATTTGGGACGAACGCTCGGCTGAATTCCCGTGACGAGTCTGGCGATCGATTCATTGTCTTCAATATTTTATTTTGTTTTAAACAGAGACTCGGAATGTTCTGAACTCCATTTCCATCCAAGTCTTGTGTTGAGTGGATAGTGGGGTTGACTAGAAGTGTGGCTCTGGCTCAAGTTTCATAAGATCGTGCCATGTCGTTTGTCTTTTGAGCTGAGTGAATTATTACAAATGTATCAATTACATACCTGTCAACCTCTGCCGATAACTGCCCTTATAAATGATTATGATTCCCCTTACAAACCCCCAAAAAACTTTACAAACACCGTACGACTCGTACGGTGTTTGTAACGTTTTTTTGGGGTTTGTAAGGGGAATCATAATCATTTATAAGGGCAGTTATCGGCAGAGGTTGACAGGTATGCAATTATTTATAATTGTCTCATTTACTAAATTGAACTATAGTACAAATGAAATAGTTGCTGATGCAAGGTAGGATTTGTCTTTTTTTTATTGTTAGTTTACAGTAAGTCGGTGGATGTACGTAAGACATATGGATTGTATATAAAGTTTCCACGTTGAATTATTTTCCTTCTCGAGTCATATTATTAATAGATACTAATAGCGCATCATCATAATAGGTTTACGCTAATGGTAGCAGCTTGTTTTTTTTGTTTGTTTGTTTGTTTTTCCGATAAATTACATGAATGAAAAGTTATGTTTGCAAATAGACCAAACACCATAAATCCACTTGGATTCACCATTTGATGGCACCACCTTCTTTCACTGTTTAAAATATAAAATTGCACATTGCTAACCTCTGCCATATAGAAATTACATCCAATTAATTCTATAACCTTTTCATGACATACTCTTTTGTGGCCTAGTTTTTCATAATTTCTTGAACAAATTTGACAACTAGGAACAATGAAACTTGGACGTTATACTATATGTACTGTAACATAGGAATACCAAATTTTATCGACTAAACACCAACCAATATAGATATAAGTCGCATTTTCGGAAATGCAATTTTTCATCTGATCCGAAACCAAGAACAAACATACTTGAATGGAGCTTTGTACGTATGAATAACGTGCAGAAATTCCATTCAACATCATGAGCGACATAAGAAGAGGGGCTTAATTAGTGCCAGCTCTGTGACGTTGCTGACGTGATGCCCTAACGGCTGCTGTGAGTGGCGGTAACCCGCATGCCCCCGTCTCTGACTTCACTTCCTCTGGCTCTGACGCAGATACCCCCTCCGTCCTCCTTCCCAACACACACCTACACACACACACACACACACACACACCCACACACCACCTAGCCTAGCCCTAGCCTTCCCCCACTCTCAGCATCCATGCCCCCTCATGCATTTTCCTCACTCATTTAACCTCTTTTTTATTTAATTTAAATGCTTAGCCTTGCTGTGCCGTGCTCTACATACCTGTGTGATGTATTCTGCCTACTACAGCTTTGACTCATGCTTCCAAATTGTTAACACATTCTCCTTCATTTATAATTGCGTTAGTCCAGCATTGGACGGGTTTGGTACAAGCAAATAGGTGACCACGAAAAAAACCACCGCTGGCAAAAATATATTTTATTTGCATGTAGCATGCTTAAAAAATTACATTTAAAATGAGCATTGACATATATGGCAGGCAGAAACCTGAGGGGTCAATTCAGGATTACTGAAAATCAACACAGAACCATTTTTTTTCATCCTGGATGCCAAAATGCATCATGATGTAGGGATTTGTCCTTCACCCCGTACCAAACTTGTCACCGTTATTCTCGTCAGGTGGCCATAAAAGGCAAGCCTTCTCTTGATCAGCATGTTTCCCGTTGATAAGCCGCCACTGCCTGCAACTCTGCTGCAAGTTAGATGCAATATGCAATACGTAATGTTACCGTAATTGGTAAACGGGCCCGATCACATCATTTTCAGAGCATGAAAATAGTTTTTTTTTCCCTTTATATTTTTATCTTTAAATATGAGCTCATTTAGTGCCATTGACAGAATTCATTAATTAATTCATGCTCAAGTGATATTTTATTACAATTTTATTTCCTACTCCTGTAAGTATGGGTGGACAATATGCAAAGTTCTATTCAGAAAGGCTGCATATGATATTAAGGGTGCACGTTTATAGCCAAATCGAGATTACAGTAATCCCTCGAATATCGCGGTTAATGTAGACCAGACATGGCCGCAATAATCGAAAAATCGCAAAGTAGGATCACCCCTATTATAACTACCTTTTTTTTCTTCAGTCCTAGTGGCAAGAGTGGTTTCTGTTTACGAGTTTCAGCATGAATTTTCACATTTTTATGAACTTAAAAAAATAAAATAAAATAAAATTTCTTCAGTGCTGAGTCCTAGTAGCAAGCACAAGACAGGGGAGTGGCTGCCGCTTGCGAGTTTCAGCATGGATTTTCCTATTTTTATGAACTTATTTATTTATTTTAAATAATTAATAGCAGAAAAAAATCGCTAAGAAGTGAATTTGTGATAAGTGTCTGTATTCCTCACAATTATTCATAGGGACAAACATAATGAAAGTGGTTTTAAATACAAAATACAACTATTTTAGAGAATGATTAGGAAAAATTACCCAATAATTTCAATTTCAATAAATGTACAACATTTTTTTTATATTAAATTTTAAATTGAAATTCATTTTTAAATGTCATCACCCAAAAAATTAGGTTAATTCAATTGTGGTTGCCAAAGCTGTGATCAGAATTAAAATTGGATTATTTGTGCAGCCCTATGTCTTAGCCATTTTTGCTTTCTTATTTTAAAATGCATTTGTATGTATAATTAAGTGAAATGACTATTAAGGGGTTTTAGGGGCAAAGTATCGCTAGCTCTCACTGTTTTCTATATTTATTTGTCATTCCTGAAAAAGTTTTGAAACTATAGTTGTGCCATTACAGGGAAAATGTGGTACTGATGTGTGCGTGTGTCCTATTCTGGAAAAAATATCCCAAAGACCCTTGTAGTGCACCACAAAGAGTAGTGGAGCCGACGCAAACAATGACGGTTACATAATGTCAGATGTAGACGACAGGAGAGCGAAGTGTAAGATGAAAGACTCATGTCCTAATGGCGACTTTGCAGTAAAATCCAAACAAAGATTGAGTTATAAACAAAGAGCTCATCTTTTCTCCGAGGCCTGCGCCTCTTCTCTGGGTGTTGCATATACCGCAATCTGACAGCCACTCTTGCAAGGCAGCGACTTTAATGATGTGCTCTGATTTGTATTTCCATTAACCTAAATTATGTACTTATCTCACATTTGTCCTAATGGATCACAGTGCACGGTGACGTCCATTGACGTCACAGCAAGATGATCCGCAATGCAGTCGCATGCAAATTTTGTCCACGGCGGGCTTTGTGTAAATGTAGGGCTTCGTTTTCATCTGCTTCTTCTTTTTTTTTTTTTCTTTTCTTTCTTTCGATTGCATTTTCAGACAAATAAAGAGCCAAGCCTAACAGTGATCTGCCGCTTGGTTGTCGAGCTAGTTACGAGCCAAGCTGTGAAGATGTGCATAGCTCCCTCAGCCCCCCAGGGACCCTGTATTTTCATGGGCCTGCCTCTGACGTCAATGCGCCGGCTGTCCTGTGGATTGTCAGAACAGACTATTCAGTTGGGGAGGAGGGGACTGCAAGTCTCTGTGGTGTGTGCGAGCAAGCCGGTGTGTGTGTGTGTGTGTGTGTGTGTGTGTGTGTGTGTGTGTGTGGGTGTGTGTGTGTGTGTGTGTGTGTGTGTGTGTGTGTTCTGCATGTGATGTGTGAGAGCCTTTCTGTGTGCCTCAGTAATTGTGACCATGCACCTCTGTGCGTGTATGTTCCTGTTTCCGAGCTCGCATGTGATCTGTAAATGTTTCACTCACATCCCACTCGGCGTGTAAACGTACGTGTATGGGGTGTGCAAAAAAACTAAAAACTAAACTAAACAAAAAAAGCACCTACTGTAGATTTCCCCGAATTGGAAAATGTACTTAAGTGGATAAGGTTGGTAGAAAGCACCATAGAGAGAGAGCCGACGTTAGCGCGTGAACGGGAGACAGAGGTTGCAGTCATCATTGTTCAAAAAGAGCCGAGAGGCCGGAACGTTTCATCATGGCCGCCGACCACTTGGAGTCAGATGGTGATCCCGCTGTGGACACGAGTGTTGCTACAACCATAAAGCAACTCTATACATGTGACAGAAAGACAAATGCATGCACTGTAGAGCAGTGAATCTTAACGAGGGGGTCGTCAAATATTACATGTACAGTATATTCATATGCTGATAATAATAGAAAATCCAGATCCCACACTGAAAACAATTCAGAAATACTGCTATTAGATGGATACTGTGTATTGCTGGATGATGATTAAAAAAACTCCATTAGTAACTTGCTTTTTTAAGAACTGAGGGTGAGAACAGCTTCACTGGGTATCAAACGGGGAGTTGTGGCATCCCTTGTGATCTCTCACATTTCCCTTTAGGTTATTCGTCCAGAACCGTTTCACATAACCTAATAAGCGCCCAGTCACGAACTTTGGAGGGTACATTTTAAAGCATTTGTTTTCTAATTTGAGACAATGAATAAGCTTCTTGAAAGCCCTGAAAAAAATCTTCATCTACTTTTTGTTAATTGATATACTGTTTTGCGTTTATGTGGGTATTAGGGTTGACTCGTCTGATCTCTATGGATTTAAAGTGGGTGGAGCTGCAACTCAGTGACAGTCTTGCCGTTCCTGACGTGCAGCTGTGCGAGAGGAAAAGTCGAAAATAAAAATAAAATTTTGCATTAATTATTTTAACATCAGTCGAACTGAAAGCTGTTCGGGGTCTGCGGACATCAACTTCGATGACGTTAGGTCGGTGTGAAAAAAATAATTTGGGTGGGATTATTTCATTCCTGATAATAAAACTTTTAATAAGAATGACTTTATAATGTTAATATAGGTGACAGTTTTAAATTAATATAAATAATAAATATTAATAAAACCTAAAAATAAAAAAAATCATAAAAAATATAAATAATAAATAAAAATGAGAAATAAAAAAATAATACGAAATTAAAAAAATCATAAAAAATATAAATAATACATAAAAAAGAAAAAAAAATACAAAATTAAAAAATTATAAAAAAATATAGATAATACATTAAAAATAAATAAATAAAATCATAATATAAAGAAGATTTTCAGCTAGTGGTGTCCCTTGAGATTTTTTCAAAGTGTGCCGCAGCTCAAAAAAGGTTGGGAAACACTGATGTAAGAGAAGGGGAACTAGATATTGTTTGTTCGCGAGCTTGTCTGGTCATTTGCTACACTCGAGCACTGTTTCAATGGCATGCTTTTGAGGTTAAACACCTGCTCGAGGGAATTGATTTTTCTTTGGTGCACGGCAATTCAATTGATTGACTTAAATATATTACTTGTGTCACAAGTTTCAAGTCTCCATCACATCCATCATGACATCTCTTAAACATTAATTTCAATCACACAGAACGATGACTTGACCTTCAGATTTTAACTACTTGTAGTTCCTGTAGACACCCTTTGGAACATTTGATATTCTGATTCAGATTTCTGACTCTCCACATGCGAGGATCATTCAATAAGTAAGGTCAATTTTTCAGTATAAGGACTACTAATGATAATAATAACAACTAGTAATAAATAATAATAAAAAGCCTACTTTTCAACATAGTATCCCAGTACTGACACATCGTACTTTTCCCATCTGTGCACAAGCTTTGTGCCTCTCGTCAAGACTTTGAAGGGAGCGAACAAGCGAAAGTCTGAAGGTCTGTGCTGCAAGAGGGGTTGAGGGAGCAGTTCCCAGCGCAGCTCGGTGATGGCCTGCACCCGTTTGGGCTGCTGTGTGAGGCCTTGCGTTGTCATGATCAAGATTACTCCTTCTGACTGATGACTGATGATTGAAAACTGATGATTTTTCTTTGTTTTTCTTGACCTGCCTCAGCAGTTCACAGTAGTTGGCACTAAGTTTGAAAGTGACAAGAAGTCAAAAGTGTTGTGAGCGGCTGGCTGGCTGAAACATCAGTCCAAGGGAAGACGGAAGCTTGTGCATAGATGGTAAAAGCGTGTGCGGTCGATTGGTCGCCGGTCTTTTGGTCGCCGTGTTTTGGTCGCGGTCTTTTGGTCGCCGGTCTTTTGGTCGCCGGTCTTTTGGTCACCGGTCTTTTGGTCGCCCCGACCGCGACAACGGGCGACCAAAAGACCGGCGATCAAAAGACCGACGACCAAAAGACCGGTGACAAAACAAGGTAAAACAACACGGTTTACGCATCAATAAAAGCCAACAATGGCCATGAGCAGTTTCACTGAGCCGACGTGTGAGTGTATAAGAGTTTGTATGTACATGCGTTGTCCCTTTAAGAAGCTACGTCAGTCAGGGTCTTAACAAGTTCTCCAACAAAAAACAATAAAAGTCCGGGAAATTTGGAGCTTTTCTTTAGCCTAATAATTACTAGGGCATTAAGTATGACTAAATAGAAATTCACAGTTTGTATTTAGGGAATTTGAGAAACAATTTAAATGGTAATTATCACTTACCTTGCGGGCGACCAAAAGACCGGCGACCAAAAGATCGGCGACCAATCGACCGGCGACCAATTGACCGTGTACCTATACCAAGAGCGTTATAGTGCTGGGAGACTATGCTGAAAATAAAAGTACTCAACTGTATTAGAAGTCCTTTTACCAAAAAAAATCACCTTAGTTCTTCAATGACCCCTTTAATTGTAGATCGTAATTGGCAGAAATTAGAAGTTAAATATTCAAACCTCCCCTCACTATGGGGCAGGATATTTAAAAAAAATAGCAGGTAAATTATTACTACTACTTTATAATGTCAAGCAAAATCACTGTGACGCAGTCGTGCCTTGACTTACGAGTGACTTTGTCCCCTCACTTTCTCTCTGTAATGAACATTATAGATTCATATTTCACAAGTGCTGGAGATTTTTGCCATCAGCACTAATAAAATGGGAGAAAAAGTCATAGCAAGTTATTGTACCTTTTTTACACCACTTTCCCAAATGGAAGTGAAGAGCGACTGAATGCGTCAGCCAGAATTCATTATGTTCGCCAGTACGTGACCTCTGAATGGACCAGCTGCCGGAGAGTGTAGGAATGCCAGTGATTGATAGTGCACATGCTGACGTAACCCGCCGTCGCTCCCACACCTTCCTCTCTGACTCTCGATATGATCAGAATGTAGCGCTGCGGCACAGAGGGTTTATGCTGGATCATGTTGCCTGACCATTCTGACGAGCTGCTAAGGTGCACTCGGTACTACTAAGTCAAATGTTGAATGCTGGAAAATGGGGAGCTTTTTTTCCATTTTGTAACCCACGACTTGGGCGAGCTAAGAAAAGAGCTGATAGTTTATTCATGTAGGGTCGGTCTATAGTCAACTTAATGATCAATGCTTTTTTGAGGTGGAATGCAACTGTTGTAGAGTGGTACAAAGTTAAATATGTTGCTCAGGCACGAATGTTGGATATTTTGATGGCGGTAATTTGGAGTATTACTTCAAGTCATATAATGACTGTATTTTTCAGATTATAAATCACTGTATATGTCGCACTAGACAAAGATTGTACAAAGAAATGGAGGATAAAAATATACACTGGAGTATAAGTATGTTCTGCAGTTTTGGGGGAGGCAATCTTTATTTTATCAGAGACAAAGAGCAAAAATATCTCAAACTAACAATAGTAAAATGGAGAACATGGCAGTTTTTTCAGATAACTCTAGCCTTTAAAAAAAAAGAAAAAAAAAGCACAACAGGCTGTCGGCAGAGAAAAAAATAATACATATATGATATTAGTTGCAGGCCCAGCCAAACCAAGAAAAAATAGGTGCAATTTATAATCCTGAAAATACGGTATATTGTATTGCATCAATTAATATCAAATTTGAGAGTACAATATCATTACTATGATGAGTTGATTCATATAGATGGAAGAAGTAGCTCCCAAGTATGAATATTTAACTACACTTCAGAAGTCATTTTAATAATTCGATATGATTTGACTTGCTGTAAATACTTGGGAAGCGCATGAGCCCTTTACAGAAGCAGTAGCGCAAAAGAAAAATATTTTTCATGTCACGAAAGAGAAGTTAACTGCAATCTTTTGGTAGATAAGAAACCATTTCGACCTTGATAACGCGAATATTTCGAGTCTAAATTTTAGACTAACGCTCCATGCACTTCCAAGTCATTGATGGAATAGCTCATCCACTCTAAAAGAGGATTTACACTGCAAGTACAGTATATAGTGGCTAATTCTAACTAGTGCCAATGTTGTATTTTTGCACTTGGCGCAGTACATTCACATGCAGATCTCCAAAAGAAATCATAATCGGATTATATTTCTGTTTTCATTTGAATTGATTTATTTAGAGAATATATGAATACAATTTGGGCAGCCCGGTGGAGCGAGTGGTTTGCGTGTTGGCCTCTCAGCTCTGAGGTCCTGGGTTCAAATCCAGGTCACGTCCAACTGTGTGGAGTTTGCATGTTCTCTCCGGGCCTGCGTGGGTTTCCTCTGGGTACTCCGGTTTCCTCCCACATTCCAAAAACATGCATGGCTGATTGGACACTCTAAATTGCCCCTAAGTATGGGTGTGAGTATGCATGGTTGTCCGTCTCCCTGTGCCCTGCGATTGGCTGGCCACCGATTCAGGGTGTTGTCCCCCGCCTCTGACCCCGAGTCAGCTGGGATAGGCTCCAGCACCCCCGGTTTAGAAAATGAGATGAGATGAATACAATTCAATACAATAATATACATAACCAAAAAAGAATAAGTCATGAAAAATAGAATTATCAGTTCATTGTGAGTTATATTTTATTAATGACTAAAAAATAGTCATTTGCCTTGTAAATATTTGGAAACATATCCAAAACTTACAGACGCGCGTGCGCGCACACATCAGTACATAGCGTATGTGGATTGAATTTGTTCTCGTTAAGATAATATCCCAAAATTCTGGGTGAAAGCGAGCATAAGGAGAAATCACCCCAATCTGTTGCCTTCAAAGGAGCGAAGAAAAGGCGCATGTGTCGTTTTATTGTGAAACCAAATCATCGGAAAATGCCTGCTTGTGGCTGACTTGACAACCACGCTCTTTCTCGCTTTCTCTCTCGGCGTGCGTGTGTGCGTGTGTGCGTGTGTGCGTGTGTGCGTGTGTGCGTGTGTGCGTGTGTGCGTGTGTGCGTGTGTGCGTGTGTGCGTGTGTGCGTGCACGTGCGCGCGCGCGCGTGCATTTGACTGCGCTCGCTTCCTCCGCCGTCGCCTCTGCTCGCTCGCCCAGTCTGCTGCTGCACATCCACGGCGGAGCCAGACGCCGAGGAGGCGGACAGACTGGAGCTACGCTCGGCCAGCGGTGCTGGGTGGAGGTGCGGTCGGTGGTGGCGGCGCGGCGCGGCGGCGGCGGTGGTGGGGGGACAGCACACGACCCTCCTCGCCCTTCCCTAAATTTAGGACCCACTTTGTCCTGGAGTAGTTTTCTTTCTTTCTTTCTTTCTCTTCTTCTTCTTTCTTCTTCTCCTTCTTAATTTTTTTTAAAATACCACATTTTGGGTTTAGCGCACTTTTTCCTCTCTCAGTTTGCGCTCTCTGTCCGACATGGAAGATGGTCCGTCTTCGACTAGCTGTTTCAGAAGGTTAACGGACTGCTTCCTGGGTGCAAGTAGGTAGACTTTTTATTTATTTATTATTATTATTATTATTTAAAAAAAATCTTAAGGTCAATGATTTAAGATGATGCCCAAGACTGAGTGCTGCAACAGTTCCGTGCGACGCAGCGACATTTTGACGTGGGTTGTCTCCTCATGTGAGCCCACTTAAGTTTATGAATGACAAATTTATGGCTTTTCCACGGGTGGGGACCCGGGAAGGAGCCTGATTCGCTGTCTGGCTAGCGTGTGCGCTCCAGTTTAATAAAACATGGAGTGACACAGAGGGAGCAAAGCATGGATGCAACCTTAAGAGCGCCAACTCAAGTTGCAGCCAATTTATGAAATGTTCTTTATTGCTCGCATGCTGTATTTATATTTTCTGCAAAAAGTCAACTCTTCTATAAATACAGTCAATTGCCTCCCTGTTGTGCTAAACAGAAATAGATTTATGGGGGCCCTTCTATTTTACGACCAATAATTGATTATTATCCACTATGAAGTGATTGTAAAACTTTTTCACCGCAACATTAGACTTTGTCAACATTCAATATATTAAAGAGCCCAATGGAATGATGAAAAGCAACAAAGCCAACTAAAAGTAAGAAAAAAAACATTTAATTTTGTGAAAATGTGAAATGTGTTTTTTTAATGCAACAACCAAAACTAATTTGTGGACAGGAACAACATAAAAAGGACAAGAAAAAACACTGGACTGTTTACAATAACTTAAAAATGAACAAAGCTTCCTAAAATAAGGAAATAAAATGGCAAAGGAAAACAGATACATTGTTGGATTATTATTATTATCAAACTATAGAAAAAACGCAAAGGATCTAGTAAAACAATTAGTGAAAACAACAATTAATCTTTTCCTTACTGTTTTTTTCTCAATACTCTTCCAATTATTCCTTTTTATCTGACTTAATTGGTGCTTTTAAACATTTGGCGAGCTCTGTACGAATTCATGACCTATTTTTTTATAACCAATCAAGTAACTGTCGTATTAACTACCACAAAACATAACATGAAACTGGTTTCCTTGTAAAAATTAGTGCCACCTGATTACATGCTTGTAAAATTCTTTATTTTCAATTCTCTTGAAGTTTCATTTCTCAGATACGGTCACATCTAAGTGTGTATTTCTCATTCCACATTACCCACCGCATGGATAACGTTGTGTTTGATAGTATTTGCGATTAACTGCGGCACATGCTGTCATGCCATTTAGGATATTCCGACAGTGTGTCCGATGACCTTTAGGGAATTGCATTTCTTGGAAAGCTTACACGCAAAAACAAGCTGTTGGGGAATTTAGTAAAAGCCATTTTTGTGACATTCTGAGAGAATTAACAATGAAGAAAAATGATGTCATTTTTTGGCCCTAGCTATGATTAGATGTGTAATTACCGCGCCATTAACATTGTCGAAGCTCTCAGTAATCGGCTGTCTAAACTTACAATGATTTATAATGCCGTTGTCAAAAAAAAATCCTCAAGTGCGGGAATTGATCGGACAATGGTTTTTGACAAGACAACAGAGGATGAAGAAAATACACCTTTATCCCTTCAAGGCCATGACGTGGAAATTATTTGTATTTCACCAAAACTAATGATGCGTTCAGCTATAATGATATACATGTTTTGTAGGGATTTGTGACATGAAAGTAGGAGTGTAGATGGAGTAACTCAGTCTTTATTATAACGGAGTTCAAACAAAAGGTTCTACTGACAAGTAGGTTTGGTATGTTCACAAATAACAAACCTGGTAATACTCAGGAGTGGGTGAAAAGTTCGCACTTAAAAGAATAATTACCAACGAATACGTAAATGTCTTCCTTAGCTGCAGTATTCTCAATCACATAGCTTGAGAAAAGTAAAAGCCTTGGCCACGGCTTTTTTTCGTTCGTACATCAGACGCTGATGACGTTGGTAAAACCATTAGCCATGACATTATATAATGGCCCATTCCTTTAGGTGTCAGAAATTCTGTAAAGCTACCTTGCATTTTTAATCTTATTTGTCTCCTCAAGGAGGAATAATTCCATTTAATGATGATAGCATTGTTAAAACAACAGACTTAATTGTGGCCTAAGACGTTTCATGTGACAGGTCAGTATGAGTGTGTGGACTGGACTTTCTGTGGTTTGTTTTGGAGCAAGTAATGCTATGTTTACCATTGTTTGTATCCTCTGAATTTTGGCTTGATACAAGAGGGACAAACTAATGGGGACTCGAATTTGTTGACGTGGCTGGTTGCTCATCTCATTGTAAAGCTCGTAAGCCACCTAGTTAGATCCAACTGTTTTTGGTGGCTGTATTGTTGGTCAGCTGTGTTCATTTAAGGTCAGCCTTAATGTGATCTTGCAGGCGTTTTTTTTTTCCTTTTTTTTCAAACCCAATTGGGTTTTCGACAAATTGGTTAAATGGATGAAGAACGCTAAACATTGCCAGGCAGGAAGTCCTCACTCTGGACATTTCCTCCCTGACCGCATGCCTTCTCGCTTTCATGGACATCTTTTCCTGACACTTAGTGAAAATGTAAACATACACTCGGCTCAATCCCATGGAATAAAAACACAAGCTTGAGTGAAATATGAATGTCAAATGATTCCATTCATATTTTTGGTGTGTTTTTGTGTTCAAAATAGCTTTCAGCTTTCCTTGTAACATGTACTGTATACAATGCAAGGTTAGATAAATATAATGATGCACCTCTGCTTACCTTTGGCTTTTTACATGACGGTGTTTCAGACGGCGTTGTGTCTTTGACTAGCCGAACTGCCAAGTTATGGGCAGAGAAACATGACATGAGTGTAATTATACTTTTGCGATGTACTGTACCTGTACCAGGACCAAAAAAAAATCGTAAAATTCACATCAGTTGATCTACTTGGGTAGTTGTTTTAATAATGTACTATGGACTTTCATATTGTGTTAGCTTTAGCATCAGGGCTGAAATTAGCACTAAGTATTTTTGTAATGTCCAGAGATGTCCTTGATTCGATTTTGTGATCGGAAAGAATACGCAAATAACTGTTTTGCACCAATAAGCCAACTTCTTTGCATTCCCTTTAACTGTGGTGCTTTTTTGCACAGTTGGGCAAGTTATCCTCCCATACAGATTACGCAAATCTGACTTGGGTAATCGACACGGTGAAACGAGCACTTTGACACTTTAAAACCACATTGCACAACATATTTTAAAAGTATGCTAAAGACAATAACAATTCTCTGTCATGTTACTATTACAATGATTCAGAGAGTTTTGAAATATATATATATATATATATATATATATATATATATATATATATATATATATATATATATATACATATATATATATATATATATACATATATATATATATATATATATATATATATATATATATATATATATATATATATATATATATATATATATATATATATATATATATATTCACAAATGAAACAGGTTGAAGTCCACCTCACATATCAGCACAAGAAGAACAGTATCTTATGCAAAAGTGATTAGTTATTCTACAAATATTGCCCAGACATTGCAGCACATATGGCACATATTAGAATGTTTGTCTATTTAATGAGACAAAAACTCACTGTAAAATACAAAAGCATTTGAAAAAAGGCATTTTTTTAATAATCAAATAAAACCAAGAATGGTAGAAGATGAAGGAAATATTTATTCGTAGTGACTGATACCAGGATTTAAAAAAATAATAATAATAATGACGTCCTTTGAAAGGTGTCCTACTGTTTGAATGCATTCTTGAAATCAGCTGTTGACCACTGTTGAAAAAGACGGGAATTTCTGAAGTGTGGACATGCGCAAGTGGCAGCACTGCGAGACAGTGACCTTGAGTAAGTAAACACTCTGCCATTTTAGTAACCATGGTGAATTCAGGATAAAATTCATAGTATCCCAGCTGAGATATTGCAGCGGTTAATGCAAAAGCTCAATAGAATGCATTCAAACATCCTAAAAATGTGAAAATTCCATAACCGTTTCTTGAATTCCACATCTCAGACTTCAATTCCTCTGAACAACATATTTTTCTCCCATCACTCATGGTTTATTAATTGGCATAGGCAGCCAATGATCTAATGTTTCTCTCTAATGTTCATTTACATTGAACACCTTTAGAGGGAGCCCTGCATCAAGACCATTTCTGTTGCTTTAACAAAACATTTACGTTCAAGCCAAAGTAAATAAGCATGAGCTGCAGTTTAAAACCTTTTATTACCAAATATGTGACACCCTGGAACGGTGCCAGGGCACAGTGCATGAATTTAGTGACAAAACAGATGACAGGCTCCTCAAGGCATCCTCTATCCAATGACCCCTCTGTCAGCTGGTCAACGTCTTGATATCTGAGGGGATGGGAAAAGGCCACGGAAGGATAGATTCAATTCCAACTTGACCTCATGTTGGAACTCGGCGAAAAATGTGACACAGGAGAAGACTTCTGGGGTTCCCATTAGATCTTCCCATCAGTTCAATATTAGTCCAGATGTGCGGTAACGTACGCGAGTCCTCGTAGGTGATGCCGTTCTTGAAATTGTAAGGCTTCATACTCACTTTTACGCCGCCGTGCTCGACTCCAGCTCGGTAACACTCAACTTTTTCTATTATCTTGAACAGGATAAGCGATATAGGACATTGCTGTGTAATCATAAAGTTGAGATGTGATGTTGCACTTGATAGGTGTCTGTACTATGTCTCTACTTGATTGCCTGCTAGGGCACACACCAAGATGTTTTATCTACATCTCGGTTTGCCATTTATAGCCCCCGCCCTTTATGTGTAATGACCTGTAAGTGGAAATAATGCAAAGTACATTTCCATGGAGATCTTTCTCACTTTCTGTCTCCTTCTCCGATTCCCCAATGTGATTATTTCAATATAAAATATTTCTCTTTTATACATTGTGTTGCATGGCATGCAGTTGTTTTGTGAAAAGTTAGCGATTATTTAATGACCATAACAAGTTAATTCTTTTCAAACCACCATTAACAATAGTGACCAAAAAAATATGTATATATATTTTTCAGTTTTTATTTCTTAAAAATGACACCTGATTTGGATGTATAAATGTCTGGGTAAAATTAGATTAAAATGGACTGAGTATTGACGCATAATACAAATACATAAATTATTTTTGAGTGCTTGCACATCGAGAACATCTTGGATATTCCATTATAGGTATAAAAATCCTCCGATTTTTACCCCAAATCAAGTGTGACTGACAGAGAGGAGTAGAAATACTGCATGTGTACCTGTATTTTCACACACATGCACACACACACACACACACACACACTCCTCCCGGCTTGGTGAACAAAATAGGTGAAAAATGGGGGAGGAGAAATCAAAGCTTATTTTAGGTGCCCGCTGAATGTGGACGTTGGCCGCTGTGCTGTGCCCCTCTCACACGACAGATAAGATAAGAACCATATGCTCTTGAAACCTCCTGGCAAGGGAGTCCCAGGCGGAGCTGCTGACGCACGCTCCCTCCATCCAGCCCGCCGCTCCCCACCCCACACACATCCTCTCCCTTCCTGCCTCAGACTCTTGTCATGAAAAGTGAAAAGTAGTACCCTGGCTGCTTGCCCTTGACTCTCTGCCAGGTGGTGTAAGCTTCAATAGAAGTGGTCCTTTCCCCCTTTTGCTCGTTTTTCACGAGCGTGTAACTGAGGAGAAACTTGCTTCCCACTAAAGATCAGCAAAACTTATGGCATTACCACTTGACATCATCTGACCATAGCATGGAAAGCACACGCTCACTTAACATGCTCCTGCACAGCTCACTTAGAATATGACCACACTAACACTTAACCATCACCGCTTATCCTTGTTATTGACCTGCAGGTACATGACAGCGAGTCACATCTTGTTTTCCCACCAACACATGCACAGTCAACGACATATATGGACAGACAGATCAAAACTAGGTATATGCCCCAAATTCGATAAGGGATCAGAAATCGAGCCGATCATGTCATGGAGTGGAACCAAGTGAAAAATAGTGTATTTAAAATGTAGTTATTGATTTTATTTCAATTCAAGGGCTACAAAGCAACTAAATAATCTGCAGGATTACAAGAGGCATGTTTGTAAATAGATATGCTTGTAAATCCAGGTCACGTCCACCTGTGTGGAGTTTGCATGTTCTCCCCGGGCCTGCGTGGGTTTCCTCCGGGTACTCCGGTTTCCTCCCACATTCCAAAAACATGCATGGTAGGCTGATTGGACATTCTAAATTGCCCCTAGGTATGGGTGTATGAGTGTGCATGGTTGTCCTTTGTCTCCTTGTGTCCTGCGATCGGCTGGCCACCAATTCAGAGACTGCTGGGACTGGCTCCAGCACCCCCGCGACCCTAATGAGGATAAAGCGGTTCAGAAAATGAGATGAGATGTGTCTTCTGACTCTTCCCCTAAACTAGTGTTGAAAAATTAAGTCGCCTCAAGTAATATATTTCAGTGAGTTAACCCTTGAATTTTACCATAACAGAATTTTCGGGATTGTATTTTGTTAATCTATAGCAGGGGTCACCAACTCCGTTCTCAAGGGCACCAATCCAGGCAGATATAGCGAACAGACTGGATAGGGGCCCTCAAGGGGCAGAGTTAATGACGCCTGATCTATAGGCAGGCTTCATTCTTACATACAGACATACATTATATTTTCTTTGTTTGTTTTATATGCAGTGTTTGTAGAAATAGGGTAAACAACATCATTTTGTGTCATTTAAAATTCAGATAAACCATCATGTGTCAACTCAAAAGTGACAGTTGTTGGTACCAAGCAAAAAATACATCAAATAAATAAAACATCACATGATTGGTGCTATCCAAAACACTTTTGGGACAATTTAGCTTCACATGTCATCAGTCATATCACAGTTGTCATTTAAGACAGGCTTTGAGGACACTTTGACTCAAAACACAGGGTTTTTTTATTAGAGTGGCTTCAGTTTAGTCTGTCCATCTAACAATATTTTGACATTCACCATAATGAGTTTTGTTTTTGTATTCAAAACAGTTTCCGCTTTTTTGTAACATGCACTGTATATAACGGAAGGTTACAGAAATATAATGATGCAGCACTGGATTTTGAGTGAAGCTGTACTTCAAAAGCAATAATCATCATTTGTTTTCTTGGGCTCTTTTTTGTGGGATGTTCTTGTTGAAGGTCCTCCTTGAAACTCCCATGTTAACAAGTACTTGCTAAGCAATATACATTTTTGGGATATATGTAAACATTACCAGTGACAGAGTGGTTGGGACGTCCGGCTTAAAGTTTTGAGATCGAGGGTTTAAGCCAGGGGTGTCCAAACTATTCCACAAAGGGCCGCAGTGGGTGCAGGTTTTCATTCCAACCCATCAAGATGACACCTTTACACCAATCGGGTGTCCTACAAGTGCAATCAGTGGATTGCAGTCAGGTGCTTCTTGTTTTCTTCAGAAATCTCATTGGTCAAAATGTCTGTGCTGGATCGGTTGGAACAAAAACCTGCACCCACAGCGGCCCCCGAGGACCGGTTTGGCCACCCCTGGTTTAAGCCCTGGCTCCAGCCTTCGTGTGTAGAGTTTGCAGGTTCTCCACATGGCTGTGTGGGTTTTCTCCGGGTACTCCGGTTTCCTAGCCTGACAGGCGAGACGCAACATTCCATGTATCCTCCACGGAAATATTGTAGTGTAGAATTTAAACCAATTCAGGGTGTACCCCGCCCCGTCTACAGACCATAGTTTTCTGGGATAGACCTCCGCGATCCCCATGAGGATAAGTGGCATGGAAAATTAATGAAAAAAGTATCATAGCGCCACCTCTTGTTTTGGCCTGCTCTGGACATGAAGACAGTTTTGAAAAAGTGTTGACACGCTTTTCCCATGATCCTCCACTACGGCATTTATTTCCTTAAGGTCTTGACATTTAGTGCTACATCACCCCCTCACACTTTCTTTAATACGTTCAGACTAAAATCTCCTCGTAAGGGAGGAATTTCCTTCGTCACTTACCTAACAAGGCCTGGTACCTCATTGGCTGTGGCAGTGACAGACTGAACTCAACTTAATAACATGCGCGTTTGTTTAGACTGCTGAGCAGGAACTGTTGTGCTGATGAGTTACCAAGATTATTAGATCATTGGCTGTGTTAGTAATTTGATGTTTATATAGACAAATGCAAACAAATCTTGTCTGAGTCGTGCACATGTACACCACATTCATGGTTATCTCTTCACAATGAGACTTTCGGAGATGAGAAGCAACTTGAAAATCTGCCATCTTGGTTGCCAATTGACATTTCATTCCTGTATTTTAACGAATCTAGCAGACCTGCAACAGTAATAAAAACATAGAAAATCAAATATGTTGCCCAAGAGTATAGAACATTCCCATGCAGTCCCAGTTATTGTTCTACACAAAGGTTGTGGTTAGAAAAATAAGGCCTTGCTTCATAGCACTTTCTTTTTTTCCCACCAATTCTCTAAAGGAGCCTCATATAAAAGAGATGTGCCGTTAAATAGACTCTGGGGCTTTTTCTTCTTGTGTGAAAGTGTAACAGGTCAAATGTCGTCAAGAAGTTCGACATTTTCCAGTCCTGGTTGAGACATTGGAGGAAAATATTAGTCGCTAAGAGATGTTGGATATATTAATAAATGACATTGCCGTTTTTTTGTAGGTGGTTTGACGTCTGCTTGCTTCAATGCTTTGAATTCAGTGCAGCATAGCAAGTACTTTGAAAGCAAGTTTTAAAAAAAAAAAGCATTTGAGTCAGATCTTATCAAATGAAAAGGTTGTAAACTGTCATTCTTTCTGGTAAGAATCTATTGTTTTGCCATGATTCCACATAAATGTTCATAAAATACGCAAATAACAGTATAGTATGTTATTTCTAGTTGATTGGGCCAATTTTGACGCAATCGGCCCAGCGATCCAGACAGACTGTGACTCGGTCGGCCTTCCTTTTCCCAGTGTCAGGGTGTGGCGTGTTGTCGTCCAGATAAGTATTACGTAACAATACCTCACTGCATGAACTCAGCCTTCAGCTTTTACACAGGAAGCACAAGTCTGAGTCAGGCATCATATCTCTGCCAAATGGGCTTGACTCACCCGTGAACATGCAGCGCAACAAGCTGCTGGCCGCTAATATACATCACTCTAAACCTACGTTTATTCAGTCAATATAGTTGCAAACTCAAATCCTAGTTTTGGTGTGATCATCGAAATTTTAAACATTTGAAAATGAGCCTGTTTTACTTCTTACTTAGTCGTTGATTCCTCTCATGCAGACCAGCATGTGTTCAAAGCCGTGTTTGATTTTATTTTATTTTTCATGTAACAGCAAAATTCCCTGTTTTATCATCACACCGCCTGAATTGCAAACTTTCCCTCTCAAATACACCATCATGTAGAAGTAAACACTCTCGAGCTGACCAGTTTTTCCTAAAGAAACATCCCGTTCTCATCCTGTTAACATTTGCTAAAAACGACAGAGCTTAGCTGTTCTTTCAGGGAAATGAAAGCATTCACCCGTCACCTCTTTTTAAAAACATCCTCCATGAGATGCCAGTTGTGCAATTTTCTGCATGTACATGAACAAATAATTACCAGAAATCTCGAACAACTTTACTCTTATTATAAACGGCAAGCCTTGGATTTTTTTTTCTGACTTTACAGGAACGATCAATACTTTTTCTGTGTTAAAAACCTGCCGCATGACAGTGTTCCAAATTGCACAAAAGTCATGCCCGATTTTGCCGACTCTCGTAGCTCTCTCTTCGGAACGCCCCCGCTCCCTTTAAGTTGCTTTGATTTATGAAGCCATATTCTGCCGATTTGCGTCAGAGCTGGCCAGGAGTTTCATGAGGCCTTGCACTTCTGAAGCACTGTGTCTCGTGTCTGGACAATGTCAGAATGCAGAGCCGCGTCCTGCAATTGGAAAAGCCTCCTTACCTCCACCTTACATTTCCTTATTTGCCTGCAAATTCAGGTCTTTTATGACCGGCACTCGGACGTTTCGTCGAAAGACGTTTGGTCCCCGGATGTTTGGTCGCCGGACGTTTGCTCGCCGGACGTTTGGTCGCCGGACGCTTGGTCGCCCGGACATTTGGTCACCCGGGTGAATATAATTTTGAGAGCTGGTTTCAACAGTAAACTCTCTGTCATGTTGTCAAATGTCCGGCGACCAAACGTCCGGGCGACCAAACGTCCGGGCGACCAAACGTCCGGGCGACCAAACGTCCGGGCGACCAAACGTCCGGGCGACCAAACGTCCGGGCGACCAAACGTCCGGGCGACCAAACGTCCGGGCGACCAAACGTCCGGGCGACCAAACGTCCGGGCGACCAAACGTCCGGGCAACCAAACGTCCGGGCGACCAAACGTCCGAGTACCAGCGAACCCGGCGACCAAACGTCCGGTCGACAGCCCGTCCGTTCTACCAAACGTCCGGTCGACAGCCCGTCCGTTCTACCAAACGTCCGGTCGACAGCCCGTCCATTTTACCAAACGTCCGGTCGACCAAACGTCGGGTCACCAAACGTCTTTCGACGAAACGTCCGGTCACGGGTGCGACCTTGACATGCATTTATGTTTACTTAAACGAATGTTTTTTTGAATTATTTCAAAGGCCGGCGGCCAATGGCATATTCACCTGAGGTGCACGCTGCGTAAGGCAGATCAACTCTGTGATGGTGTAAAAGTGTGGGTGTTGGTTGGTGTGTGTCTTGTGAGTAACTGGTCAATCCAGATTGTTGTCTGTTTAATGGTTCTGATTGGGATTATATTAAAAAGAACTCAACTTAATCAAGAGTATGCAAGGGGATTTTTTCCCCCTTCTCATTATACCTCAACATTTGTGTGTGCGATTAAAAAGTCTAAGAAATTAAATGAACGCTTTCAGGGACAGTGACGAGTATAAAAGCTGTTTTCTTTTCTTCAAATTATAGCTCAACATTTGTTTGTGTTATTAGAAAAAAATGTCTAATAATTTTAAGTTACTCAAGGGTATTGAGCACTACAGTGGACAGCTATTGAAATATTGACACTTATGACTTAGCTTTAACCCTCAACTATTCTCATCATTAAAATAACCTAAATATTAGCAATTATTATTTATATTTTGATTGTGAACCATTAGATTAGAACTTTATTTCATCCCGTATTCGGGAAATTTCTTGGTTGCAGTAAAAAGACAGACAAGACACACAAGACATTGTAGACCTAGGTAAAAAATATTTTTATTATTATTATATTATATATATTATATTATATAAAAATTATTGTATTTTGGTAATGTATCGGGGTGTCAAGATACTAAATTGTCTTCACCCGACCTGAAACAAAAAGCCAATTTTTAGAACTAATTTGCAGGCAGTGTGTGTTTGAAAAAGTTGTCATTAAGAAAATAGCAAATCTAATGTTGTCAAAAATAAGTGCCGTATTTTCCAGACAATAAGTGTCTTTTTTCTTTGTTTGGTTTGGGCCCGCAACTTATATATGTTTTATTTTCCCACTCTGTTCCACCGACAGCCTGCTATGTTGTTGTTGTTTTTTTGTAGGCTATTGTTATCTAAAAAACTCTTGTATCAACAGGTGCCTATTTAGCCTGTTTTTCTCCATTTTACTATTGTTACTTTAACCTGTGTTTGTTATTGTTTTCTGCTAAAAATAAAAATTGCTCTACCAAAAATCCAACTTATATTCACTCCAGTGTGACATATATATTTTTTCCTTCTTCATTGTGTGTTCTTTACAAGTGTCAATTTATTCTCAGGTGCGACTTATAGTCTGACAATTTACAGTATAATAATAAATCGTATATGAAACCAAATCCTCTAAACAATAATGGGGCAAAAGACTTTTTCCTTGACAACAAAGACAGACGGTAAACAGCAGCACTTAGCGACCTCTCAAGATCCTAATTGCCTATTATGCACAATCAAGTCCTTCTTCATTCTCTTGCCTCTGTTGGGGGCTCCGATCCCCCGAGACTCAGCTTGACTGTAAACATAGACGATCGTGTCCTGTTTATATGAGTACATAAAGTACTGCCATACTTACCAAACAGTAACTGTATGCCATGTGTTGTCACATAAGAGCACTTATTTCATTTCCCTATATCTCGTTTTCCTCATATACCGCCCTAATATGTTTATACCAAATCCGCCCCGCATTATTTATTCACGAACACTGCTGTGCAGTAAGTGAGCTAAAACCCTGCTTTGCTCCTGTGCTTCTCAGGTTTGACAGATGAGAAAGTGAAGGCCTACCTCTCTCTGCATCCGCAGATGCTGGATGACTTTGTGCTGGAGAGCGTGAGCGCTGAGACGTTGGACAGATGGCTGAAAAGGAAGACCAGCAGCAGGGCTGCAGGTACACACGCCAACACACACACACACACGCATACACACGCACACTTGTTCAGGCGTAAACTTTTCGGCATCACGCCCGACTCATGATTGGATCTGCTTATTTAAGTATATTGACACAGAGTTCGACCATTTGTCATGTTGTTCTTAGGTCACATGTTTGTGTGTTTGAGGCCGCATAATCCCAAATAAATCGACCACAAATAAGAGCTGCCCTGGATATCAACATTCATTTTATGCTTTTACAGTGAAACTCCATTTATCATGGTGGATATATTCTCCATCCACCCACAGCCAAAATATGCTGCACAGACCAGCCATTGTTTTTTTTGTTTTTTTAAATCTGTACTTTACCTTGCTATTTACATTTCTGACAACTTGAATTTATATAATACACTTCCTAAATAAAATGGATCACATACGAAAATTATAAAATACTTTCATTACTTGATACTGCAAAATCAAATCAGAAAATGATGCAATCTATGTTCTGCAGAGTATAATTTTGAACAATAATCTTGCATAAATATAGCAGAAAGTCCCTTGAACTCCTCCTAGTCATTTTCATTTTTAGATTAGATTAGAATTTTATTTCATCCCGTATTTGGGAAATTTCTTGGTTGCAGTAACAAGACAGACACAAGACACACAAGACATTGTAGACCTAGATAAGAAACTGGAGCCACACACAGGAAGTCCACAAGGTGGGGACCTTCTGCAGACTGAGACTGAGGGTACCACACAGTCCCTCAGTAGATTCGGTACACACTACATTTATTTTTAATTTTACAAAAATCTCCTTCCTAAACGGTAACAAATCATTTGAGTAATTGATGACAGGTCGCCACAATTTTATGTTAATCGGCATACATCTTTCAGTAATTCTATTCCTTTTAACATCTTACATGAACAGACCATACAACAAGTACTCACAGTCAAATACTCTCTGTGCCCTGTAAAAACAATAGCAATAAAATAGTAAAACATGCTAGTTTATTCTGTTCAAGGGACATCCTTTTAATCTCAAAGACTTTAGCCCTCAGTTAAGGAGGACTTGAATATATTCTTGTAAAACCCCATACTAACTGTAAAACAGATGCTCCATGTGTCATGCCTTCCTGCAAATGCAATGGCTTTGTATTCAATTAAATAATACCATATTTCATGTTAAGTACATTAGCTAGTGAGTATATAGAGACAAGATCATCCCTTCCTTTTGTGACATTTTTGTCTTGTTTTTTTCTTCTGAAATATGGTTTCCTCGGGTCAAATTAAATTAAAAATTGCTACAGAGAGCACTATCATCTTCCTCGTATGTCATTGGTTGGTGGCCCACGATTTATTTTAGTCACCAGACCGAGGTTTTTCTCATGAGGCTTTTCTGGGGCATGTACTTTTAATTTACCTCTTTGGTTGTTTTAACGTACAGCTCATTCAACTCGTTCAATCGTCAAAGTGTGTGATAGACGGCCGAAAGAAAGGGAACGTGTCCGCGGGGTGTTTACAGGTCGTTGGATGTGTTCGAACGGGCCATGTCGAGTGTGCGCCGTGTGCGCTGCCGCTCTCAGCGAGCTGTTTCCCAGACCAACGGCATCCATCAAGGGCCCACAGCCCTGGCGAACAGCCCAGTCGAGCTGCTGACGTCAGAGGCGTCCTCCAGAGACATGCAGCTAGGCTGAAGGGGGCCCAAGGGAGGGGTATGGGGCTTGGGTTTTCGCTAGTTGGCGGTGGCAGCTAGGGTGCTGGCTCCTTGTGTGTTGTACCTAGAAAAGGAGGAAACTGGCACAGGATAGATTTGTCACTTTTTTTGGCAGCCGTCTTCATACAAATGGAAGCGTGTCCACGTCTCAAGGCCCTAGTGGTAATCAAACTCTCTGGCGCCGGGTAGGAATAACTCACTGGAGGCATTCAGCCTGGGTCAGTGCAGAAGAATCAGAGCAGAACTTTATCACAGAGTACTGAGGGAGAAGATGTCAATCACTTTACAGAGGAAACATGCAAGAAGAGACGATCAGTGCACACATCCTTTACTCTTTTTGACCCTGGAGACGCTCACCAGGACCTTGTTTTCATCGAAAAATACTACACGAAGAGAGGATCAGTGCCACAGAGCCTTTGCACTTTTTGGCACTGGAGTCGCTCACCAGGACCTTGTTTTCACCTTACGGTATAAATCTGTTCAGTTAAGCAGTGTGCATTTTATTGTGGTTTTGGTGTATGTGATTGGTTAGAAACAGCCAAATCTTTCGACTATGCGTTTTTCTACTTAGTTTTTTAATTGGGCTTCCTCTATGGTAGAAACACTTGTGACTCCCCAACTCCCAACGATCAAGATGTTGATCAAGACGAAGTTTCTTTTTAGACCGCGAGGAGTGAGGGCTCTAAAAGTCTCTCGCTATGTACTTCTTGGTGAGGACACTAACTTAAAATGACCACTAGTGTCGCATTTGTTGCTCAGATCGGAACCAAATTTGGTATGTACATTCTAGAGATCTATACGCATGAATCCCCTCATTTTTTGGGGGCTCAGGGCTGATGAATTAATTACAGAAAACTGGAAGTCTTTAGGCTCATGTGAGCGAGTGTATACGCTTCACGCTGTTTTGTGCCTGCAGTCGATCACAAACCTCTACCAGGAGTAGCTACTCTGCCGTGTTTTTTTTTTGTGTGTGGAAGGGTCCATTACACCTAAAAAAAATCTCCGGATTTGACCCATGTTGACATTGCGCGAAGCATTGCCGTGGGTTCGTGGAACAGTGTTGAACAAGTATAAAGTGAGCATGAGCTGACAAAAGCGCATCAGTCCATTATTTTTATGGTTTGCTAGGCAATTTCATGTGCCGTTTCAAACGATCACGTGAAGTTGCATGTGGAAAGAAATGTTTCTATTAATGGGAATGTTGCTGGGAAAAATAAACTAGTTATTTATAACTTAATAGGCCTAAAACATACTGATTCGTTCTACTTGAGCTCTAATTGCCATGAATGTGGCCTGCGAATCAAAATGAAATTGACACCCCTGCTCTATACAAATTATAGACATTTGCCCACCAATATACCCATTGTCAACAGCCACAGGAGGTCTTTATTAGAAATATACATTTATTCAATCCAAAAAATAGAATTCCCATATTTAAGTTTTTTTATTTTTCTCTATATATCTTTTGAACCTTAAGGGCACTCAAAGTGCTTTAACTTTGTCTCCTCCTTCAGCTGATAATGACACAACAGCAGGAGAAACTGGCAGTTCAGTATCGTGGTCAAGGACACATCTGCATGGTCACACAAGCTCAAAATGGAATTCAGAAATTTCAGCTAGGGAAATGCTCACTCTCAAACCCTTCACAAAGCCCTGCTCACAAACAAGAAATAAGATCATCCCGATATATATATATATATATATATATATATATATATATATATATATATATATATATATATATATATATATATATATATATATATATATATTTAATGATTTGACAGTTGGAAGGCAAAACACCCAAACAAATAACAGTATTATACGTGCTATTGATAGACAAACCTTTTTGTTTATTTCACATTGGTAGTAAAAACAGATGTTTTTGTTCTATTTAGAGTTCCATTTCCGTGTTAGCCCTATTCTTGTGACACTTTTAGGACTTGATGAGTTTTGGTGTTGTTTCTAAGTGCAGCCAGCCCCTGTCAGCAGTTGACTAGCACTGAGTTAACAGCTTCCTGGAAGCAGTCCCTGCAGCATGTCCCGTTCTTTCTCATCATGTGATGGACAACAGCGGATTACATCAGACTTGTGTGTATGGGGGGGTGCTCATTGGTGTGTGTGTGAGAGAGAATCAGAGAGCGATAGGCAGAGATAGAGAGATTGTAAAGGTTATGCTACAACATGTAATTCCTGATCCCCAAAAACATAACACATTTTGATATACCGTAGAATAAGTCTGCAATTGACTGGCAATCAGTTCAGGGTGTATTCGTCTCCTCTCCATCGTGAGCTGGGATAGCACCGCCCTCTCCGCTGCTGCTGTTTAGGTGATAGACTATTTTAGGAGGATCTAGGCAAGGAAGATGATCTTTAAAACCTCCAGACTACTGAGGGACTGTGCGGTAACCTCAGTCTCAGTCTGCAGAAGGTGCCCACCTTGTGGACTTCGCGTGTGTTGCTCCAGTTTTTTACCTAGGTCTACAATGTCTTCTGTGTCTTGTGTGTCTTGCTACTACAACCAAGAAATTTCCCAAATGCGGGATGAAATAAAGTTCTAATCTAATCTAATAACAATCAGTTTTGTATTGATGATAATGAATGTATTGATAGAGCTCTTTCAATCAAAATGGTTTACAGATTTGTAAAAACAAACACGGAAAAAATGAGACGGGTAAATGTACAAGTAAAATAGTAGCAGGAATATACTCGCCAATGTATATTCACTTCTTTATCAGTAATTTAATATTTCATCTCAGACATTCAAACATGGTTTGCACCCATGACCTAATACCTTTTAACTGTTCATAGTCAAATTGTTATGGACATTGTTGTTTTAGACAACTTTACATTTTTGTATCTACACCACAAATTCATCTATATACATCACAGAATGCTGTCAGAACCTTACAGAATCCTGTTTACACTGGACACAGCGTCAAGGCAGAGGCACAGATCAGATATTTTACTTCGTTGTTGTTTCACATGCATGTCTGGTTCTACTGGTACATGACTGGTACTTTGCCTGAGTTAATGAGTTCATTCAACATTGACATGATTAGATCTTATCATTTTATTGGTTAGAGACTAAATTAATTGAAATTCCCCTTTGCAAAATGCAATTTAACAGCAGCTGTGTTAGAGTAGTGATTGGCATTTAGCAAAGAGCAAGGTCACTGTCCTGTCGATGGCAACTCATGATTCGGTTTGCGATAGTTTTGGAAAACTTAATCACAGCAGTTGGGTTGTCACTACGTGGACTGGATAGAGTGATTTTGGGTGTGTTATTACCAAAGAGAAGAATTTTCACACTGGCACAGGTGTCAATTATTTGTGGAAATTCACTATCCATCGTCCCCATTTTCTGTAGATAGCAGGGGCCCCCTCTATTCTATTCTGTTCTATTTGAACTGCGCTAATTCAGATCAACGGGGTTATCCATTCAATGCTAGTTTGAAAAACTGCTCGGAAAAATGTGTATTCAGTTTCAGATTAGACGGTTTCAAGTGGGCCTAAAGGGCAAGTGTGTGAAGCAGCTGATTCCCTATTTTAGTTCAGAGTGTGGATCACAGTGACACGGAGACAAAGATGTGTTTGTGTGGCATGCCCCAATTCCACATGCCCCCCACTGGTGGGATAAGAGCTCCATCTCACCTGCAGGGCCTGCCACCAGGTAGTGGGGGCGGTATGCGGGAGTGCATGCCAGCACAACACGATGTCTAAAAACCAGCTACAAGACGATATATCATGTTAGATAGCCAAGATATATGAATAAATGTAGTGTATATCACGTGTTACTTGATGATAACCCATTTTATGTGACACCAGGGAGTTATATTTGCTCCTTTTTATGAGCAAGACCTCCAACTCTGGGTGTCATTGTTTTGCATTTTCTACAACCGGAGGTCTGCCATGTCCACACTAGCGGAAGACAACTGCTCTAACCAGTATGTCCACCATAAACGAGGTCAATGCAAGACCACCACTCGCCTGACATGTATTGAGCGCTGAGTCGTTGGCCACTCTGCATCCTGTGGGAGATTATGTAACTGTGGCAGCAGATCAATAAAGCGCCTGTCAACGATCCTAGATGTTAGAAGCAGCCAACTGAGGGATTGGGCGTGGGTGAAAGGTCTCAATCCAGACTAGTGTCCACGCACCTTATTCCTGTTTGCATCTTGTCAATATGTTACTAAAGAGCTTTGAGTTTGACAGCAGCATCGTAGCATCTTTGTTCATTACGTAAAAAAGTTTTTTGTGTAAAGGCTATGACTTGATTTGTGTCTGACGTCTCGGCAGTTTATTAATTGATCGCGATATCGTCATTAAAATTTTTTTATATATCGTCACAATAATGAAAAGTCTGAACAATAACAGTGCTGGTCCTGAGTGGTCTAGACAGAAAATCCATAGACACGCCAATCGAGTAGTCCATAAGACCAAAGGTTTTGGGAGTCAAGATCGAGAAAAGACCAAGACCGTCGAAATGCACAAGACCAAGATCTGTCTTCAATGTATTACAGCACAAACCTGTGCGTTTTGATTCCAAAATAAGAATTAGCATGTCCAAAGGACCAAAAAAACTCTCATTAACACCCATCATTAAGTATAAAGTTAATCGAACAACGACTAGTTGATGTCCGCAATAGATATATTGGATGAATTGATTTGGCCTAATTTTTCTAAGAATACATGTTCCCTAGGTTTACTGAAAGCATATGCCATTTGATTTCCAGTAGTCTTGGTCACTGTGGTGGGAACATGCAGATACTGAGTCAATAGGTTAGAAATCAATCCTTCCTCACTCGCGTGATGGAACCAAACTGAACATGCGTTACATTTGACGATTGAATTTTTGGCTTTCTTGCTTTATTCCAACGCAGCACAGTTTATTTAGACAGTCGACCATCTTAAGCATCTCGCATAGTTTCCCATCCCATGAACCCTAATACATACGGTATACAGTGAAAACGACTACAATATTACGTCATACTGCGTCAAGACTGTTGGGATTCCTGTCATTCAATCAACATTGTGTTTCCTACCATTCTTATTTAAATGAAATCCTATACTCTAGTCTTCAGTAACAGATGAGTCACGTGATTATACTGCTATTTGCTCATGTATTTGTGCTGCATTTTGTAAAAGGAGGGTATAGATTGGTATAATTGGTTCAAGTTGGTCTCAGGCGTCAACAAGTCACATTACAAAAATAAAGTTGGCTTGTCCCATTTTTCTCAAAGGGGTTGCATTCTTCAAGTGCAGCTCCCTGCCGTCTGTTTGACGTCACACATGGCCAGGGGTTCACGCTAAAATAGCTCTCACGGCTAAGTTAGGAAACTAAGGGAGGCCTGTTTAAAACAGCAAACAATATGGCAGGCTGTAATTCTTTCTTCACATGCACAGAGGGTTATTTCAAAGCTCTCACCGGCTTCAGTCAGCAAGATTTCTTTTCTACAACGCACCCGAGGCTTTGCATGGTTGGATCACATGAAATGTTATCAAAGAGATCGGAGCAGTCTCTGCTCTTGTGCTCTGTTGACTCATGTGTACTGAAGACTGCTCAAATTGGGTGGGTATAAATCCACTGTAACTGTTATCATTGGCAATCACCAGTTATTGTCGACGTCTACATCCAAAGTCAATTTCCACGTGTTTACTGTCTTCCGAATAGCCTCAAATCCCTCCAGGAATTTGCTCCAGAGGTCTCAGAATTTTGTATTTGTCCAGTCAAATGATTTCTCGCTAGATTTGACTTTCAATAGCATCGGAACCGAAACAAATGCCTCCACGAGTAAGTGTAGAGGAAACATAAATCCATAGTTAATGTTCTATGTGTAGTCATTATCTTAATTTATTCATTTGAGTAAAATCTTGCAACCAGTCCTGAGAATTCACCAACTTTTCAATGGCCATTTCCTACTGAGCGTCTTGCATTTGTATTACTGCTGAGAGAAAATGGACGTAAACATTCATTCATTTTCCATACCACTTATCCTCACAAGAGTCACCGGGGTGCTGGAGCCTATCCCAGCCAACTACGGGCAGCAGGCCAGGGAACACCCGGAGTCAGTGGCCAGCCAATCGCAGGGCACAACGAGATGAACAACCATTCGAGCTCACACCTATACCTAGGGGCATATTAGAGTATTCAACCAGCATATCCTGCATGTTATTTGGGATGTGGGAAGAAACTGGAGTACCCAGAGAAAAACCATGCAAGCCCAGGGCCAACAGGAAGGTCCAGACCAGAAATCGAATCCTCGATCGCAGAACTGTGGAGTTGACGCACTAACCACTCGTCCATCGGGCCCCCTAGGCATAAACAGTCAACCCGAATTTGACAATACTGCTTCCTAAATGTTTAAAACTGTCTTGGTTTAAGAAACTCCACTAGAATGACCAGTGGTACTAGCATGCAAATATCTGATTGAAGAAGAGCATGATTCTTTTCTTGCCTTCACCTTGTATTTGAAATTGTTCTTCATTTGATAGTCGCCAGATCTAAATGTGTGGAGGGTTAACGAGAGGGTGGTCACATGTGAGTCATTTGCTCCAAAAATACGGTCGATCAGTGTCTGGCTTGCGTAACGGAGCAGTCACCGACTAGAAATACAAGATGTTTTTGTTAAGCGCCACGTGACTGACATTATTAAAGCTAGGTCATTAATAAACACCGTTGCATTACTCTTATCGATAACATCTATTATTCACACAGTGTTGTCTCAGTTCTGTTCAATAGACACATAATCGCGTTAAACATCATAACCTGACAATAAGTTAAGAAAGAAAATTAAAAAAAATCTGAATAATATAGTTTCTGTGTTTACTTACACAAATGTTTCACTGAATTATCCCGTCTGAGAAAGACATTTTTTAAACATTGTCTGCAACAGTATAAATAATAAACATTGTTCATTTTTCCATTTAGAGATAGCTTGATTTTCTCTGTAGTAGTTATTAGATTAGATTCGATTAAACCTTTCGTTGAATGATAACATGACCCATGTATCAATAATAGTTGTATCGCCATATTGTGAGATAATAGTTTTCGTGAGCCTTGTTCAGCAAATCGTATTGTATTGGAAGGTCTCCAAAGAATCTCATCCTTAATACCAAGTAATCCTATACAACATGCTACTATGGCTTCTTGTTCTTGGTAATCAGCTTCTCTAATATCAGTTTGTTTTCTCTTCACAGATGACACTTCATCTAAAGAAGTCAGCAGGGTACGTTTTGTCTTGAACACAGTGTGGTGTTGACCTTTTCATGAGATTTGTTCCAAATGTTTTGTCTAAAAGGGTTAGGTTACTTTTCAAGCCTTTGAGCCGCATGTTAGTACACATGTCGCTGTCACCTGAATGAGAAAATCCCTAAACACTTGAGTGAGATGGAGTATGTCTTAACTGGGCCATTGGATCAAATTCCCTAGTAAAGCTAGCCACACCCCGCTCACACTATGCCTACAGGAGTCAGTATCTCTGTCCCCATCGTGGGGACAAAGAAAAAAACGAGGGTCGCTTAACCTTTTTGGTGCGTCATCCATACGTCCGTACAAACAGGATGTGGGAGGGTCAGATGTATCCCTCGAGGGAGGCTTTCTAGCGCGCCGCTCTCCTCGCCTCGCCGCACCCCCTTTTTCACCCTCCCTATCGGGGCAGACATGACAGGTCTTTGGCCCCGTACGAGGCGGGAGGTCTGCTTGTTACGTAAGCACACTTTTAGATGAATGTGAGCATCAAAGCTGGTCAGCGCTTTAATCAGAGCTGTGGGGCTACGACGACTCTTCTCTCGGGACGCCGGATACAGTTGGTGATTCCTCGGCTAGGATGCGGGGAACATTGTGATGAGAGCGTTTTTCCCTTGTGAATGTCAGAAGATCCTAGTAGTTCATTCACCCTAAAAATATTGGAAAATTTATATTTCCTTAGTATATTTAGCTTTTTCCCTTTAGGTTCACCGTATGGAAAACAATATCTCCGTGTCTTGTGTCCAGCAGTACCAGGACACCAACATGCAGGGTGTGGTGTATGAACTCAATAGCTACATAGAGCAGCGCCTGGACACTGGAGGAGACAACAAGCTGCTGATCTATGAACTCTGCAACATCGTTAAAACAGGTACAGAGGTTCAGGACTGCATTGCGGTCGTTTATCTTTGTGCATTAAAAACCTTTACTATTTGTGTCCGTTGGTTTAAGTCCCGAGCCCTACATGAACTTATCCCTTCCAGTGTTGGCAGTCTGTTTTCAACTCAAGCGTTATGGCATGTTAATAAGTACGATAATTAGGGCTAGGCAAAGTTTTCATTTTTAATCACAATTTTTAGCCTGAAATAATGGCCATTGATCACAATCGGCATTGTTATTCACAAAGTGCAACAGTAAATATAAAAGTGTTGTATAGCAGATTTTTATTTTAAATGTACTGGCATAGCATTTGTTGGGCAAACACTTTTTACCCCTCTCATGTACGAATTATGATGTATTTTTGAACTCTTTGCACACCACTCATTTTAGCCCTTTGGTGCAATTGACAGTGCTTGATGTCCATTCCATTGCGCTGAAACATTGGACATCTATCGCCATGGAATGAGTTAAAAACTCGGAGAAAAACAACAACTTTAAAGTGCTACTTGAGTAAAGCGTGCATTTGAATTTCATTACGTTTTTATTAACATTGTAATCATTTATAAAACAAAAAGGCCAATGACTTTTCCTTTGTTGGCTTTGAAGCTGAGGTACAATTCAAATAATTGTGTTAATTCATTTGTGAGTTAAGGCAGAGTGACGTTCTCCAAGCTTTTATTATTATTATTATCATTCATTTAGACTTTTCTAAACTGATCATTTGGATTTGTTTGTTCCTACAGCAACAAAAGCTGATGGATTTGCACTTTACTTTTTGGGAGAATGCAACAATGTAAGCACTAAAGCACAATTCTGAAACTAGAATATTTTTGCATTTGCCATTATTCTCTCACTTTCTTCTCTTTCCTGTACTTCCACACAGAGTTTATGTTTGTTCACCCCAACGAGGACCAAGGATGGTCGCCCAAGCCTCCTCCCTTCTGGCCCCATTGCATTTGGGACAACCATTGCAGCTCACGTTGCCAAGACTCGCAAAACACTTTTAGTAGAGGACATCATAGGGGTAAGCTTTCTATTTGCCAATTCATCTTAAATAAATAATTGTAGGAACCAGTCAATTGTTCTATTCTATTAGCTCTATTATTGTATTGTTAGAGCGGGGCCTTTTTCCCGCAGCTTGTGCGTCATTGCGTCAACAAGCATGGCCGCAAATCTAGCATGTAATCAACAGTACTTGCAAATGTTTTTGTCTGTATTTTCAAGTGGATGAAGTTCTAGGGTTAAAAAGTTTGATATTGTTTCACTGGACCACACAGTGAGTCCGCCACTCTTTGCGGAATACACTTCATTGTCTTGTGTGATTCAGGACGAGCGCTTCCCAGATGGCACAGGGCATGACTCAGGGATCCGTGTTCATTCTGTCTTGTGCCTCCCCATCCTCACTGCCATCGGAGATCTCCTCGCTATCCTGGAGCTGCATCGGCACTGGGGAAAAGAGCCCTTCAACCTCAGCCACCAGGAGGTAAATTCGGGTAAATTCGAGTAAATTCTGCCAAGAAGAAAACACCACATTTAAAATAAGATGCTTGGTTAATATTTGAAACAATGTAGTATATCCAATTTTCTATTATAAATGAGTCACCTATTCCCCAAAACATTTAGGAATGATTACTATTTTGATAAAAACTTAATTTAATTCACATTTAAAAAGTAAATGCTCACTGATTACGGCCTCAACTCACATTTAAACTGGAAAGACTATCTGTGTTTTAGTGTCTTTGACAATTGTAGGCATCAATGGCAGCCAGTGGTTTAGATTAGATTAGATTAGATTAGATTAGATTAGATAATTTTATTCATCCCGTATTCGGGAAATTTCATTGTCACAGTAGCAAGAGGGTGAGAATGCAGGGAAAGACATTTTAGACATACCGTATTTTCACGACTATTCGGCGCATCGTATTTTTAGCCGCAGTGTCAGTAACGAGTGCTATTTCTGTATTTTAAACACACAAAGCCGCACCGTTTTTTTAGACGCATATATATATTATATATGGATGAACATCGAAACGCAATAGCGCTGGCTACCGGAAGTAGCCTATTTCCGGGTTCCGGTGCGCAGTGACTGCTGGGAAATATAGTTCTTGCACGCTACACCCACATGCTAAAAACACGTTTTTAAAAAGGCAACGGAAGCAAAACTAAGTTTGGTTGTACTTTATTTAGACATTTTACAACTTACTCGCGTCATCATCACCCACAAATCCATCAAAGTCCTCATTTTCTGTATCCGAATTAAACAATTGCCCAAATGAGTCTTCCAAAACGCTGGGTCCCACGGTTGTAGTTCTTAAGCCTCCGGGAATGACGGCAAGCTCCGAGTTATTATATATAATATATATATAGTTCACAGTCTACCTTTGAATGCTCCGTTGAAGCCAACATCTAGCGGCAGGATTTCTTTTGTAAATACAGCCGAAATGACGGCGAGCACCAAATTAGTGTGGTCGCCGTCATACTGAGTGTATTGAAGAACTCTATATCCCAGCAGTCACTGCGCAGTACTTTATCAAAGGGAAATAGTAGAGTCTGGGGCTGCTTGGCGTAATTGTATATATATATAGTTCACAGTCTAGCTTTGAATGCTCTGTTGACACCAACATTTAGCGGCAGGATTTCTTTTGTAAATACAGCCGAAATGACGGCGAGCACCAAATTAGTGTGCTCGCCGTCATACTAACTGTATTGAAGAACTGGGTGTATTAAGAACTCTATATCCCAGCAGTGACTGTGCAGTACTTTATCTACGGGAAATAGTAGAGTCTGGGGCTGCTTGGCGTAGTTGTCCTATCGACTGATTTATTTTATTTTATCGTGATAACAATTTTAGTATTGGTCCATATATAAAGCGCACTGGATTATACGGCGCCCTGTCTATTTTGGAGAAAATTTTAGACTTTTATGTGTGCCTTAAAGTCGTGAAAATACGGTAAATAAATAGGTAATAAATACGTTAATAAAAAGTACTAATAAATATAAATAAATTAGTAAATACATAAATATAAATAAATAAGCTTGTTACTTATATATATATATATATATATATATATATATATATATATATATATATATATATATATATATATACATATGTATGTCTAAAATGTCCTTTCCTGCATTCTCACCCTCTTCAAGTGGGAAACTTTTGTCTAGTGGACATTTTTGGAAGTAATCAAAATCCAACAAACCTACTTTCTGACCTCCCTGCCAAAATAGATTGGACATTTATGGCAGCCAGTGAGTTAAATAAGTCCCCTGTAAGGGTTAAAAATAATAATAATAACAATCAGTGCATGAAAAACTTAAATGACATTGTTTTCAAAAGATCCGTTAGATTTTTTTTTCCACAACCCAAAATTTGACTTCATTTCAGGTTGCTACGGCAAACTTGGCGTGGGCATCAGTTGCCATTCATCAAGTCCAGGTGAGCAAACGTCCACAGAGACGTAAGCACACTCTTGCAAATTCTGTATATACTACCATGTAATCGACTCAATACGTGTTTGGGTATAAGCAGAATGCTGAATCGCCCGCTTATTATGATGTTAGTGGCATTGTTTGTTCTGGTTCGGCACCCTATTTTTAATGGCAAAATCCACTGTGTACTGGTACGGCGTCGCCACCGAGCCCTGTCCAATCATCTAAGCCGTAGATTCAACAAACAGGTCTCGGAGGACGTCATTACGCCCCGGGCGCTGTTTTTATGTGAACCCATGGCATAAACACCTCAGAAGCAGCGTCCCTATGCAGGACTGGCCACGGCGGGCCTCCCAGACTCTCTGAGCGGCATAGCACTGCAGCGCTCTGCACTCCAGGGCTGGCTGCTTGCAGCAAAACACTGACGCTAGACAGACATGTTGCCGTGTTTAGAGTACAAGCAGAATGCTGCACGCGTGCTACCAGTTCACGTATGACCTGACCTACTTCTTCTTTTAGGTGTGCCGAGGCCTCGCAAAACAGACTGAGCTCAATGACTTCCTACTAGATGTGTCAAAGTAAAAGTCACTCTGTTTTAGCCACAGCACTGCATTCTCACTGGAAAATTCATGTTTACTTTCACGTCTTGAATGTTTTGGGAAATGTGTCAGTGCGTCTTTTTTTTCTCGTTTCACAGGACGTACTTTGATAATATCGTGGCAATAGATTCTCTACTTGAACACATTATGGTAAGTTGGTTTCTGTTTGACGTAAGTAGTAGTCTGTTTATGTTTTGTATTTATCACTGAGAGGGCCAGTTTCTATTTTGTAGCATTTTTTTTCAGTGTAGATTTTTTCATCTGCAGTGGTACCTCGAGATACGAGCTTAATGCGTTCCGGGACTGAGCTCGTATGTCGATTTACTCGTAACTCAAATGGACGTTTCCCATAGAAATGAACTAAAAACTAATTAATTCGTTCCAACACTCTGAAAAAACACCAAAAACAGGATATTGCATTAGAAAAACATTTTTATTTATTCTAAGTCACCATCTATTAACAAAGTAACAAATAACTAGTGGTTTAATAGTACTAAAATGTGTTTAATATTACTAAAGTTAGACGGATTTCGCGGCGGGGGCAGAGACCTTTTGCACGTCAACGCGCTCGTAACATAACATAAACAAATTTAAATGAACTTGGATTACAATGAAGACACACTCAAAAATAACTTTAATCTAACCTTACACTAAACTTAATTCTAATTTTGTTTTACATTTTTATACCCTTCTTCTCCCGGGTTGGCTCTATTTGCCCTGCCTCCACCCTGACATTCAGCTGCAACTAGAAGCAACCTATCGAGGGTTGTTTGCGTTTGTCTTCCCTACAAAATATTCCCAAAATGATGCACACAAATGTCCTCACAATAGGATAACGCACAACTACTTGCCAACGAGAAGTAGTATCCTCCTCTCGTATTAGCGAACAGTGAATTAGTGAATTCTAAGTTGTGCTACACCGGTTTTGGCTTTCGGAAAGATTTCGGGACTGGCTAATTTGTCTCTCTTCGCAGATATATGCAAAAAACCTGGTGAATGCCGACAGGTGTGCACTCTTCCAGGTGGATCAAAACAACAAAGAACTGTATTCTGACCTGTTTGATATTGGTGAGGAGAAAGAAGGCAAGCCAGTCTTTAGGAAAACCAAAGAAATTAGGTAACAGTACAGAGCACAAAGTTAAACTTCTCAATCACATCTTGTTTTGCCAATGGTTTTGTATTTGCTCCGTCTTGACTATTTTTTAAATCATTCTAATATTGAACTAGCATGTTAAGTGACTGTTCCCCTTTCATGTGACCAATACAGGTTTTCTATAGAGAAAGGAATTGCTGGACAAGTGGCTCGGACAGGAGAAGTCTTAAACATCCCAGATGCCTATGCAGACCCGCGGTTTAACCGGTATACACCAAACATAATTGGCACTGCTTACTTTGAATGAACTCAAGCTTTTCTCCATTTTGAACACACCATAAATTGACATGCGGACCTGGCGTAGTGATGGTTTGATCTTCTTTGACAGAGAGGTGGACCTCAAAACCGGTTACACCACACGGAATATCCTGTGCATGCCCATCGTGAGCAGGGGGACTGTTATTGGAGTGGTGCAGATGGTGAATAAGTTAAGCGGTAGTGCCTTCACTAAAACAGACGAGAACAACTTCAAGATGTTTGCAGTCTTTTGTGCCCTGGCCTTACACTGTGCAAATGTGAGTTGCTCAATCAATATGCAGCTCAATAACAGCAATGTTACCTTTTTTGTAAATGATTCTTTCATAGCAATGATCTATAATGAGGATAGATGACTCTAATATGGAAGCGTTCATTAGTTTGATGATTTCACGGATTATAGCTCTAAATCAACATGCTCATCGATTTGGATTACTTCATGTACAAAAGTATTGTTATACCTGTGTCACCTCACCCACGTCAAGCAATAATATACTTTGGCACAATCGTTCCTACAAAACAGCAGATCATTATGTTAAATATTTAGTTTTATCAAGATATATAAATACACATTTATTGTACTGTGATTAACTAAATGGCACACCAGTGTTTGCCATGGTGACATGCCAAGCAAATGTTTAAAAAAAGGCTTGAATTTTGGACTGCTTTAGTACACTTGCACTCAAAGCATAGAGTTAGGGAGTCGGATTGAATTTCCAAATGCGCCCAAATGAGCTGACCAAACCCGTTTACACAGGCGGAAACACACACTCACCTCATGTCTCAAGCAGCTTCCTTATTTTGCAACGACACATTGCATTGGTTGATTTTAACAAACACCTACTCAAATACAAAGTACAAGATTTTGACCACTTTTTGGTCACAGTTATTGTCTAAAAAAATCCACTGTAAACCACTGACATTAGTTTGACATCGCAGGTTTCAATTTGAATGTGGGCAGGCCAAAATACATACATACACTATAACAAAAAGTATAAAGCTGAAACTCACTGCTGAGTGTATTTTTGGGGAGATTTTTTTTTTTTAGTCTATGACAAGATCTTTAGTAATTTTCGGAGAAGGGAGTGTTGTCATTTTGTTAACCTTTGCGTGTACATACTATATGCAGTTGCTTGAACCTTTCCACTTTGTGTCTAGATGTACCATCGAATTCGCCACTCTGAATGCATTTACAGAGTGACAATGGAAAAATTGTCATACCACAGCATCTGCACCTCAGAAGAATGGAAAACACTCACTCAGCTCAACCTTCCCACTCCCATTTATAAAGAGATTGAAATGTGAGTGACCGTCTTGTAATGCTTTGTGGACTTCATCTCTTGAGACCTGCAATGGTCTTAAGCAGGGTACACATTAGTGATATCCCAGTCCAACACTCAGTATATGCTATTTTTGGAGTATGGTTCGATCCGATCCAGTGTTCTGTTTTCAGAACCATCAAGATTTTTTATAGCTGTAAATTCAACCACTAGGCAAACATGGTACTCGGACGATTCGCCGAAAGACGTTTGGCCGAAGGACAGTTCGCCGAATGGACGTTTCGCTGAACGGACCGTTTGGCGAAACGTCCGTTCGGCGAACTGTCCTTCGGCCAAACGTCCGTCGGCCAAACGTCTTTCGGCGAATCGTCCGGTCACGGGCAAACATGTATGCTCTATTGGACGACTTCTTTTTAGAAATTAGTGAGAGTAACAGAGCATCGGGTAATATTTGTAAACAGAGGACATCTTGAGATGGTAGCAGCAGGAACCATTTTAATACAGAAATATGATGTGTCATTTACTGGTTGCATTTTTTTAACTGGTCTTAAAATATGGGCATCGGATCAATATCTGATTGGTATCGGCAAAACATACTTAAAATACAATCAGATCGGAAGTTAAAAAAAATAGCATCGGGAAATTCTAGTACTCACATACAACCAATTTTCAATATTTTAGAGCCCCGGCAAGTGTTGAGACCAAAATCTGCTATTTTTCTGCTTTTCCATTTTGTGGTGTTCAGTACTTGAGATGACCATGGCTACTGTATGTTATTTTCAATCAGTTGGGAACTTGATTCTTCTTTTACCAGATTTTTTTTTTCCGGTTAGTCTCTAGTAGTCTCAATCCAAATTCACTCCTTTTCTTCCTTCAGGTTTCACTTTGACATCAGCCCATTTGAGGAGATCTGGCCTGCCGTATTCATCTATATGGTTCACAGCTCCTGTGGAAAGAGCAGGTGAGGTGCAGCACAATTTTTAGGGTGTAAGTATCCCATTCAAAACATTATTTCACATTGTTCCATCTCTTCTCTGCTTGGTTTAGCTTTGAGCTGGAAAAGCTGTGTCGATTCACCATGTCCGTACGCAAAAACTACCGGCGTGTGCCCTACCACAACTGGAAGCATGCTGTGACGGTGGCCCACTGTATGTTCGCCATCCTACAAAAGACCCCAGAGACCTTCACAGAATTAGAGGTTGACTGCTCATTGGGTCACATTTTGTTACCACTAATTATTGAAATAACATGATGTGAGGAAAAGGTTGCGTGGTTGCAAAAATTATGTTTCATTTTACAGAAGAAGGGTCTCTTGATAGCCTGCCTGTGTCACGATCTGGACCATCGAGGGTACAGCAACACCTATCTGCAGAAGTTTGACCACCCGCTGGCTGCTCTCTATTCCACCTCAACAATGGAGCAGCACCACTTTTCTCAGACTGTCTCCATTTTGCAGGTAGAGCTCCATTATGCAACACCTTCTTCATATCTACGGTCAGATTTTGTACAATTCGAGTGCTACGGATCAGGCCAATGGACCTTTGTGTAACAAACACTGATTAGTATGACAGGTGACGACAAAATAATCTACCTTAACTGTGTTCATCTGGAATGTGGGAGTTTGTTCATCAGTAAAGTCCTGGAACGAATGGTCATCGGATCTGTCATGTTTTACAATTTTTTCCTTTTCTCTTAAGTCTGGCTTATAGTGGAGCTTTTGCTTTTTTATTGATCTCTTTGTTTCTCATAGCTGGAAGGGCACAATATTTTCTCCAACCTGAATTCCACCGAGTACGAACAGGTGCTAGAGATCATCCGAAAGGCCATCATCGCCACGGATCTGGCCCTTTACTTCAATAACCACCAGCAGCTGTCAGAGCTTCTCAACACAGGTGTACTCGACTACAACAACCTCTCACACAGGTAACGCTACAGTCAAGTTGCCCAAGTTGAGTTGTAATATCCGGATCTTAAATTCAAAACATGCTCAACTTTAACTCTAAATGCTTTCTATATCTTATAAAATGAATGCCCAGCTGACTATATATATAATACAGTAATTTGCTTGTTACATCCAATTCATTGCAAAATATTGGTAGGAAGGCTCCATGGTGGAAAGCGCTTATCTGATTATCATCTGGCTCGAACTCAAGGTCTGATTCTCCATTAGAATGTAATTATGCCTGCGTAAGATTTCAATGGGAATCTTTTTCTTCCCGCGTCCCCAAAATAGACTGTTTATAGGTTTGCGTTTTTTATTTTTATTTCACGTTTAAACATACATGGAAACTCAATAGTGATAAAACCTACAGTAGTACCTCCCAGGTCTTGTCTACACTTGTCTTCCTCACTGCTGCATCTTCAGTGCACCAAAAATGTCATTGGATTGGATTGGATAACTTTATTCATCCCGTATTCGGGAAATTTCGTTGTGACAGTAACAAGAGGGTGAGAATGCAGATATAGGAAAGGCATTTTAGAAATACTAAATTGTTTTTCTCTTCTTTAAATGACTCTCATTTACTTTTTTCTTCACTACGGTTAGACCATATAAAAAGTTGCAAAGTTTAGACACACTAACATCATGAGTATCTTCCCTGGCAAAATCTATAAAGTAGCATTATCGCCACCGATTGTTCCGGAGTCAAAAGTTACCCAACCACACTTTTGCATTGTCAACTTTTTAGACAGTTAATGTTGTCAAAATTTCCACTCTGGAAGGAGTTTTCCCATTTTTGCATTTTCAGTCCACCAATAAGTCGTCGGCATTAGGGAAAGGTTTTTGCGTTTTCACCCGTTACTGTTGTCGTGTAACTTAAAAATTCTGGCGACCCATCCAAGAGTAGAGTAAACAATGGATTTTTTTATATCGTACATAGGCAATTTAAAACGACTTACTACAACTACCATAATTTTTTTCATGTTGAACGTTTCGATGCTTAATGATAATCTTTGGTTAATGCCCAAGTAAAAAAAAAAAACTTTTGCATGGCAAACCGCTCGTAACATAACATAAACAAATTTAAATGAACTTGGATTACGATGCAGACACACTCAAAAATAAGTTTAATTTAACCTAACACTAAACTTAATTCAAATTTTGTTTGACATTTTCATACCTTTCTTCTCCTGCCCGGCCGGGTTGGCTCTATTTGCCCCGCCTCCACACTGACTTTCAGAGACATTACAAAGAGGGAGTTGCAACCACAGAGACATTACACGAGGGAGTTGCGGAGAGAGAGACTGCCCATGATGTTCTTATGAGCAGCATCTCGCATCCGCTGTTTGTTCGTATATCAAAATTTGTCTCGTATCTCAAGATGAATATCTGCTCAAAATTTTACTCGTATCTCAAATTGCTCGTATGTCGAGGTACCACTGTAGTTCGAAGCTGAAGTAAAAGCTGTAATCTTCAGTTTATTACAGTTGAGTTGGGTAGAGTTCCACACACAGAAAATCAAGTGAGCAGTGCGTCAACACTAAAGGCGATAACAGTTTTACTCACCGCCAGGGACCGTGTGATTGGCCTGATGATGACAGCATGTGACCTCTGTTCTGTAACCAAGCAGTGGCCGATCACACGACTTATAGCCAACGACATCTATGCTGAGTTCTGGGGCGAGGTATGCATTATAGTATTAAAGCAGTTTACGATGCCTTTTATTAAATCTGTGTTATATCGATTTAAGTCATCTCCATTTTTGCTTTTTTTAAGGGAGATGAAATGAAGAAGATCGGGATACAGCCCATCTCAATGATGGACCGGGACAAGAAGGATGAAGTTCCTCAAGGCCAAGTAAGAGCCCCACTTTGACTGACCTGACATAAGTCATTTGTTTTGGATCCAGTTCTTTATCAAGAGTATCATTTTTCATTCTGATCTTAAATTTTAAACTCTAAGTCGATTCAAGGGAACATTGTCTCCCACCGACATACATCAGATAGGTAAAGTTTAAATCAGTAATTAACCTAATTCACCCCTAACACAACTTTTTTACAACTTCTATTGACTTGTGTTCTGTCTTCAATTTAAGAAAATAAAGTAAAATAATTAATTGTCACAGTGTTAATTATTTATGATATTGGTTAAAAAATGTCACTGTACAGCATTTTGTGAATTGCTAAATACTGTATATTGTGTGATTAACAAATTGAGTTTTTGTAGCCATTACAAATCACATCCATTCCATTTTGATTGGAAACGGCAATGAATATTTATTCGTTTTTCCCTATTAATCTAGCGCTGTCCATGGTACGGAAACATGAGCATGTGCAGCCAGTCTTCCCAGTTTAAATGACTTAGATGTCCATTGCCATCAGTGTATGTAATGAGTTGAATACTATGAGTAAAATAATCAACAAGTATTACTTGCACTTACTATTCAATTAAATTAATTTAGTTTGTATTATTGTTGTTTTCATTCTTTCTTAACATTATTAGATTATAAAAGTGTTTATAATTACATGTATTGATTTTTTTTAATGACTAAAAATATCTACTTGTCTTATAAAGGATTTACTCCCATATAAGCCACCCCCGCGTATAAATTGCACCCTTAAAATTGCCTTAAAATGTTTGAATTTCACATAATTACAAATGCTTATATGCAAGTAAATACGGTAAACGGACTGTGACATTGAATGTGAACTTTTGCATAGCTGGCTACTTAAGTTCATCTTGAATTTTCTATACTAACTATGGACAGGCAATATGTGTATTTTATGGTAAACAAATGTTTGTCATTATTCTCCATTTCTAGGTGGGATTCTACAATGCCGTAGCAGTTCCATGTTATACGACACTAGCAAATCTTTTTCCTCCATCCATTCCACTTCTCAGAGCGTGCAAGTAAGAGTTTTTATACTTTGTCTCACAGACTACGACGAGATATTTTTTTACCTTTATTAGTTACAAAAAAAATTGAAGCTTCGCATTAAAACTAGAACATTTTATTCTTGGAGAAATTACAATGATTTCTCTGCATTCTGTTGATTTTGGGGCATCTTGGGGTCACTTCCTTTTGATTCAAGAACATTTCGGAGTCACTTCCAATTGATTCTGGGCCTTTTGAGATGACTTCTCATCGATTTTGGGCCTTTCGGGATCATTTCTTATTGATTTTGCGTGTTTCGGGGTCGCTTCCTATACATATTGGGTCACTTTGTGTTGATAAGGGAGCATTTTCAGTTGAATTGGGGTTTTGATTGAGTTTTTGGAGCTAAACTGCAGTAAAATATATTGGTGTTATATAGTTAGCATGCAGGGTAGGCTTCAGCCTCCTGTTGGAAATTGTACAGTACAACCTCGTGTTTTCGGGACACGCTTTCAATTTTGTACTCGTGATAAAACCAAAAATCCTTGAAAGCAGGCCTTTAAAAAGAAGCACTACATGTGTTGCAGGGAGAACTTGAACCAGTGGGAGAAGATAGCCCACGGCGAGGTGGAGGACGTCGTTCCGAGCCGCCCTTCTGAGTCAGGTCCTGTTAAGGTGGACAACTGAAAAACCAAAGGCTTGTTTGAGTGACCGTCGTTACGCATTCAATCTGACCCCTGCCACAATTATGAAGCTTTTATTTAGAGGGGAGAGCAGGAAGAGCTTGATCATCAAAAAGTCGCCTTGACTTAAATAAAAGAAAAAAAGAAAAAAAAACACAAGTTACCTCAAGGGTGACGGGCGGCGTCAACGTTGACGGTTTTACCGTTCCCAGAGACTGACAGCTAACAGGGAGGGACAAAAAATAATAATAATTAAAAAAAAAAAAAACATCACCCCTACATCCACTCTGTTTGGGAATTTATTTGTTTCAATGGATTTGTGCCATTTTTGGGTTTATTTGGCTTTGTTTATGTGTTTTGTTATGGTGTTTTTATTATTGTCGTTCTTACTATTATTATTATTATTATTTGAGTTGATTCTTTGTCGATTTGCATTTGAGAGGCCTTACACTGAACATTTCACAGTAAGGTGATGTGAAACCTTGGTGTGTGGGTTCATATCCTTTTAAAATGGTACTGTTTGCCTTCTGCGGTAAATGAGTCGCTACTACTTCAGCTAGGTATTCAGAGGCAAAAGGAATGTGCAGTACATTGAACACGCATGGTTTAATAATGCCACCTTAGAGAGGAGGGGGACATCCGAATGTTTTTCTTTCTTACTTTTGAGCAAAAATCCTTTGCAGTACTTGAATAAAGACACAAACCTGTTTCAACACAGAGACGACAGAAATCCCGCACCATATATTTTATAACAAACAAGGATGAACTGCGACCACAAGCAGACCAGGATTACTGATCGTCAACACTGTCACAAGGGAGTCACGATGTGTGGCTCTGAAGTTGACCCCTTCGACCCCCCTTAGCCCCCCCACCCATCACGACACTGCCCCCAGGCCATCGCTAGCACTTGGAACCTGCTGCAAGCAGTCACATGTGTTTAAGACAGCTTTTATATGGGATTTCCAAACATAGAACGCGACTGGTGAAAAAAAAAAAAAAGAAAGACTTGAGCACTGCTCTGTCGTCAGTGTCAAATCTGATAAGCTGCATGTAACTCTGGGATTGTGCCGAAAGATTGTCGCTTGAGTTTTTGCAGGTGTGTTTTGCTCGAACACCGACCGCCCGTTCTCCTGCAAACCTTTTTCCGAGATCTTCCTGAATACTTTTTTTTTTTTGCCGTCTGTCCTTAGCCGTCATTCCAGTGGACGTAGTCCCTCGAATTATGTGATTCCCTGACGCAAAAGTGGCCCCAACAGTGTGAATGTACATTTTGAAAGTGGATTGATCAAAAAGTCTACACACCCGTCTTCCAAATGCCAGAATTCAGATCAATCTTTTCAGAACTTTGCACTATTACTGATTTATAACCTTTTCAAAACATTTGGAAGTCTTTTCCTAAGGGTAATTCAAACACTTGCATAAGTGCGCACCCTCTTGTTTCACTGAAACTGAAAATTGACCATTCAAATTCAAACTTTAAAGTCCCACTTTCACATTTTTTCCCACACTAAGCAAAAGATTTGAATCTTGTCAAAAGATATTCAAATAAAAATGATAATGACTCACACAGATCCATAACTATTGAAATTGTGCAATTTTTTGTAGTGTTTGGCCTCTGCATAGATGAAACCGATGACGTACCGAAAGGGAGGGATCATGGCACGAGGAATATTAAAGAGGTACTCGAGGATCATTGACAACTACTTTGTTTTATTAATTTAAATTATGAATCTATTCGGGTTTTTTTTCCTTGACAATGTCTTGGAATTTTGTTCAAAATCACAAATTTAACATGCAAAATTTTAAATCAATGTTTAACTTTTAGAAGTATTAGGATGGGGAGGGGGTTAATGAAATGTAGTTTAGATTATGTTTAGGCACTTTGTAGGGTGACTTGAGTATAAAACGGTGTGCACACTTTGGCAAGCATTTTTCATTTTTGATATTTTGTTTTCCCCCCACTTTCCCCCCCAAAAATTCTTATAGATAAGTTGTAAGCGTTATAGGTCACAAAACCCTTTGAAATGTTTTTTGGGGTGTTATTATTCTTCTATCACAACTGGCACAGGAGGGGTGTGAATTCTTTTGATTTCCACTGATTGTTCTTTTGATCCTGAATGTCGCATGTGAATTGATGTGTTCTGTCTTACTCTTTGAAATTGCTTCCAGTAAGTTCCAAACAAGAGCAACAATTAGCATGCACTTAAACTGAAGTTGAATTTGCATAGAAAGTACAGTAATAGGTGTGTACTGTGTACAATCTAGAATCGATATTTGCTCTAATGGTGCTAAACTGAATGGCAGTCATGCACTTTCTGAGTGTGTTCGTGTGTATGAGTGTGTGTATGAGTGTGTGTATGTGTGTGTGCGTGGGGGTGTGTCTACAAGAGTGCGTGCGAGCATATTAACTTTCACCCCACTTGGTTGCGAACACGGTGAAGTCCACAACACTGCACTGTTCCTTCTACTTTTCAGCACCTGTTATATCATTATCTGCACTATGTTAAGCATATCTTTATCAATATTCTTGGTGATGATTATCAATATTATGGCTATTATACCTATTATTTTCTTAATTAGAATTCAATTTAAATTAACTTATATTTTTTATACAAAGAAAAATAATGTTGGCCTCTTTTGTTTGAAACAAACAAAATGGTCTATACAAGTTTCTGTTACCCAGAATAATTGAGGAATGTTTCAAATGTAAACGTAAGAGCAGTAGCCAAAATGACTTTTATTAAATACCTGAAAAGTACAGAATTGTGTTGTTTTTTTGTGTGTTGTTGTTATTTCTCACCTCTTTTTCTACCACTAGCATATTTTAGATGTCAAGGACAAATGATATGTAACTTATCATGTGAGATCTTGAATGCAACACAAAAAGTGCCATCTGAACCCAAAGAAATATTTTTTCATGTCCTTGTATAATTTTCAAATTCACAATTTTCAAAATGTGGTATTTGTATATTTTGTGGTTGTTGTTTAACTACTTTTAGTTATTTTGTTTTTTTGTTACACACGCTCTTAGTTGATTTTGCCTTAATTTTGCTGAATTTTATTTCCACTCTTGGCTTATGGTTTTCTTTATGTATAATTCAATTCATTTAATTTGGTCAAAATACATTGTAATCATATTTTTTTGGGGGGGGAGCAAAAACATGATAGTAACTACTTTGCCTAAATGATTTATTTACACTTGTGACTGTCATATAATAACTTTTAAAATGATTCATATGCCTACCAATTAGAACGGTAGTCACTATGCATTATTTTCACTTTAACCAGTGTAACCTCAAATTGGTTATATATGTATATGTATATATGTATGTATATATATATATATATGTATATGTATATATGTATATGTATATATATATATATATATATATATATATATATATATATATATATATATATATATATATGTATATATATATATGTATATATATATATATATATGTATATATATATATGTATATGTGTGTGTGTGTATATATATAGATATATATATATATATATATATATATATATATATATATATACTTTCTATACATATATATAAAAACTGTGTATATATGTATATATATATATATATATATATATATATATATATATATATATATATATATATATATATATATATATATATATATATATATATATATATGTGTATACACAGTATTTTATGGGATGTTGGTTAACCACGGAAAGGTTTGGAAAGAATTTTAGAACTAATATTCTCATGGGAATAACATTCAGATGGAAAAGCAAGTGAGGTTTCCCAAGATTGTTTATGGTTTCCTGGAAATTATCAAACATATCATCATTTAATCAACTAAAGATCATGTAATGCAGAAGACCGTGTATGTATGGAAACTGTTGATAGTACGTTTTAGTTTGGCAACAAACTTATTAAATTAAATATACGAAGTAGAGGGAATACAACTCTTCAACTGCCATTGATGATAATAGACACCTAATCTAAATGTGGCACGTTTGTCTTCCTTCTGCTGTAAATTTAAATGAGTTTGTCACCACTAGATGTCCAATCTATTAGAAATGGGGGGCATGGCAGCATTTAAACGTCTATGGCTGTCAATAGTAGCCAACGAGTTGAGTTGCTTCTTTTCTTTAAATCTGATAGTGATTTTATGACTGCAGTTCAGTTGTAGTTTACTCTGAAGTAAATTATATTTGCAATTACCATTTCTTCTTTTTCAAACATATCTTCAGATACAATTTTATGTACTTTGTGTAATATATTTGAAATCAGTATTTTAGTGTTGATTTTGTGCCAATTTATTCAAATTAAGAGCATTTGGGCCTATAAAGGAGATGTAGTTCATTGTTAGTCATTCTGGATGTTTTCATTTCACCACATTGGAGTTTTAGCCTATCACACCAAATGCAATTTGGCCTGTAAACTTGAAGACATTCACATTTTTTCTAATGCAAGTTAAGATGTGTTTCATCGCAAGGATCAGAAGATAGAGTAGGATATGTTCAACAGAGACCGGCTGGCGGTGTTCGTGACGTCTGATGATGTATGTGAAGGCTCATCTGTATTTGGATGAATCCTGAGGGAAATTAAACTTGTTCCATTTCCTCTGTACCTAATGGCTGTTTTTTCTTTCTTTTTAGGGATCACGTGACGTGTCAAAGAGGACGGCGAGTCCCCGGCGTCTCGGCGTCAGACGTCAGACGTCAGGTTCAGCAGTTGGCTATCCATTTTATGTGGAATGGACAAAGTTAACTTTTTTCTGAGTTCAACGCTCTTTTGATAATAATAAGGAAAACTGTATTTTTATATTAATACTCTATATATATATATATATATATAATATCTGAATCATATACTATATTTTGTCCATCAATACTTATTAAATAATTCCAAATTGTCTGTTAGCTTCCTTTCATTGCTTTCCCGCTGGTTGCACTGCTTCCAGATGTGTTTTCATATTGAAGGATTTAACCAATCACATTTCAGCCATTATTTGTTGCCAGGGTCAGAAATCTGCCTCAAGTCCTTCACAATCAGTTCTGCAGGCTCTGCTGCATTAAATAAGTGTCGATAAGACTTGCTTTAACAAATCAGAATTCGATTTTGGGACACCAAGGCCTTTTCGCAGGCGTAGGGATACGTCATTGTCTTCTCGCAGGCGTATATATTTGAGGTCAAGACTAAACAAAGTTAAGTATGTCTACTTCATGGTGTAGAGGTTCGCTCACCTGCCTGCCATGTGGGCAGACAGGGTTCAAATCCCAGTTGTTAATCATTTTTCCCTTAAATAAAAACAACCGTGTGTAGTCAAGACTCTCCAATAATGACAATGTCAAGTGTTGCTACTTCACTTCATTTACTGTGGTGCAGTGGCAAAGACAATGGGTCAGAACTTCAGGTGGACTCAAGTTCAAATCAGAAGTGAGTTTGATTCCACTCTTTGCAATTCTCAAATTGTTTATTGAGGTAATGAAAAGGATAAATATAACTTCCAATCAGTTCATTTCAGAAGACACTGTGGTCCAGTGGCAAGAACAATGGGTTGAAATTGAAGTTGGACACAAGTTCAAATCTGGAGTGAGTTCAAGTCCACTCTTTGCAAATCTCAAATTGTTTATTGAGGTGTTGAAAATGATAAATATAACTTCCAATCATCTCATTTCAGAAGTCACTGTGGTCCAGTGGCAAAGACAATGGGTCAGACAGATCTCAAGTTAGTGGATTTGACTGCCATCTGGGAGATGGGGTTCGAATCCCGCTCTCGTTTGACTAATCACTACACTAGTAGTTCAGTAAATGGGTATTTTTTTTTTTCATTCAAATAAAGACTTAGTCATTTTTTTCAGCAAAACAATATTTCCGGTCAGCCTTCGGCTGACCGGAAGACAGTTGGGAGGGGGGGTTCCTGGTGGTGTTCGACAGTCGGCCTGCGGCCGACTGCCGACACCATACAGTCGTTGACTGGCGACACCGGGACGTGAACCCTCGACACCCACGTCGCAGGCAGGTGACTTACCCACCACACCACGAGGCGGCCCGCCTATACATGATTGGAAGTTATATTTATCCTTTTCATTACCTAAATAAACAATTTGAGAATTGCAAAGAGTGGAATTGAACTCACTCCTGATTTGAACTTGAGTCCACCTGAAGTTCTGACCCATTGTCTTTGCCACTGGACCACAGTGACTTCTGAAATTATGTGATTGGAAGTTATATCTATCCTTTTCATTACCCCAATAAACAATTTGAGAATTGCAAAGAGTGGAATTGAACTCATTCCTGATTTGAACTTGAGTCCACCTGAAGTTCTGACCCATTGTCTTTGCCACTGGACCACAGTGACTTCTGAAATCATGTGATTGGAAGTTATATCTATCCTTTTCATTACCTAAATAAACAATTTGAGAATTGCAAAGAGTGGAATTGAACTCACTCCTAATTTGAACTTGAGTCCACCTGAAGTTCTGACCCATTGTCTTTGCCACTGGACCACAGTGACTTCTGAAATGATGGGATTGGAAGTTATATCTATCCTTTTCATTACCTCAATAAACAATTTGAGAATTGCAAAGAGTGGAATTGAACTTGAGTCCACCTGAAGTTCTGACCCATTGTCTTTGCCACTGGACCACAGTGACTTCTGAAAGTTTCAGTTTCTAATCAATACACTATGTAGTTCAGTAAATGGGTAATCCTTTTTTCATTAAAATAAAGACTTAGTCATTTTTTTCAGCAAAACAATATTTCCTTTAGTCTTCATGTCATCACTTTCATTTAAGCCGTCTTGATAAGAAAAGCAAATGTCACCATATTCAAATCTGCCTTTTTCCCCTCTTCTCGAATTTGGAAAATAATATCAAGGCAGTGCTGTAATTAAGAAAGAGTTCAAGATGGTAAGATGTTTTTTTTAAATGTTTTTAATTTATTTATGCCTCTGTAAGAGAGTTTTTCTGTGTGCTTATTTCTTATTAGGACATTATGAACAAACTAACTTGCGAACTTTATAATAATGAATATTTTGAGTAACAATAATAGCAGAAGCTTGGGTTTCTACGTAAACATTCTAAACATTAAAGTTGAAGTTTAGAACAGTTCCTTGGTGGCTTTTCTCTTTTCTTTTTTCCAATCATAGAAAATTGATTTTAGTCAAAAATTGTTGCTAAAATCAGGAGGGTGTGGGTGAGAAGACAGAAAAGTGGTGATACATTCAAACATCTTAAATTTCAGTATTTTCTTGGAGTTAACAAGTGCCTAAATTAGAATTAAATATTTGGTTTCTTATTTTGCAGTGAAAATACTTCACATTTTGGCACAGCTTGCATATTATACAGCAGATATTTGATGTTTATTTTACTAAAACTTTACGATAAAAATGAGTAATAATTTACAGGCAACATTACTTGAATTCAACATTTGCTGAACATGAACTAAAGAATGTGAATAGAAGCAGCAAGGCCTCCAAAACTGAATAATGAACACAATGTCTAAACTTTTCTCTTTTCACACTAGAGGGCAGCAATGAATTGAAGGAAAATCTTTTTCACTCTTATGTATATACTATTTTGGTAAAATGCATAAAGTTAGTGACACATATCTTTATCTGTAAGGTCACCTTTTGCAATAACCATAATTATTTTGATGACAATAAATGACAAAATAAATATTTCATAGTGTATTCCAGCAGCCCGGTGGCGCGAGTGGTTAGCGTGTCGGCCTCACAGCTCTGGGGTCCTAGGCTCAAATTCAGTTCACGTCCACCTGTGTGGAGTCTGCATGTTCCCCCCGGGCCTGCGTGGGTTTCCTCCAGGTACTCCGGTTTCCCCCCACATTCCAAAAACATGCATGGTAGGCTGATTGGACACTTTAAATTGCCCCTAGGTATGAGTGTGAGCATGAATGGTTGTTTGTCTTCTTTTGCCTTGTGATTGGCTGGCCACCGATTCAGGGTGCCCCCGCCTCTGGCCCGGAGTCAGCTGGGATAGGCTCCAGCACCCCCCGTGACCCTAATGACGATAAAGCGGTTCAGAAAATGAGATGAGATTCTCAGGGGGACGGTACTCACGTCAAAAGGTTATTGACTCGCATGATAATTTAATCAATATACTGAGTACTCTTTTTTTTCTTTATGTTTTTGTTATTTTAAATATTATTGTATCAGGCCTTTTCCACATACTAGTATTTTTCACTCACAACGACATTTGTTTACATCTCTATCTCGTGAGAAACGGTTAGCCATTAGTGATGGAAAAAAATCCGTTTAGCTTAAATTTGTGATGACATCAGTCCATCAATAGATTCTAGAAAAAACCACCAAGAAAAAGATTAGTGTAACATAAAAATTGATGAGAGTTGACTTTTGCCCCTGGTAAGCGAGTGCCCTGCTGTCTGTTGGAGCCTAATCACAGGTCAAAGTCCACTTCCAGTAGGAGTGGATGCTTGTTGTCGTCACTCACTCTCAAAGCTCCGCTCACCCTGTTGACAACACATTTGACATTCTTCTAACAATGTTGTTCCGGGCCGTGCCTCTTCTACTGCTCCTTTGTGTGTCCGTTGGCATTTGTGCCACGCTGGGTCACTACCAATCCACAATACAGCAGGAGGAGGTTGCTGTGACGGAGCCTCAAAACAATGCTGTAGAAGAAGTCCCACTACAGGACCAAAACAGCCAATTTTCTGAAGTATTACCGGACAAAACTCCCGAAGTGGCCGAAAGGACAGGAGATGTTGAAGGCCAGCAACAACCTTCTACGGTCGGAGACAAGGCAGAGGAGAGAAATGAGATTGAGCCAGTTCTGATGGACATTTCTGCATCCCTCAGAAAGAACAGCAGTAACGATTGGGGTCTGATGTCAATTAGAAACAGTTTCCAAACCGTGCACGGCTACTTTGACTACCTGGTTGAGCTAGTAGGGGGCCACGATGGCGTGTGTCAATACCGTTGCAAATATGGTGAGTGACCTGAATTTTTCATTCATTCATTTTCTGGACCGCGTATCCTCACAAGGGTCGTGGGGGTGGGGGGTGCTGGAGCCTATCCCAGCTCACTACGGACACCAGGCGGGGGACACCCGGAATCGGTGGCCAGCCGATCACAGGGCACAAGGATGACAAATAATCATTCACGCTCACACTCAAAGCCATGAGCAATTTAGAGTGTTCAACCAGTGTACCCGGCATGTTTTTGGTACCCGGAGAAAACCCACACAAGAAAACTCCACACACTGAGAACCAACATAGGATCAAACCCAAGACCCCAGAACTGTGAGGCCAACGGTCTAACCACACGGCTGAGTTGTATTACTTGATCAAATTGACATCAAATGAGGTTCTTGTTTTCATAACACTGGGTGAATTACCAATTTCGTCATACGCAGCTGGGTATGATGACAATTAGGCTTTTGTCGAGTCAATGATGATGACAAAGCCTATGTCCGATTATTATTATTATTAATTGATGCGTGTGGTTTACCTGGTCAAGCACAATTCAAAAAAACTTGGGAGCTTCAAATTAGACGTCATGGGTGATGTAATACAGAGACAAGCTCATATAATCTTCCATCTTATCTTTTAAAAGGTCAACTTTGACTTAAGACAGAGGGATGGCTGATGACATCACACTTGCAGAGTTGAGATCTCACATGGCAATAAACAGATAAACACTATCATTATTATAATAAACATATTTAAGGTCCTCAATAGTCCAAATATCATTTTTCATTTATTACAACAGCTTTCTACTACCTTAAAAGGTTCTTATGCATTTTTCAAAAGATGTTTATATTTTGTGTAAAATTGCCAAAAGTACAAAAGATTTTAAATCAGCTTACCATAAGGCGCACCTTCAATGAATGGATTATCCTAAAATTTGTTTCATTTATAAAGGTGCAACCGATTATAAAATGCAGTAGTGGTGGTAGTAGTAGTAATAGTAGTAGCATGAGATTGTGTTATGACGCCACTAGATGCAGCTGTAGTACTAGTAGAGGGCTGTGTTATGCATCAACTGGACGGAGTTGTGCTAAAGGGAATTTCATACAATGATTCACCAATATATCGGCTGGCCACCGATTCAGGGTGTCCCCTGCCTCTAGCCAGAAGTCAGCTGGGATAGGCTCCAGCACCCCCCGCGACCCTAATGAGGATAAAGCGTTTAAGCAAATGAGATGAGATTCACCAATATTGCTCCATATATAGTAAATCACATGGGATTATAAGGCACTCTGCCAGCTTTGGAGAAAATATAAGTATTTTAGTTGCGCCTTTTAGTGCGGATAATACGGTACCTAAAAGTGTTCAGTGCGCCCTACATGTAAATAACTTACTTTCAAAACTGGTCATTATAATCTTGAAAAGTCCCCTGTTTTGATGCAGCTCGGCATCACGTCTCAACATAGGTGTAAGGTTATTTGTGTTTTCAGGAGAACCCCCCAAACCCCGTCCTGGCTACGAGCACCAAGAACCCAATGGCTGCAGCTCATCCATGGTGGGATTCCAGGTGGATGTTACCCTCGGTGACCTGCCCAAGGCACCAAACAGCCACCACACACAAACACACATTCTGATTAGCTCTTGTAATCCCCATCAAATGTTTAAAATGAACAAGTGTTTCATCTGTGCCAGATGGATCTTGGCATCCCTGCCATGACCGAGTGCTGTAACCAGCTTGACGTGTGCTACGACAACTGCGGCATCGAAAAGTATGACTGTGACACCAAGTTCCGTTCTTGTCTTCGTAACATTTGCTCTGACCTCAAGAGAAGTCTTGGATTTGTGTCCAAAGTGCAAGGTGAGACAAAGCCATGTTCACTATTGGAGCCATTTTGAGTACTATTAGGCAATAGTTCTAACTTTGTCACTATTCACTACTAATGAAAGTACTCTGCTCGTGGTTTTCCTACCTCTTAGCTTGCGAGTCTGTAGCAGATGCCTTGTACAACACGGTTTGGACTCTCGGATGCCGGCCTTACATGGACAGCCAGAGGGCAGCCTGCGTTTGTGAGGGAGAGGAGCGGGATGAACTGTGACATTGAATGTAAGGGACATACATTTTGTGTGCAGAAAAATATGACACTTCTGTATATTTGATATTACAAGACAAGGAAGACAGAAATTGACAGAGACCAAATTGAATGTCATTACAGGATGCCTATGGAAAAGTGCATTTCTACTCTTCCTATTTGTTCAGGCTCAAATTCAGGCGTGTATCACTCCAATATTTCTTTCATAGTCCAAACAAAACAAGTGTTTTTGTGGACATGAAAGACCAAAACACATTGTAGGTAAATTGTAAATTGTAGAGTGATTGTAAATTATTTGTTATTTATCAATGTAAGCAGAACAGCTCCTCATATACTAAAAGTTTACCAGCCACAAACATTGCTTTTCAAATTACATTAATAATAAAAGTAATAATCTGATCATCTACATATGCTGCAGGAAATTATCTGACTGAACACGTTAAATGTGCTTTTATGATATGATGAATTGGTCCATCTTTGGCTGAATTGCATTTTTGATGCAGTTTTGGAATGACATTACACAATCTGGATCTCATTGGGGTACCTAATGTTTGTTACTGGCAATTTACATGAATTTATTGCTTGACATGGACAACAATGGACGTCAAATTAATGTAAACTTGGAGTGGGTGTGGATTCTACAGTTTCTGTGCCATAGACGGTTCTAGACATCAATCCATTTCAACTCTCCCAGTCAAAATGGATTGGACGTTTAACGCTGTTAATGGCAGCAAATAAATTCATGGATTGGCTGCTTCCTTATACTGTATAATAATGTTCAATGATGATGTAAAATAAAACTACATATAAGTCAACCTACGTTTCATCTTTTACAGATTAGGCTTTGTGACCAGAGTTATGACTTCATATAAATGTCGCTTACCATATCTTTCACAATTTTGTGCGGGAGCGTGGAGTGTAGTAGGACCCAAACGTGGATAAGTAGGCAAGGACAGGGAATAGAGTGCACTAACGAAACTTTAATAAAGCGTGGTAAGGTTCTCTAAAAATAACAAAGACTTTGGAATCAAATAAGAAAATCCAACCTGACGGGGAGGACGTGAGGAAAGGAGGATCATGGGATATGGGTAACACGGGCAATCCAACAAGGACTGACAAAACACACAGGGTTTAAATAGACAGACATGAGTTGACGAGACAATCAGAAACACCTGGGTCATACAACAGCCAGCAAGCAGAAGATATAACTGGGGCGGGGAGACGACAGGTGAACGCAATGGGCAATCACATGGACAGGTCACACAGGGGGGAAAAACATAACAAAACCAATCCCTAACAATATCTATAAATTGGCATCAGCATACGAGCACAGCAATGTATTGAATTTAATCTAGTTTCCGGCAGAGAGTTTTTGTTTCTGCCCATCACAGTACAATATGGAAGCCATACAATGATTTGTATTTCCTTTACGAGATGTGTACGATGGATGGCAATAACTGCGTCATCTGTGTAATTCTTTGACCTTGTAACTGCAAATGAATTCAACAATGAAGAGCAACGTCACACAGCACGATGCACAATGCTGATGTCAGCCTTGTTCCACCCTGGGTTTGTGTTTAACAGATTGTCCAAAAGTATTGATATTCGCTAGCCCCTGTTTAAAAAATGATGGAACAATTTCTTACTAAATACAATGTAAATTTAGGAGTTGTGGTCAGAAATGGAAACTGTAAATATGGCAAAAAATGGGAGAAAACAACAACAAACATTCTTGCTATTACCCCATTTTTGGAACCACGGACACAGTAAAACATGGTGGAACAGCAAGAACAGGTCCCCTACAAGGCTGAGTTCAATGAGAATCTCCCAAGCTACACAGCAGCACTTGACAATGGCAAAACACCTGCTTGTAAACACACAGGACAAATGCGCCGTAATCACACAATCTATCCAGCATTGTTCTGGTATAATGCAGGCAAGCATCAACCCTCATCCTCTTTTGGCCAGCTGGCTCCCAGCAGGCTGCTTTACTGAAAACAGGAACCTGGTATTGCCTGGATAGCTGGTTTTTGGAGGAGTACTGAGTCACTGTTTCACTCGAAATGCAGCTGCTCACAAGACATTCAGCTTAAGTCCTTACTGGGCGCTTAATGTGCTGTTTACTCATAAATATTTATCCATGCATCCTCGCAAGGGTTGCGGGGATTGCCGGAGGCTATCCCAGATGACTTCAGCGAAAGACAGATTACACCCACGACTGGTCGCCAGTCCGCCGTAGGGCACACAGAGAGAGACAACCATTCACACACAATCATACCACCAGCAGCGAGAATCAAGCCCTCGTCCGCACGCACCGAAGTCAGGCGAGTGAACCCCAACACCATCAGAACAGCCATAAATATTTATATATGAGAGATATTTATTCGGTTTTTTTTTAAAGGAAATTCTTTAGAGTTTTATTTTATTTTTTAAAGGAAATTGTTTAAAAACCTAATTTCCTTTTTGGTATGGAAAGAGAGACCTTTTTGGCAGCAAAAATTAAATTGAATCACAACATTATTCCAGTGGAAATAATCTCAAACCATCTGTGTGTGTGTTGTTATGAGATTCCACTTCATTTTTTTAAATGTTTTGGCGCTATCTTGTCTATCAATGTAGGCAAATATTAAAAATGCGATGATAACCAGGGGACAGGAAATTGAACTTTAAAGAAGGATGTGGTTATGCATTTCAATATATATGCAATGTTGTTACTTACTCAAATCCATTGCATGCAGATGCTCGTGTATTATCGTGTAGTGGTTAATGATTCTCATTAAAATGCTCAGAGGAGCACATAAACAGATGTTCCTTGCGTGCCAAGTGACATATAACGCTTCATCAAGTCCAGCAGTAATGGGTGAGCATATTTCTCTGCAATTACTTAGGTATACTTTTAAGTTAAGAATAATGCAAATGATTGGACTAAAAAGCCCTTAAAACCATGCGTTAAGTGCCTTTCAGGTCATGATTCTGAGAAAGACCTCAAATGTGAGAAAAAAAGTTCTTTATTTTTTAGCAGCAGTTCACAGCCCACTTTTGGGTTAAGAATCACAGATTCAAAAACATTGCATTAAAACTAATTGCATGATATCTAATTGTCATCAAATGGATTGTGGTCATTTTAGCAAATGTCACCGAGTTAGGGAAAAAAGTTAATCTGCTATACAATTTAATTAATAATTGCTTATTTTTATGTTTAATGGGTTGATTTTATTTGCCTTTTGTCATTTTCAGAACGTTTTGCATTGCGTTGTGTAAAATGTTTCTCAATAAGATGCCTGGAAAATGAAATTCATTGGGTTAATAAATTAACCTGAATTGATGAATGCGATAGTCAATGTTTTACTAAGGTTATGTGAGGTCTTCTTGAAAGAAAACTAAAAATATTTTGGCTAGCGACCATTCAAAGGGTCTTCCTTGCTTGATGGATGGATTAAAATTGCATAAGACTTTACAGTGTGATTAATGCATGACTTCCTCCAAAGACAGATTTTTTTCTCACTCCGAGCTGTCGTCCTTATCCCATTGAGTTGAGGAATATAATTCAAGAGAAAGTGTGTTCCTGATTTATTTTGAATTGTTTACAAGACGGGAAGGTGCAATATCACAGAGTGGGCGAGGGTGTTGAATCCCTGTTATTATTTTTTGTACTCTGCTTTTCTCACATTCTGGTAAACAAACGGTTTGTTGTAAAAACAGCCCTTTTCTTAGGAAGTATGTAGTGTTATTTGAAGGTTTTGTTATACAAGTCTAAATATTTTAAAGGTCTTTATTTTTTTATGTCAAAACAGACTTGCATAGTTCAGAGTTTTTGGAAAAGGGTATGTGTCAAAAATATGAAAATATATACTGTATAAAAGTCAAAGGCACCTATTGACAGTGGCAGTTGGTCAGTCCACTATGACTGGACGAACGACCACAATTCATGAAATGACATTAAAACATTGTACAACAGTTGTTGATCGCTTTCTAAATTTGTGGTAATACACCAAAATTCCTGTGATCAATGTATCAACAATTAAGAAGAAAGAGGTGCAATCCTATAACAATATCTTTTGGCAGTGACATGGTTGCACTCTATTGGCACTGCAGGAGATGGAAATATTTGTATTAAAATAAAAAATAATTAGACATTGTAAACACATTCTGGTAGTGAATTTTAAACAGGTTGCCGTCAACGCCATTGTTACAATTACTACTCAAGCACCCTGACACTAAGCTTCTGGTAACCTTCTATAGAGCCACTGTGGAGAGCATCCTGGCATACTGCATTACAGTGTGGTACGCTGGAAGCACGGCAGCAGACAGAAAGGCCATGCAAAGAGTGATCAACAATGCCCAGAAGATCATCGGCTGCTCTCTGCCCTCACTGGATGACATTGCCAGCCCTCGCAACCTCAGCAGAGCCAGGAACATTGTCAGGGACCAATACCACCCTGGTCACAACCTGTTCCAGCTGCTGCCCTCTGGCAGACGCTACAGGTCTCACAAAGCACGGACAAATAGACTTAAGGACAGTTTTTTTCCCACAGCCATCAGGACTCTGAACTTGCGTTGACAGGACACACAATCCCTTCTGTGCAATAACTTTGGGGTGTGCAATAACAATGTGCAATATCTTAGATTGTGCAATATTTCAGAATTTACCTAGCCCGGATGTGACTTTTTATACTTCTATATTACTATTTATGTTTTTTTTTACTGGGAAAATGCACTTTGTGGAGTAGCACCACCAATTTCGTCATACGCAGCTGTGTATGATGACAATAAAGGCTTTTGATTTGACGTGCGTGACAGCACAGCCACAGTTGGCCTTCTCACACTCATTCACATCTGAACGTAACACACACCTGGGTCACACCACGTGGTTTTTAATTGACTTCAGTGCTGGAGGTACTGAGATGAGTCACCTACAGGGATGAGTATGATGAATTCCTTTGCAGGCCGACTTCATAATACGGAAGGGACAAGTAATGATAAAGATGGATAGTAATGGGGCAGAACAATGTCACCATCATTTATTCTTCCATCACTTACCATACAAGCACCTTTAATGCACTAAAACGGAATAGAAAGGAGGACGTTTTAGTATAAATAACATTATACTGTAACCTACGCAAATACAAAGAAGGGTGGCATGGCATCCCCCGCCAGTCCTGTCACATGTGGTTATCACAGAAAGGGACCCCAAAAGACTGGGTGATGTGATACTGTGTTTCTCCATGGTTCATTTAGGTTGATGTAGGAAGAACATGGATTCACGACTGAGGGCAAAGATAATAGCTAATAAAGCGATAATAGTGAAATGATAATAGCTTGGATTTATGCGGCACCCATGCCGTAACACAAGGTCATTTTATAATATTATGTCTGCGTGATTAAGATGGTGACATTGGACGAGAATAATGGGTTTAGATTGTATTTCAAAAATCCTGTTGAATGCACCATTGTGGTTTCGCGCAGGGCTTCCAAAAATGTAAAGTAGGAGTCTAAGGTAATTGTCTCAAATTCTAAAGCTATATGTTAAAAACCATCTGTGTCAAACAGTGGAGGGTTGTAGCCAGAGATACTGGAAGAGGGCTGGTTACAATATCCATATAGCAATAGGAATAAATAGCTTATGTATATCGCAATATTACATTACAGTTGTAATGAAAACACTTCTACTTGTAGAAGAAAGAAAAAAATCTGTTTGCATCACTTCACTCTAATTATCAAGATGTGAGGAACCTTCTACCTTGATGTTCAGGGATAACTTGAGCGTGGAACAAAAGCCATTTGAGAACAATAAACAAAATAAGACATTGATGGCTCTTTACTTCTAGTGTAATTAGGATGCAAAAGGAGAAAAATCGGGGGGATGTGACAACATTGTAATCGTTGCTGCTGGCTTTCCATTTAGTTCAATTGATACATAAAAGTAATGGTAACATTAACACCAAACTGCACTAAAAAGGCCTGTTAAATTTACCACAGTTGAAGGGAAAAAAATACTATCCTTATCGTTAGTGTTGCGTTTTAAATGTCAAAAATAGAAGTAACTGTGTAACATCAGAGACAATGTTACAACATTTCATGTAAGAATCATTAAAATAATAATCCAAATGCCTTGAGATATGGATTTAGCCTTATGTAATTCACATTTTTCCAAAACTAGGCAACATATAAAAAGATTCTCCAAAGACTTTTGGTAAATGATGCAATAGTTCTTCTGTTTTGGAGCAAATGCAATGAATTTGCACACCATTATTTTTATATTCACTGACAGCTGCTAACTGAAAAGCTTCTTGTAAAGGAACCCCAACCCAAAAATCAATATGGGGTAAAAATCATTGTTCATCATCAGGTCAGTAAAAAGTAGTACTTATTGTTCACCTTTTGGGAAATCCTTTTTAATAGGCACTTCTCTGCAGACATGTGACTGTTATGGCTTACCTTGACCTTCAAAACACAAAGAATCATCCTCCCGTTGTTATACGCTGTTTTTCCTCCCCGGACTTTACAAATCAAGCTTCCTTTAGCCGCTGCATGGGTGAAAGCATTTCAATAGTGTTACGTCGTGGCGAGGAAACGTGGAAATGGACCCAATCGCATGGGAAGCAGGCAAGGACGAGGGAAGTGGCGCTCAAATGAAAACTTTAATAACTTAGGAGGGATCTTTGGAAAATAACAACGACTTAGAAATCAAATCACAGAATCGAACCTGATGGGAAGACAAGGGGAACTGAGGAACATGGAACAGGGAGCATAGCATGGCTACTTGGCATGGTCCAAACAAAGCAAACGATCTGACAATGACCAAGCAATCAGTGGGGTTTAAATAGACTGACATGGGGTGACGAGACAATTAGGAACACCTGGGGAAACACACAAGGGAGGAAGGATACACAAGGGGTGGCGAAACGACAGACCTGAACACAATGGGCAATCACTCAGACATGACACCAGGAGGAAAAAAAGCATAACAAAAGAAAGCAACCCAAATAAACAGTGTGTGGGAAATTGTATAACCATATTCTGTTGCTGAACCTGTGAGCCTTTCAGTAGTGTGTATGAGAGTTTATCCCAAAATACCCAGAAGGCCCCTTGTGCTTTGTCATTTGGCTTCGTTGACATGGCAACCAAAAGAAAGCAGATGCTGCAAAAAGCCATATTTGGAAGTTACGTTTTCCCAGTATATTTATGTCATGAAATCTATGAAGACATTTATTTAAGATGCTCTTGAAGTAATGTAATGAGATGGAAAATATCATGGCTTTTTTCAGTAGCTACTCTTGGAAATAAGACATTGATTTTCTGCTGGCTCAGGCAGGTTTAATCAGATTTGTACACTACATTATGGATGCAGAGAAGGAATTGCAGACAAGTATTGGTCTTAAGCAACAACTGGTATTAGTGTGCAAGCTAATGACAGCCAGTGCAGAGATGGATTGTTGAACCGCTTATCTTCACATGGGTTGCAGGGGTGCTGGAGCCTATGCCAGCAAAGTACAGCCAAATGCGGGGCACGAAGAGACAGACAACCACTCATATCTAGGGGTAATTTAGAGTGTTCAGCCAGCCTACTCTGCATGTTTTTGGGATGTAGGAGAAAACCAAGTACCCAGTACACCTGGGATCAACCCCTCGTCCCCAGAACTGTGAGGCCAACGTGCTAACCACTCGGCCAGACCGCTATAAACATATTTTTGGGACAGGTAATGTATTATACTAAATATTCTATACATTTCTGACGCTTCCTTAGATTTTCGGGGAGTTAAATATGTCTCACAAGACATAAAAGGAAGATAGTCAAGGTATTGTAAATAATGTCAATGCATTAATTCAAGATAGTGTGGCAGAGAAAAATATAAACAAATTAGCCAGTGGACCCCGAGCTCCAAAACCTGGATAAGGATTTTATTGATAATTGTATTACATTTCTCTTTTATACATATTTCATAAATGATACAGGATTTTACACATTCTTTTTTTTTGGCCAATATTACAGCATCATGTCATCAGAACCATAACGTCCAGAAAGAAATACAAAAAAATAATAATAATTGGAGGTCAGAATGAAGTACAAGATAATTATACTCGTATATGCTTCACCCTTTAAAACATAAGTGCACGCCAGAAAAAAAAGATTTAAAAAAGCCACCACGTGGCACCTGACATTTTTTTTAAGTATCTGAAGCAGGACGTTAGGAAGTGAGGTCAGCAGCCAAAGACCCTCTTTACTGGTGCACTGACGATGGACTTTTTCTTTCCATTCTGGGTGGGAATGCAACACACAGTAAAGAAAAATGGATGTGGCTAAGGTGTGATGGGTGAGGAACAAATTCGGCAGAAATATTTCTAAACACGCAGGCCGGTTCCTGCATGGAATCTCTACAAACGACGTTCTTAAATTGTCTTTTGCCTACTTGGTCTTTTGCATAAACATTTTTTTTGTTTGCTTTTACATAATTGCCCATGTAAACATACATTCATGCAACACCCTCTGTATATAAAGGTCTCTATATTTGATGTATTTAGATTTTTAAAAGACATTGTAGCCCGGGGTAAACAAATGCTGGACGGTGTGATTAACAAAAAAAAAAATCAATAAATGATCACCTTCAACATGGAAGCGACGGATATGAATGGCACGAGGGTGCAATGGAATTGATCACTATTGACAGGCAGCAATGGTGGCAAAGGGTACACATCAAGGCTAATGTTAAGGTTCACTCAACATCAACGTGTCTTTCTAACGAGTCTCTTCACTTCAAATATTCCAATCCAACAGTCCTTCCTAATTGATGTTTTCCCTAATTGCTTTCGTATCAAGTGTGAAAATCCTTAACCATCCCAAAAGGCACCTTATCCCATCGCTACACACACCACATGATCAACAGATCAGACCAAATCCTATCTGCATGGGTTACTTTTAACCAGATCTAAACACATGCAATTCAATAGGAAATCTGCAGTTAAAGACCAGGATCTGGTCATAGGATGAGGTCAACTGTCAGCTCACATGAACACATGCGTTCGCGTACTATGTGATGACATGACAAGGTCGCGGCTGAATCTTCTCGGCGTGGCGAACTACGTTTTCACCGCACGCGAGAGATGGGAAACGAATGAGTTTAGACCTTTCCGAGCGAAGGAATATTGTGACCACAGAGAAACCAAAACATGAGAAAAATGCAGGGTAAGGTATTGCCACTTAATTCAACTGTCTGTAGTACTTTCCACTTAACTCATTGGCTAACATTAACGGCGCTCTTTCGTTCATTCGCTCCTCCTACTCAATGAACTCAATGACGCTGAAACATGAGCATTCACTGCCAATCTCACAGTTCAAAAGCTTTAGTCGTCTATTATTGTCAAAGGTTGGCAAAAACGTAATAGTTTAAGGATTAAAAATGAATAATCCAAATCCCAAAATGTTTATATATTTTTTTCCTTTACAGTGCAGTCCTAATACAGCTTTTATTTTACATTTTGAGACATAAAGTGTCAGAGAGAGGGCCACCACCAAATCCTCACTCAAAAAACAAAAACAAATCAAACATGAGTATTTGTCCAGAGAATATGGCTTCTACAAACACAAATACAACCAATCAAGGGCTGACAGAGTCCCTCACAAACTACTAGATATATGAGGCAAAGAAAAGATTGCATTGGAGTAAAAAATGACTAGGGCACGCCTACACATTCACAAAGTTCTACTGAGGGCATACCACCGCATGCAGTCTACCCTGCCTTGTCATGGAGGGAGCAGGGACGTGGGACAACGACAGTGGGGAGAGAAAGCTCACACGGAGACTTTTGAAATGTATTTCACCTCATGACTTGAAATTCACTTCAACCCAAACAGGGAGGATGCAATGTTATTTTACTCAAGAACGGACGATTGCAGTTGAATAACAGTCAAACTGGATTTGTCAGAGTGAAATGTTAAAGAAAATATGTATATGCTTTTTTTTTGTATTTGGCTGACAACGTGATTGAATCCTTAACGGCGTGGGTCACATTTTAAGACGAGCTTCTCTCCCCACTGGGAAACAACGAGCATCTGGTCATTGGGTTTATTTGATTGTATACATACATATAGATAGATTCATTTTAAATTCATTTCATAACAAATATACTATGGCTTTCAAAATAAAAAGTGCCAAAATATTTTTTTTTTGGAATAAAAGAACACACAGTGATGTTGTTGTCGGTAGTATTCTCATACTTGCGTAGGCCGGGCCGCTGCGGGGACAGGAAACCGGGTTCTAAACGGACTTCCGTCAAAGGTCAAGTTGAAGAAGGATGGCTGTCCGTCAACCTGGCGGAGGCGTGGCCAGAGTCTGGAGAGGCAGAAGAGTTCAGCCAGAGAACGAGAGGGTCTCTTTGAGCCTTGCTTGTAAACTTGTTTCATGTGTGGGATTGCGACGCTTCTCAGAACTTGCCCCCATGCCAATTTGTGTGTCTGTGTGTCTGTGCATGTTGTCGTTATGGCGAATGTTGGTTCTGCCTTGATGTCACACACACAAACACACACAGACACACAAATAAAATAGAACAATAGTTTCTCCTGTGCTGGAGGGTCAGCTTGTGGTATTTCCTGTTTGCCCTTCAGGTTCACTGCAGGCTCTGTGTCCGTTCAGAGGCTAAAACAAATAGCCAAGTAGCAAGTTTAACGTTGCCATCACTGCGAGGTTTTTTTTTCCAGCTCACCATCGTCCTTTCTTTGATTTTCAGTTGCAATACCAAACAGTAGCTTCAGTTAGGGAGGTAAAAAGGGAAAAGAAAAGGGCAAACACTCCCGACTTGAAGAGGAGGATGCAGGAGAGATGTCGAGGAGGAAAGGTTTTATATAAGGCAGGGGGAGGGTGCGGGGTCAGATCGGGATAGAAAAGGGTATGCCGGCAGAAGAGGGGGGGCGTTACTTTTCCCATCAATCTTTACCAGCGTTGAGCTGTTGAACTGGGAGCTGAAGCTGTAGCGGGTCTCTAAGACGTTTCAGATCCAACTCCACCTAGAGGACAGGTAAGAAGTGAGACAACAAAAAAGTGCCTCTACAACGGATATTAAAAGTCTACACGACCATATTTATGTCACATTCTGCTGGTGGTGTTTTCCAATACAGAACCTGCATCTCAGCTGGCCAGCAGTGTTTAAAAGCTGACGATGCCAAGGTATCACTTTGCTCGTCACCATTGCAAAGTTTAATTTTTTGCAGCCTTTTGCTGTCTGTTATTCTTTATTATTTTTGTTTATTTGTCACATTTCTTGTTTTGTATCCTCCGACTTGTGACATGTTTTGTTTTGGCCTCAAACCCTTCTCTAGAGCGGCATTTCACCCATCGCCTACTTAGCGCTCTGTTTTTTCTTACTCCTGACAACAACATGGATGGAAATGCCAAAATGTATGCCTCTTATCTTCATACTGTAGATTTGGACTATGTGTATGTTGGAAAGATGGAAAATATGCCATGTAGTGTCTGCTAAAATATCTGAACTTTATTTGCAGTTCCTATGAAACACTTTAAAAGGTGGCAGATGAGTGCTGACTCCCATTTAACACAATCTCAAATGTGATTGCATAATTCTATACACGTCCGCGGTTATAAGAGGGTACGGGTACTTGAGCACCCACATAAGTGTAGTTATTTTTTTACTTGTGTGGTACTTAATATGTTGGAACAAGCTTTCAAATAATGTATCTTTTTATTTTGATTTCGTAGACTATCTCTATTGTATGTATGGAATGTATAAGCACAAAAGCATTTTGACAACCATTGTACCTCAGTTATATCCTCTTTGAGCTTGTTATACTTTTCAATGTCAAAGCGTGTCCTTTTCACCCCCTTGTGGAGGAAGAGTAGATACTGTCGGTCCCTGGCGTCGGGGTACAAGTACTCCTGCAGGTGAAAAAGAGATACCGCATTTTGTAAGCAGTCATCTACCAGACATTGTCTTTGACGTTCTGCCAGATAGATTTGATTATGGGTTATTGAAATAGCTTGGGTAGAGGTGAATTATGAATGCCGAGTCAAGGGCAACACTGTCACGGTGTCAGGCTAACATATGGCCAAAAATTGTTTAATTGGGGTGGGATGTTACAAAGAACAAATTATGTTGAAAAGAGGAACTTCCATTGTGAAATTGCATTTTACTGACAAAATGTACTTTTTTGCACGGCAACGCGCTCATAACATAACAAACAAATTTAAATGAACTTGGATTACGATGCAGACACACTCAAAAATAAATTTAATCTAACCTTACACTAAACTTAATTCTAATTTTTATTTTTTATTTTTATACCTTTCTTTTTATACCTTAGGCTCTATTTGCCCCGCCTCCACCCTGACTTTCAGATGCAACCTATCGAGGGTTGTTTGCTGTTGTATTCCTTTCAAAATATTCCGAAAATAATGCACACAAATGTCCTCACAATAGGATAACGCACGACCACTTGCCAACGAGAAGTAGAATGCTCCTCTCGTATTAGCGAACAAGCTCCGCCATTTGCACTGACTAACGGGGTGAAAAAAACACTGAAAAAATGGCAACGCTCCGCCCAGTGCTCGTAGAGACATTACACGAGGGAGTTGCGACCAGAAAGACAGTACGTACCCATTATGTTCTTATGAGCAGCATCCGCAGTATGCTCGTATATCAAGATAAATATTTGCCCGAAATTTTACTAGTATCTCAAATTGCTCATATGTCGGGGCACTCGTATGTCGATGTTTTACTGTGTGTCTAATAAGGATATAATCTAACATTTAGGTTCAGGAGCAACTACCACAATATAGCAGGTAATCACAAGGAAATACAGAGTTTTTGTTTAAGGACTGTGACAGAATAAAAATAACTAAAATTACATTATTGTTTCAAATGCTCTTCTGACAATAGAATTCCCTTTAGTGTGGATATTCGTGCATATGTTATTGCCCTGATGCAAGTTAAAGGTGAAGTCAAAAAATTGAGTAACCCCATCTGCAGTGGTTGTGTAAAAAATTCTCAAGGGGAAGCTAAAACCTGAAATTACATTGATTCAAGTCAGTCTTACAAATGATATTCATTCATCCAATAATGCGAGGAGACATTCCAAAGTAGAAATGCAATTGGGGTGAGAACTGGTAATGGCAAGGGTCAGAGATGAGTCATATCATTTTCATGCTCATCAAAGCTTTTATGATCCCCTTTGTCCCCTGGTTGAGGCACAATCAGATCTCAATTTCAAAACCAGGATTTTCCTTTTGATTTATTCCCCGTCTGAGTGAATTGGCAACAGTGTCAATTTTCTTACCTGGCGTGTGAGCACAAAATAGGCATACATAGCCATGGCTGTGCCATAGGTGATGAAATAAGTGACAGGCTCCATGATATCCCAAGAGTACTCCCACCAGGTCAGTCTGGCCAGGATGCCAAATTGGGTGGCCATGTATGCCATGCCGCCCCACAGCACCCAGGTGGTACGTCGCTCTGCCTTCCTACTCAGCTCCTGCTTCACCTGGTGAAATAAATTGTGGTAGGAAGTCATGCACCGTGTGTTAAACAGAAACTCATGTATACCTAAATCCCTTGGGCAATATGAAGCTATCCACATACAGTTTTGGTCAGTTCTGAAAATCTTGTTGCATGTATAGAAGACATTTTTTTTTAGACTAGAGAAATTTCAGGTGCAATTCTGATGCTATATCGATTTAAGATAGATCACCAAAGAAAAGGAAAATTGATTTTATGATTGATAAATAATTGGCCTGTCCAGGGATGATTGTTTTTTTTCCCATTTAAAATGTGAAAGTTTTATTTATTTTTTACATTGTTATGTGTATATTTATTATAGATTATATCCAATGACAGTGAAGTGAATAGATTTGGGATTATCTTTTTTAAAGATGCTTTTACAGTTGATTTTAACATATTTTTGGACTTGAGGATGAAAACAACGATTATTCATTAACAGTTAAAGGACCTTCTCAAGAGGGCGGAGTTCAGAGTTCAGGTCCTCCAGTCGTCCAATGAGCTCGCGCTCTTTACTGAGTTGGTGTTCCTCAATGCGTAAGGTGGTGTAAAGCTGCTGCACCAAGAATTTGACATCGTTCAACCTTTCTGTCTCCTCATGGGGGAGCAACTCTGAGGAGAAGGCAAATAAATCATGAAAATGATTTCTTGCTTGCCCTACAGGAAACGGCCACGGATATCCTTACCTCTCCTTGGTGGTCGCACAAGGTGGGTCGTCTCATTGATGACGAGTTTGAAATCATCCAGTAACAGGATGTCTATTCCTGTAGAGGAAGCGACCCTTGCTCCATCTGAGGGTTGAAAAAAGAGAAACATGGTGAGAAAGTAAAGTGGAGCAACAAAAGAGTTCCTAGTAAAGCACTCCACACACCCTCCAGCTCTCTTGATCATCGGCTCGCTCCGATTATCACAAGAGGGAAAGCAGAAATCTTTCTATGCTAAGAGAGGATTGTGTGCCTCATTGTTCTTCCATAGTAAAGCATTGAAGCGGTGAAAATTTGCCGATAAAACTCTTTTGCAAATCTCAGCAGCAAGAACACTTAACATCATCAAAATACACTTAAAACATGAAAGGGCTTGCAGATGTGGGAGTTGGATGCATTGCGCGTGTACAGTAGATGCATGTGTACAAAAGAAAGCGAGAGAATACCCGTGGAGTATATGGCCACCCGATCGATGCCTCTGTCCTCTGCTTGCAGCTGTTGCAGGAAAACTCCCACACAATCACTCAGAGGCTTGAGAGTGAACTGACAACGTTCTCGCCTGGATGGCAAACTGACCGAGATGACCGGCAGCCCATTCTGGTAGACCACTGTCACCTCTGGGGGAAAAAGGACAAACATTAACAAGATATGAAATCAAGCCGTTCACAATGCAAGAATTTGTCTGGAGACTGCGAGTGATGGAGCCGTGACATCCAAGTTTTATAACAGAATTTCAAATTATAAGAATGCAAAATGGACACTTTGATCTGCTAGAAATATAAGCCTTTAGGACAGTGCTATGGACCTCAAGATTGTTTAATAAGTTTGTGTTACTGAAAAGCACAGTCAAATATGAAGACCATTTTGACCATCCCTGCCATCACTGTAGTAAAATGAACAGACATCCACTTTCCATCCTTTCATTTTCGAAAGCACTTACTGTTCACTGCACACTCCAAGCCTGACTTAAAAGGAAATTGCATTTACAGCCTCCAATGGCCAACTGTCACTCATCTTGAATTGGCAGATGACAGCGACGATAAATAAAGAACCAATGTACCCGATGTCACCACACCACCATAAACCAAATCACCTATCAGACAGATAGAATGACAGAAAAGTACCAGAATCCAAGTAAAAACGATATACAATCGAACCCAAAACACATACAACACGCCTTCCAACTAAGACGTCTACAAAAAGCTCTTTTTTTAATCTTTTAGTGTGCCAATAGACGTAAGAGTTGTGGAAGTACATCTTGTGACTGCTTCAGTGTGATCATTGTGCCTATGCTTCTGTTCTGTTCACAGTGATATTACTTCTGTTGGGTAAGTTAATCTTATGATAAAGTTAGTAAACTGTTTTGAGACACAGTCTATGTGACTGTAATTAATAACATTTTCCTAAAGATATCCAAATATCTTTAACAGATGTGTTGTATTCTAACAACTCAAGCTGCATTAGAGACAAGAATGAATGCCTTTAGGATATATTTTTCATTTGAAATCATTGAATTAAACCTATGGAAAGGCAAACTTGGAGGTGCCCTTTTCCAGTTTCTCCACATAAATAAACGCTGCATCAGAAAGAGTGCTGTATACACATGATCAATTAAATAATGTATAAAAAAGTAAGTAAAAAATAAGCATCAAATAGTGTACATGTATAGTTTCATCAAAAATAAGCCCTCTTTACACTGCCAAGCCTGCAATCAATACATTGTAATATTGCTGACCTTTCCTTCTTCGGGCAGTTACGTCAATTCCCCGATGCCAACTATTGATATTTTGTATTCCCATGCACAAGCTTAGAGGCCTTTTAAATTATGCCTGCGTGGTTAGACTGACAAATGTGAAAACTAATACACACTTTCTCCAAAACACATTTCCACAAGGAAATGAAGACGTGAGAACATCATTAAGATCATTAAACCCCATCTTAAAGTTGGATAGAGATAACATAACAGTGTGTAATCCAGCTCTACTGGAACCTGCACGATCCACTTAACTCATGAGTGCTTCTTAATGACAGGGCAAGTAAATCTACAATGGACGAAATCCAAGCTGCAGTGCCACCACAGTAACCTCTCCCTCCTTCTCAAGACTACTGCAGTGAATCAGCACATCAGCTGGCACAGGCGGCACTGGCCAGGCCCAGCTAGTCTGGATCGTCACCAAATACAAAAGAAGTGTGCACATTAAATCACCCGCCCACCGCTAAGTTTCTCTCCACCTCTGCCTGCTGCCTTTAATTTCCCCTCTGCGGTCATCATCGCTGAGGGTATGTCTCATCTCATAATCCCATAGCTATTACATCTGAGTTTAAGATAAGATCAGCAACTTTTCACCCCCAATTTATCATTCCTCCCATCCCCCCTGACAATCACTCTTGCTTTTATCAAAGAAGAGCAGAAGCTACCCTAAGAGAGTTTCTTAAATGAGAGGCAGCTGCCATTTGAGACTTTACTGTGTATATATATTTCAGCAACACGCTTATTTATTTATTTATTTATATTTATTTATTACCTATCTATTTATGTCTAAAATGTCTTTTCCTGTACCTGCATTCTCACCCTCCTGCTACTGTGACAATGAAATTTCCCAAATACGGTATGAATAAAGTTATCTAATCTAATCTAAAGCCATGGACCATTTTTTTTGAGAGTATCAAAGGCAAAATGAGGGGGTTTCTCAAGTAAAAGAATGATTTTTGCTTCACCACTGGGTTTATGTTCGTATGTTCAAGACTCAAACGGAAATTACAAGGAGGTGAAACCTACCCTCTGATGACGCCGGGGTAGTACACAACATTCTCTGCCCGTGCCATGAAGGGGAGCTTCTCCAAATCTGGACGCACAGAGAGAAAAAATGACTGTTATTTCACCACAGTAATAATAGCATCCATGAACTTATTTGCTGTGGAGGATTTGAGAACCGTCTGAAATGTTCAATCATAGTTTTTGGCTTTTTTTCCCCAAGATGACAGCCGCATTGTTAGTTATAAATGTCTTGTGTATTAAAAAAAAAAAATCTAATTAATTAAATCATGTTAATTCTTCTGAATTTAAATAGATTTTTTTGACTTCTTTTTGCAATCTTAGTAATGTTTCTATTTTAAAGTCATTGACAGCCACAACATAACCATCAACAACATAGATGCACCGATAACAAGAGCATCAAGAGAAACTGCAGTGTGCGAAAGGCAGCCTAGTTACATTTTTCAGTTGTGCCAGAAACTTGAGGGAGGAGGGGGTGCAGTTGAGCACAGCTTGGGGAAACCCTTTTTCTCATGCTGCAAAAGTAGGAGTGTGCATATGCACAGCACGTTTCAAATCACACAGCTCACGACATATTCTGCGGAACCATGATTAATCAAGCCTTTTAAGGCAATAGATTTCCTTAGTGAAAATGTAGCATACAAGAATGGCAAAAGCTCTTCAATTTTCTAGTCTAATTTATTTCCATACAATCACACATACGTATTTGTTCATTGTATTTGGTATATTCATTTTCCATTCAATTACATATAACCATACGCATTCATTTTTATTGCTGTTCTGTTACTGTCTTCAGGCTTGTGCCTATTCTCCTTTCTGTAAACATTTGAAGACTCTTAAAAGACAAAATAGGACATAGGAATTTATTGTTTAGACTTTGTATTTTTCCACCACATATCTTTGCCAGAACACTATAAACGCTGGCCTGGTGGTCACTCAGGGCGGTCCCCCAGAGAAGAAGCTTTTTCTTTCTAGTCCGCCCATGTTGGGGGAGGAGAGGCCCAGGCAGGTTTACAATTGGACTTTATAATAATGATTCTTTCCTGTCTTTCAGTTCTCATTTAATTTGATACTTTGTTCCATGTTTTATTCATAATTCCCATTTTAATTTGTTACGAATCGTGTCTTGTCATCTTCTGTTCATTTGAGATCATTAAAAAGCTTGAAGAAAAGAAAGTTGACGCCAGCTATCTTTTGCCTTGACTTTTTCCTCATCAGTATGCATAAAATATGCCACAGTCGTAGCACGACAACCTTAACTAAGCACAAAATAGACTCAATTTAGCAATTTTTCATACTGTGAGGAACATGCAAGGTAGATAATAGTATGATAATGTATGCAGAAACAGTTTGCACAACTTTGACATCATGTTGTTATAGTATACTAAATAAATATAGTAAACATGTTGGGGTTTAGAGTAGTGCAAACACACAATTTGCAGGTTAGATTTCTTGTCAAAGTTACTACAGTTTGACTAGATGCCATTTAAATACAAAGCAGAGAGAGACTATCACAGTACCTGATGGGCAATCGTTGTCTACTCGCGTTGGTTAAATCCAGAGTGACAGTGCTTTTAGTCAGGTATTTGACACAAAACAAACTGCCAACAATACAAGCCCTGGCAGTGGTGACATGATTAGATGAACAAAGACAGGTAAGTCCCAGCTAAACTCTATCCATCAAATTATTTTCTCCCATTACTTCAGTGTTACGGGGGAGCTTGCGTCCATCTCACTTCAGGTGAGAGACAGAGCACAGCCTTAACCGATTGCTAGTCAACCGCTACACACATAAAAACAATCATTCACACTCACTACATTGTTGGAGTGACCAGAATATTCTTTTCTTTTCTTCCAAAACATCCAGTTAATTCATATTTGATTACATCAGCTCGTGTACATAAGTTTCTTTAATGTAAAGCCGCCCTGCGATTAGCTGGCCACATATCAGGGTGAACCACGCCTGGTGCCCATAGTTAGGTGGGATAGGCTACAGCACCCCCGCAACCCCTGTGAGGATAAGCGGTTTGGAAAATTAACAAAAGAATGAATGAATAATGAAAAGCCATCCTACAATAATCAGACACCCCACTACAATAAATCATAAATCCCAGTTGTTTGTAATGACCCTTTTTGATTTTGCATGTGACTATACCAGTGTTTCAGATGAGATTTTTTGAGGAATGCAAAAAGGCTACACTCATTAAGCACACAAATAAATTTGTGTATTGCACTGATTGCAGTCTCATGGTATCATGGGAGGCCAAACACTGAGAAACATTTGTGATCGTCTTGAATTGCTGCACGCGCAGTCGAGCTCATTTACTAATTTTAAGCAGCAGGGAAAAATTGCAGTGGGGTGGCATCATTCACAAACACCAACATGACTCTGACGTGGGCATGTGACCATCTGCGGTGAGAATTTAAAGTGTGTTTGCAGGTGGCCTAAGTTTGTCCATCCGTCTGTTCAGCAGCCTGTTTGAAAGCAGCAGTTGCAGTATGTCTGAGCTAGGCAAACCTTCCAACGCTGCCACATCATACTCTCAACACACACACACACACACACACACTCAAACTCCTCCCATCGCCTCTCACTCCCTTGGCATAGAGCCACTGAGATGCTGGGTGAAATATTTAAGAGCGAAGCTGCAGTCAATAGCACAACAACCTTGGAATCAATGTCATCCCACTAAAAGAGTGGCAGAAAGGGAGACGCTGGGCACAAATAGGGGGGACGAACGGATGATCTGAAAGGGAGGGAAGTAGAATGACACAGAATGGGAGGATAAATGGAGCAGCAGCAGGGGAGTGATAGAGATAGATGATGGCTCAAGTAGAATGGTGAGAGTCGTGAGTGTGGTCGTGTGTTTCAAACCATGTGCTGCTGCATATACTGTGCCCTGCAGCAGACACGCACACCAGCCCACCTCAGCCACGTCTCAAACGTGTTTTCCCTCTTCAATGTGTGTGGGGGGTGGGGGGATATTGAAGGGAAGCAGCAGCAGTAGACAGGTCGGGAGGAGGGAAGTTGCTGCAGTAAAGGAATTCCTCGTCTTGAATCAGGGGGTTGCCCCTTGCATTCCCCCTCCTCTCGTTGTCTCACTCTCACTGAATCCAGATATGCTGGTTTCATCATCTCTCCCTAGCCATCTGCACTGCGCTTCACCTCACACTGCATTTCACTGGACCTCTGGACAGGTTATAAACGGTGTAAAATTGGTGGTAAAAACGTGTGAACAACTGAGAGCATTTAGTGCTGAATTTCTCAGAAAACAACATTCATAGAGAATTATCCAAGGAACTAGGAATAGAGCAAAAGAGGAAACTAAATACATTCTACAATTTCTACTTTCATCAACATTTCTGGTTATACCATTTGCACATGATAAAGAAGCACCTGTAATTGTTTTATCATTACTTGGGCTGGACGGAATTTTGATTAAGCTTTGGTATCAGTATTTTTAAGTCTTCATGTTGTGGGGGATGTAAAACAGTATTTACTAGGACTGGGAAATACAGAACAAAAAGTCTGAAATTTAGGCTGAATATTGTACGTACGATATAGTATATTTATTGTGATATTTTATGCTTACACTTGGAATATACTGCATCAATATGATAGTCTAATTCCATATCACATTTAAAAATAAATCCATATTTATGTATGTTATATCAATATACCACCAAGCTTTAGAGAATGAAGAACTTAACAATATAATTTGGGGAGTGGATATTATAAAAAGTCCGAGCTGTTTTCGTGACAGAACTAAACCACAATCTGCATTCATTCTCAGTGTGGAAATGGTAACACCCGTTGACTGACAGGTTTGGCTTTATTTCAGCTGAAGTGAAAACGAAGCATTTTAACAGATTCTCTACCTCAGGGAATTGAATCTTAAGCATGTGATAGTTTGCTTGAATGCAATACAGCATTGGTGAGGAATAATTTCAGTGACATAATTCCCATTTCATTATGACCTTCCGGCGATTTGAAGCACTCTGTCATTTAGCTTCACAATGGCTTCATCCATCTATGTGCTAATACGCTTTTCTGGGCGGCTACATCACAGATAATGCAGCTGATATCTCAAAGTCATTCATGACATCCTGTGTTCATAGGGCTGCGTCCCATGTTGCATATAATACTGCCTTACTGAAAATGACAATTGTTTCAATAATCCTATTTAACAGATACCTGGTTAAGGTCATGAGACAAGGACATATTTACAGTAAAATGGATATAGGTTCGAATTTACCAGCATGCAAGTCATTTGGTATTCTATCATGTTGTCATTACAGCAGTGGCGGGCCGTCAGGGCCTTCAAGGCCTTCTCTGCTGGCCTAAGAAATATCTGAATCATTATATTTTGTACATCAATACTTATTATTCCAAATAGTCTGTTAGCTTCCTTTCATTGCTTTTCCCCCTGGTTGCACTGCTTCCAGATGTGTGTTTTCATATTAAAGCATTTAACCAATCACATTTCAGCCATTATTTGTTGCCAGGATCAGAAATCTGCCTCAAAGCCTTCACAATCAGTTCTGCGGGCTCTGCTGCATTAAACAAGACTGTTGCTTTTAACCAATCAGATTTCGAGTTGGCAACACCACAATGCTTATTAAATGTATCGATGTAAAAGGGGCTGTTATTTACTGTAGTTAGATAATAGGCAATGCCCCAAAAAGAACCTTGCTTAATGTTCTGAATGACTTTCATGTGGATTGTAAGGAAAAAGGAGAGTGGAATTTATGAGCTATTAAATTAGAAAGACAATGTTGTCTATGATTGCACCACATGTGAGAAGGAATGAAAGCAAATGACACTCCCATTACTTAACCCAGCAAGGCAACGGCAACACGGTTGTTTACCGATTTATTGCACTTCTATGTCACGTTAAGGGACTGCTGAGTCTCACACTTTATTTTCTATTTTTCCCGCTGTTCAAATGACACACATAATTCCCCATTCCCGAGAAAACAAAATGTCAAATACACTTAACCAAGATGTAGCTGTACACAACAATTGAGAATAGTATTTCATTAGCTGCATATTTTTAAAATGGCTTGAATCAATTAGGTTAGGTTCATGAAATCTCAGAAAAGAAGATTACAAACTTTAAGTGGTGGATTTCAACTTGTGACATTCTAAGAAAAGAGCATGAGATTGTAATCTAAACATAATCGGAAAACGAGTGTATCCTGCCTTGTAAATGAGATGTAGAATGATGTAATATATGGGACAAGAGTTACACAATTGTTTCCAGAACCAGGTTGAATTCACCTTCATTTGAATTTTCAAAACACAGTTAAAATGTCTCTAGTGCAAACTAAAATAAGAATGTGATCTGCTGGTATTTTGCTCAGCATCAATATGTAATTCAGTAATAAGCAAATGTTTTTTTTCTTCAGATCCAATGTCACAATTATAATGAGTGCAATGATACTGATCCCTAAATTCCCCACCAGGATTTTTGCAGGTTGCACCTAAATACAGTAGTGTTTAAACATAGGAACTGAAAAGTAAATCAATCCACTGTCGACTTCCCTCTGAAAGATAAGGCAGCCATTCAGTACTTGCCAGAGCAGGAAGAAGAATTGTGTGACAGTTATCACAGTGAAACTTATGCAATAGAGAAAAGGCTGAAAGCTATTGACTGATAATGAAATCTCTGGTCCTATTCTTTAATGCCACATTACTACACAATCTCCACTTACACTCTGAGCAAACTCTTACAAAGCACAGTAGGCCAAACATAAGCTGTTCACGATCTGATTTCCCCACTGCAATGCAGACTTGGCTAGCTCAAACATTAAAAAACACAAAACAAATAGTGGTTTAATTTAATCTTAATATTCTATTTCATTTTGCTAAATTGCCTTTAAAACCCTGGGTGTTGATCTATTGATGCCTGCTCATAGTGTGTATATTACAGAGGACAAACAACTAGCGTTAGATTGTATATCATTTGGCTGGCAGTAATAAAGCCACCTCACATGACTTCTCCACGGGCCAACATTGTAAGAAACCTTTGCATTATTAAATGGCGGAGCGGGCTTTCATGCTCCCGCACTAAAACATGTGCTCTATTGTGGAATTCTCGTAAAGAATTTGAACCTCGTGAGATGCAAAAAAATGTTTTTTTAAAGTCCTGTAACCACAGCAACACGTAAAATGACATTTACTCCGTACACATAACACCGTATACCCAATGCATAGACAAGGGTGTGGGAGCAGGTGCTATTTTTACAGGCACGATATGACCCTTTTTGATCGCGTATACACCAGATGGCACTTGCTGTTCGTGCCCGTGATCATTGCATTGCGAGTCACGCAACACCCATCCCTTTTTCGAGCTACTATGAACCTGGAAGAAGCGGCGTCTCCCCTGCTTCTTCAATCTTTTTTTCCATCAGTTTACCCTAGACCCGGCTGATTATCAAAAACTCTATGCAGACCCTGTCATTTACGCAGACACCTGCTATTCCTTTTTACTGGGCCCTGATCTTAAGGTGATCCTACTATTCTGCAGCTCATGTCCAGCAAGCCCTTGCATCCCAATTACTTCTGCTGAATAAGCAGTGTCCTTATGCATCCTAAATTCCTTCTCCCCATTTTTATGAGTAACCAAACGAATAGCCATTTCTGTCTGCTATACTGGTTTTATATATACATCATATGTATATGCTGATTGTGCAGATTGTATTATTATATAATAGTGTACATGTACTATTAACCTGGATTGTTAATGACTTCATTTCCCAAATGTTGAATGCTGTTCAAACAATTAATGTTTGAGTAATTTGGTTAGTTCTGATTTATTGTGCTGCAGTGGCTGAAGGCAATGAATAATTTCTTCACAGGTTTTAAACAATGTTAATATTTGGATAGTATGCCAGAATTTAGTGATGATCTCTGGTACCTTGGAAAAGCAAAAATTAAAGTAGTTACCGCAGTAGAAATATTTTGTGCATATGCCAATAATTATGCTGCAATTTAAAAAAAAATCTTTAAACATGTATTTAACAACAGAGATATTGTATAGACAACTGTCTTAACTTGTGAAGCAAATGAACTGTAAGCAATTATACGTATGTCACAACCATATATTTATTATCTGTCTATATTCTGAAAACAAGTTCATAATATATTTGCTTTAACATACTGGTGTAAGTTGCCAGGACACTTTAAAACAATATTAGAATATGTTTTACCATTATGAACCCAGTAATGAACTGTGTGCTTGTGTTGTGTGAGTCCAAGTTTGACATTCAAGCCAGACTACAACATTGCAGCCCAGTTAAGGCAATGAATTCTTCCAGAGGCCACAACTGCTATTTATGAAACGGGCCATGGGAATGTTCCTTTTGAAGAAACATTGACAGTATTCTTCCCCGTGACAGCCTTGTTCCACTGACACAAAATGCCTTGGCTAGGAGTGAGACCAACTATAGAAGGCAGCGCAAGATAAGACAACTCAAGAGTTTAGCTATCAATCAGTCTTGGTAGATTTCTGATTACATCACTTTGTGCTTCACAGCGAAATGGAAAGCGAGCGAAAGAGAGGACCTGAAATCGGACCCCATGGAATTGCTGTTCTCTGCCTTCTCAGCTGTGTCAGCAGCTTGGTCTGAGCTTTACTTCGCTCCATTCCACATAGACATGTCATGGCATGCAGCAGGAAGGGCTCCAATGAATTGACAGACGGGATCAGACACTTCAGAGGTTGTTGTTTAAGTTTAATTTGGAACTTTTGCCCCCAGGACGCTTGTCATTCAAGTGGACATGATACACACTCTTATACGACCAACATTAGCATGTAATAAATATGTAGCACCTCTAAACGAATACAATTTGTTTCAATTGAACTTGGACAAGATCCAAGCTGCTTGCTAGCAGCATGTGAAAAGAATCACACGTGTTCAAGCCCATTTTAAGTCAAGCGGCATTGCATCAACATTTCATCCAAATTTAATCTATAAACATTTTTCTTCGTCTTTTCAGTAATATTTATGAAATGTCAACAGGTTACCAAACATTGGACTTACGGTCGAGGAGGAAATAACGCCAATGCCAATACCAACGTCATATCAATGTGTATTATTTTTTTCTCCATTTCTTACAAATGCACAGTACCCATATTTTTTTCTCAACACTCTATTTCACAACACACTGGTTGATCAGAGAGCTTGCTTTCCATTCAGAGACTATGTATGGCAAGACGCCAGGAGCGGTAGGCTGTTCAACCTCTAGTTTGTCCCTAAAAGCAGTGCTTGGAGAGTAACACACTATCAACTCATGGTATCCAAAACATTTACATGAAAGATTCGAGGTGTCAAACCATCTATGGAAACTAACTGTGGTAAAGCAAAGAGGAGATGTTGGTCCCATTATCCAGCATCTACGTCACAGGTCAGCAACCAAGCTCAATGAAAGTTATTAGAGTTGTATGGATGCACAGCAGATGAAGCTTGATCCATTATAGAAGACAAGGCTCAAGTACAAGTGTCATTACTAGGAGGAAAGGTGACTTGCACTGCATACTAATATAGTAAATGGAAATACTTGAGCAGGGAGATATGAAGACCGAGTTTTTTTTCTGAGGATTATGGAGAGACTTTTTAAATTTGAGGGCTCTGTCATTTAGGGCACATGAAAGGGCAACAATAGATGACACACTGAACTGAGATTAGAGAAGAGGGACAAATTTAATAATAGTCTTAGGCAAGCTAAGAAGTCGGATCCAGCACTAATCTCAGTTGACTTTATTAGCCGTTTTCCAGCATCATCAAGTATCCCTGCCTCAACCTCTTGTGTGGTCTGTGCACTGTGTTTGTCATCCCTCCCAGAGCTGTCGAAGCTGGACCCAGCACGTCAAGCTCACAAACACACACACACAATGCACAACACAATGAGATACTGCCTGGGACTCTTTGCCATCTGAAAATTGGACTGTCTGCTTATTTGACTGCTACATCCATTCCCTAAGCCCTGGAGGTGGCGAGAATTATAGATTTAGAGATGCTGGCCCACTTTTTGTTGAGTCTATTTGAGTTAAGAGGTGGACCTGTATTGCCTACAAATATTTGATGCAATTTGTATTAAATAAAGAATGAGGTGGCCCGGTAGGCGAGTGGTTAGCACGTGAGCCTCACAGTTCTGAGATCGAGGGTTCGATCTCATGTCTGGATCTTCCTGTGTGAAATTTGCATGTTCTGCCTGGGTTTGCATGGGTTTTCTCTGGGTACTTCGGTTTCCTCCTGCATCCCAAAAACATGTAGAGTAGGCTGGTTGAGATCTGTAAATTGCCCTAGGTGTAAGTGGGAGCGCGAATGGTTGGCCGTCTCCTTGTGCGCCGCGATTGGCTAGCACACCAATTCAGGGTGTCCCCCACCTGGTGCCCATAGTTGGCGGAGATAGGCTCCAGCACCTCCTGTGACCCTTGTGAAGATAAGTGGTATGGCAAATGAATGAATAAATAAATGAGTGATTGCACAATGAGATGAATACAGGAAAAATACAATTTTACATTGCTTAACACATTACATTGCTACAGTGTACTACACGAAACCTTTTATGTGACAGCTACAACTGATAGCCATTAGCCTTCAGTATATCAGGCGCGATGACAAGAAATTTTAAGCGGGCTGTCTGCTTCAAGCTTAGAAGACAAGATAAAGAGGATTTTATTTTTCCATTTCTGAAAATGCAGGGATCTGGATTTAAAGTTATTTTAAACTTATATTTTGAAGGTTAAAAGAACGCGTGTGGAATTTGTGGTGTCTTGTTCCCAATAGCAACAGCAAATATCCACTAAATTACTAAAACAAGATACACATGCGTGTGTCCACACGCATAAGTAAACACACAAAATACACAGGTCAATCAATGTCATCATTAGACAATGTAATGTCATCTCAAATTTACAGGCCACTGTAGGCTTTCTAAGTCGTTAAGCGTTAGTGATCTGTGTGACATGATGGAATAATCAATTTAATTTAAAACGAAATGATAAAAAATATAATAATAATATAGCACTATAGTCAAGGAGCAGTTTAGCAATAACCTATATGATTTATTGTGAGCATTTAGATATTTAATTTGCTAGATGAGAAATGCCATTTGAAATTAATAACATGTATTGGCTGTTCTGCTTCAACAGTAGAACACCTTTCCTTACCTAATATATTTTTAATTTAGGTAATTAAAGTTGAACAGATTTTACTGTGGAATTATGAAAGTAAAAATTGAAAAAAACGAATACATTTTAATGAATGTTTATCAAAAGCTAACGGTGCTCAATTGCTATTACATGTCAAAGTCTCAAATAATAAAAGAATACATTGAGATGTTGACCGCACAGGACCAAAAAGTTGACCTTTTGTCTTATCAGTTTATGGCAAACTAAAACTAATGCCAAGGTAAAATTTTGAGGCACTGCAGTAGGAGTAGAAATCCATACAATAAGTATGAAAATAAAATGGGTAGACAAGGTTACGTAATGGAATGTCTACTTAACAACAACAAATTCTGAGTAACTTCATAGCCCACAGCTTTGCAGAGGAAAATCGTCGAGCCATTAATTCCCCAACTTCTTCACACATTGAACGATGACAGAGGTTGTGCATTTCCGTAAACTAGTAGTATATCTTCGAAACAATCAGAAGAACCAATTCCAAAGCAAGTGCAAAACATGGATTAAAGAACACCTTGTTCAAGAGCTTTGTGCGCAGATTTGCCCTCATAACTTGATTTATGATGCGTAGCGTATTTACTGCTGGAACTACGAAAAAATGACAACAAGACAAAACTTTTTCATTGCAATCCATCCACATAAGAAATTAGTCAAAGATGTGAATTTTCGAATCAAGGTATCCTATATACTGAAATTAAAAAAATGAAACTCCTAGCAATTTGGTGGGTTTAATATCCGGAAATTCAAAAAAAATGCTAACAGTTCAGAGCTGTCTACATTTATTTTTAAAAATTGGACAACTTATAGTTTGATTCTCATGGGAAGGCTGCAGTGAAATTGATGCATGCCAAGCAGCAACCTTTGGATGGATCTGAAGGCTCAGTTTTACCCGAGGGGAAGATAAGTGCCGATGCTGCAGTAATGAAGTGATGGAGGAGGAGCATGATTGATTGAATGGGGAAAAAGAAACACAGAAAATAAAAAAGGTATAAAAAAAATACAATACAGCTGGTGTAAGAGGCCTAGCTAGAAATTAGGATAGCAAGGTGAACTGACCTTCATCCAGGATGATGTATGATATTTCAGCTTTGCTGATTCCTCCACTGTCCACCAGTAATATCTGGCAAGTCAAATACTCCCAAATGAACCTTCTTTGTCTCATCCCTGTGGATGCTATGTTTCATCTCCTTGTGTGTTTATATCTCATCTCATCTCATTTTCTGAACCGCTTTATCCTCATTAGGGTCACGGGGTGTTTATATTCAGACAGCAATTTAAAACTATCACTGTGCACACTTACCTCTAACAATTCAAAATTTAGGGATCAACATGCCAAGCCAAAAGTTGGCAATTTCACAAAACACTGCAAGTGTGTCTTTCTGGGTTTCATCAAAAGGTCTTTTGAAATAATTTGTTACTTTGTGTATTTTTTGAATAATTGCTCAGTGAGGAGTTGATAAGTTGGACTAGATCCTGATTCAATTAAATTTAATGTTGGCAGAGTCTAGTTGCTACTAGACTGTTTATTTAATTTCAAATAGTTTGTGGTATCACAAATTGATGTCAACTATGGTCAAAGTTAAAAAAAAAAAATGCTATTTCATGAACTTACTTTTCTTTTTTAAAAATTAAAACCTAATGTAATCCAAACACTGAAAGATCTTGAACAATATGATTTAAAAAACATTGAGGCGGTGGTATTTTTTCAGGATAATGTATGTTATAGTCAACCCGCAATAACAGCACGCTTTTTCCTCACTAATGTCATCCTAACGTGTTCAAAACCACATTATTTCCACCCATATTCTGTTTTTTAAGAGGCCCCTCATAACTACAGCTCCGAGATTTTTCTTGCACAGCAGTGGACAAAAAAGAACACAAAGTCTGACCATCCATAATGCACAATAAAATCAAATGTAAACACAGGCTGATGGCCCATCCCTCCCTACCTTCTCCATTTGATAAGATTATGACACAAAATCCACATTCACCAACACAAACAAAAGCACATTAGACATTTTCTCACTGACCCTGAGCAAATAAGCGCGCACACACAGACACACACACACACATGACGGCACTGTAAGAGGTACCTGGCTAACACACTATCCAGATCGGGAACTGTAAACACTAAAGAAACAAATAACATGTTCTCATTAAATTTCCGTCCAATACAAACTGGAGTGTGGATAAAGGTCTTATCTTGGAGGAAAAAAGAGCTCTCTTGACCTTGAGGTGCTTTTAAGAACATCATGTGTCTGCATCCCTGGATATAAGCAATGGTGACCAGATGTAAAGAGTTGTGATCTTAACAGGCAAGTTGAGATAAAAAGACAAACTGACAGTGTACAAAGCTGGAAAACAGATATAACAGAAGAATAATAGTGTTGATAAAATCAAATGGGAAACAAAGCAATTTAGAAGCAGCATTGGAGTCAAGGATGTTAAAGACTACAACACCACGAAAAACAGGTATGCTCATAGTTGAACCAAAGTGTCATAATTGTTGGGTTTAAATTCTCATCATTCCTATGTGATATATCTAATTATGGAGACACAGCCTTGCTCTATAAACCACAAATTATTTCAGGTTAATATTAAACATTTATTTTATTCTCATTTTTTGTATTAAAATTCATTGCTGATAATGTTTTCTCCATGTGTAATATAACTCAGATACGCACCTAATTCAGGTTTGATTGAAACAATTAAAAAATCACTTTTCACATACAAAAATGAACTATTGTCCCTTTTTTCAGATGGCAATCCTCACCTTATATAGAGAAAAAAATCAACTTGACATACTGTTAACAAGGTGAATTAAAAGACTGACAAAAATTTATAAGTAGGCTTCAATGACTATAAAGTACTGTAGTTACTAAAAATCAACTTCTAAATACTGTTAACAAGGTGAATTAAAACACTGCCAACAATTTACAAGTAGGCTTCAATAATAATAATCGGACATAGGCCATGTCGTCATTACCACAACACAAAAAGCCTACTTGTCATGTCAATGACTATAAAGTGCTGTAGTTACTAGTTACTAGTTACCCAAGGAAAGACTCATTAATTGCTTTGCTCTATATGTAGAATCTGCTTTTTGGGCCAGAGAGTACGTACAAATTTGTACAGTCTATATATCTATTATACTAGATTTGTGAAAATATTCTTCAAAGCAATTATCCCGTCAAAAATGATATTTTTATAATGGTCACTGTCGCTTTCAGTAAAGACTATTTGCATAGCTCCAAACATGTTTATGCACTCGTAATGCTGTATAAATTGCATTCCTGATTTGCCCTAGTGTACACTCTTGTCAAACCTATATCAAGATTTTCTTCACATAAATCTGGCCTCACATAACTAACTGCACAGGCTGCTTTAGATCTTCAACAGCTAAGTAGCACAATGACACCCCGATGGAGTGTTTTGCTTTGAACTCCATGAATACATTTCCACTGTTAATGAGCTTAATCAAAGAGCTTGGGTGACTTGCATACTAACGATTTCTAAACTGAAGATTATAGAAAACAACTATTAATTAGTTGTCAAGAGAGACACATTTCAAAAAAGATGTTTTGGGTGTAGCGGGTAGAAAATCTAAAATTCAGTTAATGTATAGTACTGAAACCGCTAATGAGCCCTTTTGCACATACCAAAACAGTTTACTTAAATGGCTCATACTTGGATTGGTAATGTCAATAATATGTGAATTCTAGTATAACCAATTCTGGATATTCAACCCACATGTAAAGAAGGCCACTAACCTGTGAAGACAGGGCAGTGGGAGGTTGAGTGAAGAGTGTTGATTGAGTTGCTGGCCTGAGGCCATGTGCTCTCCTGACAGTCTGGCGAGTGAATGGCGCAGACAGTACCTCCTGCGTGAGAAAAAACAAGAAAAAAAGGAATAAATAGGTTGGGGAACACCATCACCAGTCCTGAAAGGAAATAGAATGACCGAGTTTTAGTATAGTGAAGCACCAGCAGGGTTTAGAGTAGCTTCCTTAAAGAGGATTAAAATAATGAAGCGTGAAAGCAGATGCTCTTTGGCTTCCCTTTCTCATCGCAGAGTACAACATTTAATGTTTGGTGAAATTTAAATACACCATGTGGTTGCAAACGTCTGTACAAGATGTTATCAAATACAACCAGTACATTCATGTGTATGTGTGCATTCTTATTCCCGCACAAACAGTCAGTCTACTTAAGGCAGCAATAGCATGGAATACCATTTACTTAACAATGACAATACTATTAAAGCAGGAAATAGAGTTGCCATGGCAATGACTTTAATGCAAGCTAATCCACCATATTTTTTTTGCATATGTCAAAGAATATTCATGAATTTTAGGTCCAAGCTACAGTAGTTCAAAATGACACTCAATGTACATATTATGCTTAATCATAAACTGGAGCTGCTGCTGGTACAGATCATATCATCTGTGTTAGCCATTTTTATGATAACATTCAGCCTCGATAAAGTAGTGTTACAGAACTTTTAAACAAAGAATAAGGGAACATTAATACGAAAGACGTCAGAACACCATGCCACAAAGCAAAACCTTACTGTATTTATATTGCTAGGAAGTCTTTCATATATTCAACAGCTTAATACCAAGGATACTGTAACACTGGGAAGAATAGTAATATATAAATGTTTGCTTTCTCTGTGACTGGAAGCAAGGACTGTTAGGTAGATGGTCAAGGAAAGTTTTTTTTTTTAAATCACATATAGGTTAGTGGGGATTTCAAACTAAACTTCTCAGATTAAGCAATCCTATGCATAGATCCGTATTTCCAAACTGGACATTGCACTAAAGCTCGCCATTAAGATAAGCATTGAACCTTGGTACGATGCTCGAGTGTTGCTGCATGATTATTGCCTCTTGCTTATCTACTTTAGGTCAGGCATACTGAATCAACCCTTTCTCAGGGCGTGCCGTCAAGAGTCCAGTGATCACAAAAATTGTCTAAGAACAGGTCCCAAACTCCCAAGTGTTTTCAAGTGTGTTCAAAAGAATGGGCTCATGTATATTTCAAGCCGTCCAGTGCAATAAGGGAACTTTTACAAAATGTCTCAAAGTTAACAATCAAAAAAGAGACAAACAAAGCATTACCAGTAAAAACATCACTATTAGATGGGCATTGTTTTCACATTTGTCATGTCATTTTCATTTTGCGATATGTGTTGGGATCAGAGACTGCTTTATACGGAGTGAGCAAGGAATGAAAGACTCACTAAGGGATTAAAAAATTTAGCATGTTTCCAGACATTGAACTGTGACAGCTTTCTTTAGCAGAGGAGTATATAATACATGAAGTGTGTGGAGTCTATCCACTGTGACCTATCTGGACCATGAGGCCTGTTGGCCAAGGAGGGGAGGCCCAATCTATTTCTGGTTATTTGATTGTCAAAAAAGATAGCAGCTGTTCTCTCTAGATAGCTGCTCTCCAACAGACCAAGTAGAATCCTATTGCAACCGACACGCACATAACACATATGAATCGTCTGATAGGAGAGAATCAGCAAAAGACACAATAAAACGTCTCCTTTCGTGGGAGAACACAACAAAAAAGGTTTATTTTTTTCTTCCTGAAGTGGAAAGTCAAATTGAAGATTCAATGTTTCATCTGAGTTGCATCTACTCTGAGTCGTCATGTTTCAGCATTTGTCCCAATTTGGTTCTTTGGGACAATGCGGAAATATTAACTGTGCAATAAATCTTCTACTCTCTTATCTGACAATCTCTCATTCTCTTATCTTTCAGTTCCTTCAATTGCTCGTTCACCATCTCTACAATTGTAACGGAAAAGCAAACAGCGTGCTGGAAATGGGGAAAGATGGTGGAGGGTAAGAGTGGGCAGGCGAAAGGTAATCACTAGCCACGGGGAAGAGAATGAGGAGCAGACGACTAAAATGACATTCCCGACACATTAAGCCCATCTGGTAAAACCAGTGGCTAACCATGCAGAGTTAAGTCGGCGGGCTACTGCTGAGGGACTCCGGGACAGTGAAAGACGGGGGAAAAATGTATCCACTTAGGGCCTCCCTGGAAGTTCAGTGATGTCAAGCAAGAACTCAAGAAAAAGAAACATTGTGCTCAAAAGTACTGAGTGCAGGTCTCAAACTAAATTCAAAGGAATTGCTAAATCATTCAATTTTCAAAAAAGCAAGTGGTTATTTACTTTTGCAGAGAGCAGGCAAAAGTTCTCATGTATACAACAGCTACTTTATTCTACTTGCTGTTATGTTGTAAAGCCAACACAGCAAAAAAGCCACTTGGTTTCAGGAGGACAAAGAGCTGATCTGTCATGTTGGTCATCTAATTAAATGCATTGCAACCTTTAAATGAGACAGGAAACATGGAGCATTTTCCTCAGTTTTCAGGAGTGATTATTTAATCAGATAATGAATACCAGCTTTGCAAAATCTTGGGATTTAAAAATTGCATCCGGTATGTTTTACAGCCCTCCTCCTCTCACAAAGCCGCAAAATAACTGCTCTGCAATTTGCAAATGCACTCATGGTTATGACCAGTAGGTAAATCAGTTTTTGAGTGGAATCAAATGTGCCCATTTTTGCACATGCAGACATTTCTTCATTCAGATTCTCTCTTGAATCATCCTTTCAGTTTTTTTTCCAATCCGTAACTTTTGCTCTTACCTACATATAGCAGTGCATACATAAAGTCGCCCTGTAAAAATCAACTTTACAGGTCCAATGCCTTCTTTGCTTTATACTGTATCGTAGTAGAGAGTTATTATGTTTTAGATTGCAGTACACAAATCAAGTAGTTTAAATCATTTATTTTCCTGAGATGAAAAAAAGGACATTTTAGTCTTTGGGGTTAGTGGCTATTTATTCAATTGTACAATTAACATCTAAATTAATTGAGGCATGAGCCACATGATTATTGTAGAAATACACCAAAAATCTTATCTTTGTGGTTATCTACAAATAGTACAAAGCTTGGTGGAAAAAGAAAGAATCACTAGAAAGATGTGAGAGCAATATTAAGCAGACAGAAGGAGAGATGGTGGCATCATCATCAGTATCTTGCTTCACAAGTTGGCGCTCAGCGAGCATAGAGACACTCACCCCCGCGCAATGTGTGATGCAATAACGACTTTCATGCATACGCAAAAAATGAGGGTCATAGAAAGGCGGGTGAACAGGAAGGAGGATGCTGTCATCTTAGCATCACTCACTAAAGTGCTGATGAATGGGCACGCTATAAACAGCCCTCATTCATAATAAAAGACGTCAACTACAGAGGCTTTATTCCAGCTATGTGGAGAATAAAATGTGCATTCTAGAAACAGACGGAAACTGTCCTTTAACCATTGACTAACATTGTAATGCACGTCTCATGCTGTAGTCGCAATAAACCTAAAATATCAGGATCATCATAAAGTTGGAAAGGTCGATTAACCCCAAAATAACAAACTCCTCCAGGTTTATTACACAATTGAAACCCATGCTCCTCAGCGTTGATGTTAAATGGAGCTCCAAAGGGCTTGTAGGTAAGAATCACCTAAAAATGAAGACAGGAAAAATTGCAATTTGAAAAAATACCTCAAGGACACCTAAAAACACTGCACTGAATGTGTAATTGTTTTAATTTCATATAAAAGGCCCAAACGCACCCCTTTGGCTGCTGGGATTAAGATGACGATCAGCAGTACAGAGAGCAGAAGTGTGGATGTGAGGGGGAGGAAGCGAGTGAAATAGCATAAGAAAGATGAGGAAAGGCTGTGGAGGGGAAAATTCTATCTTCATGCATGTCTGCTGTGAGTGTCTTTACAAAGCACTCATCCTCAACATCAACTACCTACCGATTCCGCTACAGTGCATCGCCAAGGTCATTTAAACAACTAGGAGAGACAGTGCATACTGTATAAGCAGCTTTTAACAATCCCCGAATCTAAGTGGCTTTAATTTTACACATCTATGTAACCTTTGCTCATTATTTGAATGGGAATTCCTCTGTTAAAACGATGCCTTTAAAAAAACATTTTTAAATCTTCAATAGTGTTACAAATAAAGAAAATTGTGTGTAAAAAATAGTCGTTAGATGTGTTAGCCACCTGCTCCAAGGGGTTTTCATATGGCTGCATGTTTGATACGACGAGTCGGTGCTTTTAACTGACGTTCACTTCATCAATCTCATTTTATGGCTTTTTCTCTACTGAACTGACATACCATGTTGGGTGGCTCGCCTCAGGACAAGATTCAATTCAGGAGACTTATCTACTCAAGTTCAAATTCAATAAACGTACTGTCTGTCTCAATGACCATATATGTTGACAATAAATCCATCATGCTCATTGTAAAAATGATAAAAACAGAAAAGTCTTGCATACAATTTATAATTGAGATTACAGATAACAGTCAAACAATAGGCACCGGCTCAGCAGAGGAAACGAAAGAATCTACAGCATGGCGCCGATAATCACTTGTCTCACATCTAGGGTGGACAAGTATGTTGAAAAAGAAATGTGAATTACGTGTGGTGCAAGAGTAAAGGGATGATGAAATAGACAATCTCTATAAAGTAGAACAGAAAATGACACTATCACTGCAACAGCAGCACAACAATGTGAAAAGCTCACAACAATGTCAGAAATATCAAATTAACCTTTTCTTTTCTTTTCTTTTTTTAAATCAAGCTTAATGGGGCGGCACTATTTACCAAATACCTTCTTGGCACGCAGGGCAAGCATAGCCTCAGGCTGACAAAGAAAAAAAAAATGAAATGTTGTTGGAATTCTCCAACCACACCCATCTGTTTAATCCTTCCATTTCTTTGTGCAGCATCTATCAAGTTCATGTGCAGGTTGGGTTATCCCTAGTGTTACCCCCTAAAGATCAAAACTGGTAAGTGCTCAAGCAGTGCAAGTTCAGAGTGTATTTTAAATACACTGATTTGTTTCAATCAAAAGTATGAATTTTCTACAATTAAATAAGATAGCTGTTGTCACTAAATGATCAACATTTATTTTTTATTGTTGGAGAAATTTTTTTTTTAAGACTCTACATGATTATAAAAGGTGGTTTCAATTCTCTGAGCATAGATGACCTACTTAATCCACAAATAACGTCAGAGTTTTTCCATGTCCATAAATAGAGCCTTCACACCTCCAATGGAACACAATGCTATTTTAATTTGTCATGGTATTTGGTTTACAAAAACGTTTGATTCTAGACAAACCAGTTGCGTTAAGCCAAAAAATGACCCTACTACGGAGCAACATTTTGAAATGGAATAAAAAAATTGTGCATTATGAGGACCAAAACGACCATAGAAATGGGACTTCAGATTTTGGGGGGATTTTTTTTTTAAATTGTGCGTCACATCAAGCCAAACACACAATCTCCTGGGGTAATAATTCGCTTAAAATTTTATGCAAATACCCAAAATGACATCACTATATTTTTCAGAGTTGACTTCGATTTAGCTTCAGAACCACAAGACTACATCATCAAATTATTCTTTTTCTACAGCCTTTTTAAGAACAAAGGAAACACAGAAATCTGCCCTATTTGCACGACCATAAAGCCAAAACTAAACACTGTCTCCATGGCAATTCTCTAGCAACGTGTCCTCCAACATCTCCTTTATACTATTTATAGGCTACTGAATGACTGGTTAGCTGAGAAAGCATGAGTAACACTGTAGTGAAACTTGAAACATTTCTGCAACACTGCATGCTGTTTGTCTTTCTCCTCACAAGTATGCTACAAATCAAAGACTAAACAAGGGAAACAATGACAAGCGTTTGAAAAAAGCGGGTTCAATGTATATATGAAGTGTGACAGGTTTCTGGGGATGAAGCTGGTGGAAGACATGAGAGGGATATGCACACACACACAAGGAAACTTCTAATAAAGAACTCCAAGTAGAATTCTTACACTAAATTGTTAAAAAAGCATTTAGTGACACTAGATCTTGAGCATGACATTCAAGACCTGAGTCAACTCACTCAAAGAAACTTTCACATATATAGATATACACACAATTGTGTATTTTATGCATTTGTCTTAGCTTTTTAAGCCACTCCAGAAGAAGGACCTAGCTTAAAAGGACATGAACTAAAATAATGCGGGATGTTTAGTTACCAGAAGCATTCAGTGTCTATGCTTAATTTACAGTTTTGTTATTTTATGTGAAGAGTTATTGGAAAAAAAACATGTGATATTTTTTGGGGGCTTTATTACAGTAATGTTTTTCTATTTTATGAAAGTAATGAATTTTTGCATTATATTTAAATGAGTGCACCCGCCAGAGAACAGAACGTAATGGGTGCCACCATGATCTATTCACCTCAGCACAAGCGAGTGATTACTTTTCAGGAACAAAAAATTCTTTGTTAAGCAATAAAAATGTAATATTCAGAGGGAAACAAGCCACTTTCAACACTTTTTGTTGGTGGATATTTTTAAAATATAGAATCAAACGAGGACTAAAACCATATAATTCAATTTACAACCTGAAATAGACCAAATAATAAGATTTGGTCTAACACTAACTATATTCTAATGTATTGATGTTGAAACACATTTAAAAAAAATAAAATAAAATAAAAAATATTAACTAAGCACACTTTAAGCAAGTACTTCGAAAGACCAAAATTCTGAACAAATAAAGTTTGTTGCTAGCACACGTTAGAGCGATTTAGCTCTATTTGAACAGTTACACCCAAAGATCAGTTTTTTTTTTAAATCAAAATGGTAAACAATATACAAATCTGGAACATATCATCTTCAAGTTTGATGCCTGATCAACAATGGATTACAGTTGCAGGACTATTTACATAAGCAATCCTGTTACAGCCCAGCCTCCTGGAGGTGCCTTTCAGTTGAGATAAGATTGTATCCATCACCTATCATCCCGTTATACCCACCTGACTTTCATGTGACACAAGAGAGAACATTTTAGTCCAAATAGGTATAGGACACTTTATGGCAAGGTTGGAAGACAAGTCATTCAGAAATCACATACATTTGAGTTAACAAGGCCAACAGCTGATAATGCTTTTAGTTTAATAGATATTTAAAATATTTCTTCAAATTTGCGTCATAATTTTACAACAAAATTAAAAGAAAAACTTAGTTTGCATTTACTTAATGAACTGCCATATCTAAAATAGCATGCATATTTTGCATACTATATATCAGATATTCCACTTTCTAATATAATAGGCATTCAAAAAAGGAGCTCAATCTGCACATTGGTTTAAAACCAGTAGGCTAGTAGACATGGAGACTGAGCAGAAGCCAATTAGCCACTAAGACGCTACACTTTAAATGGTTTTCCTTCAATGGAAGGGAAGTCTGCTGAAAAGATGTGTGCATCCTTATTATCTTCATGCCAAGTTAATCTCCTGTGTCTGTCTTCCATGGCAATACTCCAGTATGTTTAATTACAGTGTAAACAAGCCAGGTGATGAAAGTGTGGTTCCCTGGGCCTCATCGACTGATTTTATGTGCTCAGAGACCAACTTGTCGCAGTTAAAGCTCAGTCAGTGCTTGACTTCTACCACTCTAATGAGATTGTTCACAAAATAACTCCAGCAAATACAAAGAAATCTTTACAAACGTGTTTAAACCGGTGGAAACAGTTAGAAATGTAATGCTAGGGAGATAATGCACATAGGTCTGACAGTAAAAAAAATAAAAAAATAGATCACCAAATGTGTATTTTTATGCATGGTTGCTATAATAATCAATTAATTTATTCACTTTTTACTGCATCTTCTTTTCAAGGTAGTGGGACAAGCTGGAGTTTACATCTGACCCAGATCACAATTGCAGAACCACACACAGGCAAACAAATACATGAGGTTAAAATCTTCAATTAATCTAACCTCCGTATTTTCAAATGTGAGAAAGCATTAAAAAAAAAAAAAGCTCTAATGCAATTTTAGCTGGAGTCGGTTGTTTTGATTTCCAACAATTGGGATTAATAACTATTTCATTATCATCTGCTTAAATTCCAATTTAATAGGCGTGTTGAATTTCCATGCTCATTTAATCGCCTTGGGCACAATTGAACAGTAGTAATAAAGCTTCCACGTGAAGGCTGCAACTAACGTGCCAATCGCTTAGCGTAAATAGCTGGCCGGACAAAAAGGAAACCGCCAACAGACAGCAGCGTGCTTCGCAACGTGAGTTTCTAAGCCACTGTAGAGAAAGAACCTTCTCAAGTGGAAACTAACAAGCACTCCCATTACCCGTGATGTCCTCAACACAAGAGCAATGTCACATTCATCCAGTTTAACTGAGACCAACAAAGCCCTTATTTACATGGCAACATAACACCACTAGGTCTTACCCAGTGGGGAAAGTCTCCATGGAGAGTGGTTAAAAGGAGAGAAGCCCTATCCGTCTTGTAGGCATTGAAGGAGACACCTGATCTTACTGTATGTTTAAATGAACTAGACAAAAACAATGGAGGCTGTTTGTGACAGCAACCGAAACGAACAGTGTGGGGTACAATTACGCCACTTTAACTGCTGAGCATCAACAATACTAAAAACTGTATGACTGAATTTTCATGTGGAAAAGCACGGTATTTGGGCAAACAGGGTTGTCTGTTAGCTTATTTCATTTCAAACAAAGCAACGCGATTTCTTTCTGTTTCCTGAATATTTTTGAGTGAAAAACTGAATGTTCCAGACCAAAGCAAGTGGAGCAAAAGTGACCCATACCATGTAGTAGTATAAAAGACAGAACCATTAACCTTATTTGCACAAGTCCCTATTTGATAGTGAACCATAAAAACATGTATATATGTTAAATACCGTTCACGTTTGTCTCCAGTGTGTCATTTTCTCATCTCTCATCTCTCAAATGATAACAATTAGATCATTACACTTCCAAATTTCTATGGGGCTTTTACGACATATTTATTGCTTGCTCCACAAGCACTTCCTTGTGGAGCAATATTCCTGCCATCAGAATGCCTCAAAAAAAGAACGTCCTCTTGAAAAAGCATACCAGACAAGTACTCCATCATTTTTTGTAGTTTGTTGTCTGATTCAATGTGTCAGGACGGAAAAGAAAAGAAAAAAGCTTTAACATTAAAGTTGCATGGAGTGTCCATCTACACAACTGGTGTTTGAAACTGACTTTCCAGGTTGTTACGATGCAGGATTCTAATTCCTATCGTGCTGGTACCATAAAAGAGGTGATCTTACCGGTGTGGGAATCCTGTCTTTAACAGGATTTTAATGTGCTTTTCAGCAACTAATTGAGAAGCAGTGCACTGTGAGCCCGATGAGTTTTCCTCCTGATGCCAATCAATTGTTGATGTGTCTTCTCTTTCTGTCCCGCGCTGATAAGATTGTGTCTCTTATTGGCACTGTTGTAAATATTTATATGCCTGTTTCAAACACATTATTCATTTTCTGAACCGCTTATCCTCACAAGGTCACGGGGGGTGCTGGAGTCTAGCCCAGCGGACTTCGGGCACGAGGCAGGGGAGACCCTGAATCTGTGGCCAGCCAATCAGAGGGCACGAGGAGACGACAACCATTCACGCTCACACTCATACGTAGGGGCAATTTAGTGTCCAAACAGCCTACCATGCATGTTTTTGAAATGTGAGAGGACACCGGAGTACCCGGAGAAAACCCACACACGCCTGGGAAGAACATGTAAACTCCACACAGAAGGACCGACCTGGGATCGAACCCAAGAACTGTGAGGCTGACGTGCTACCACTCATCCGCCGGGCCGCCCCAAATACATCATAATGTTTATAATGCACTGAAATAGTGGGATAACACCCTGGTATATGCACACAGATACATCATGATCTAAAAATGGTCAATGCACAATAATCTGATTACACTTTCATTTATATTGTTTGAATATACTACATTTAAACATGACTAAATGCATTCTAATAATGTTCAGTTCAGATGTTTCACTGGCAACTGAGGAAATGCTGGACTTGCTTCCACAACAGATTTGGGGAAAATAAAGTGAAATAGGGAAATAAAAAGTGTAATAAAAACCAACCATGAGTGAAGCATTTAATAGGACCAAAAAATAACTAAGCTTTGATTAAAATTTTGAAAAAACAATTTTGAGGAAGATATTTTAGATCATGGTGAGATGGCAAATACTGCTACAGACACACAAACATATTCCAAATAAGACTATGATCTGTACTCTGTGTTGGTTTTATCACAGGAGTTAGGCGGGTGATGTTCAACTTTACAAAGTTGTGACAGTGTCTCTGGTTGGTATTAAAAATGTATTATTATATGTATTTAGTACATTTTTCCACCATTTATATAAAAAATCTGTGATTACTCATTTACACTAAGTATCTGTCCCATAATCACAAAAGACCAAGAATAACCATTTAGGCTCATCCCAGTTCCAGATGTTCAATTCTGCCAGCATCATTTTGCTGCCTGCATTAATTTGTGGCAGTGAACTTGCAAAAACAAGGGTACAATAAATCGATACTTGGTGAAGGAGAGGTTAGACCTTCCTTTTCTATCCATAATTAGCTGTATAAATTAGACAGTCTTCATGTTTTTGGAGGGCAGAGCTCTAGCAACGTGATCGATGTGGGAAGCAAACAAAGTAGAATTTGGATATATATGTGGTAATGCAGTCACCATATAGAATAAATCAACACAGCAAATGTTTTACAAATCCACTAAAAAGTCAAATTAAGCATTCCACGCAGGTTTTTAGTAATTTCACAATTCCAAGAATAAGAAAACATGAACTGACAGCAGAGCATTGCGTTTTGAAAATGTGAACTGCTATCAGAGTATAATGAGCTTCATCTGAATTTGATAACCATACTGTGAGTGAAGGTGATGACCTTCATCTCTAAGCAGAAGTCTTACCTGTTCCCCTGGCAGCAGACACAGCAGCAGTCTGCTGCCCTCGGGAGGCAGTGTAACCGAGCAGTATGTCCATTCATCACTACAATACCGAGTGTATTGTCCTTTGCAGACTTCAATAGAGACACGCTGGTCCACCCATAAACACGGGGCAGCTAATTAGTCTATGTCAAAAGCTCAGGTTCGCCAGGCGCTTGCCAAGGGTGCAATCGCTTTCACTATGCTAACGAAGACGTGACCGATCACAGTATCTTCTGCACTACGAAGAATAGATTTTAGTGGCAGACAGCCATGCAGTCACTGCAGCCTCCGCCTGACAAGGAGTTAAAGAATGAATAATACTGCACTGTGTGTACTGATGAGGCAGCAGAAAGAGTAAGAACACTTTCTGTATTAGTATTCGTGCCTATCAATGAACCCATCCAGGCCTGCAGGGACATGGCTGCTGAGTATGAAAAAAAAGGTCCATAATGCAAACACAATATAATTGATGAGTGGAAGACATTAAGATACACCACTAAGAGAGCCATGGAAATTAAGACGAAATCGGTGTACTGAAGATATTGAGGAGCCCAAAGCTCAATATGTACCTTTTTCCCTCGAGGACGTTTAGGATGAATATCAAGTGTCCAACTTACAACTATTTATTTTCATAGGTACACAACGGCCAAAGGCCTCACCGCACCCCTTTTGCCTGCGCCATATCTTAAATTTTTGCATAAAATGTACTCTGGAAATTGATAAACAGCACACAATCAGGAAACATACATACTAGTTGGGGTAGGAGGGCAAGTTAGAATGGTACTTTGTCTATAATGTATGGGCCCAGCTATTGTCTGGCGACCATTTAGGGTGTGCACTGCCTCTTGTTCAATATCAGCAAGGTTGGAATGTTGACCGACATAACACAGCAAACATGTTAGACATTTGAAATGAATACATTTAAAACAGCAGAGTGACTAATACACGATACAAACCACACTGGTACTTGTATACTTTACAATCGACGTTGATATGACAACCCATTCTAAAACTCTTTAATACTCTTTTTCTAGCTTCAATGGTTCACTGATTCAGTGAGAAATCGGATTATATAAAACAAATGAAACAGCCAAGATGAAAAGAGTCAAAAATAGAAAAAGCATATTTGCTGAACAAATGCAACGCTGGTAATTAGGGAGCAGAGAGCTTGCCAAAACCCATGCACACAATTCATATCAGGCCATGCTGTCTGGTCTTCTACACCTCAGTGGACAGCATGTCTGTTACAGGCAGTGCCACTGGGGCCGTCATTTCAAAAGTGAGAAAAAATACTTTTTGTTTTTGTGAGGGTGTGACACACCGCATCACATCAAGCTTGTCAGAAAAAGTAAGAACATAGAGGCAAGTAAACACAAGTTTCTTTTACTAAGAGTATTTTGTGCTGGGAGACAAAGCTACTGGCAAGCTTGTCAGAAAAAGAAAGAATATAGAAGCAAGTAATCACAAGTTTCTTTTACTAAAAGTAATTTGGTACAACAATGTTTGCCACCCCTCTACTTCCTGATCTGGACTAAGCAGCATACTATGGAAACTTTACTCTAAACCCGAGAAAGCAGACCACCATAGTGATGGGAATGTTTGTAATATTCTTTCCTTTCCATCTTTCTTTTATTAAACTGGGTCAAGATTCTGCAGATGTGCCAGCAGAATCAGGTGACATGGAATTGTGGAAAATCTATAAAAATGAATTTTGCATACTGTGTACAGTAAGTCATATCACTACCTGATCACATTATGCAAAAATATTAAATACTACATGACTTAGATCAATGTCATATTATCGAAAGAAGCATTTTCTTTCAATTCATGTTCCTTAAACGTCACAGTGAGAAAATGTGGACAACAAAGGCGGGATGTGCAACAATAATAAAAATGGAGAAATAAGATCGATTTTACAGTGGAAGACTAGCGCTGTCAAAATATCATTTTTTTATAGTTTGCCTGACCAGCATACCAATATAATTTTATTCATCGTAATTCAACCGTCGTAATCCGCCCATCGTAACAAGAGACACAAATATTTATTCGACATAAATACCATGCATGACCACATGAGGGCAAAGTAATAACCATGCTGCATATTTAGGGATTAACAGTTAAATGTATTGACATGAGCAAAACAGATGAGACATATTACACTGAGAATGAGTCAGAAAAGAAAGGCAGGGGTTCAGTCAACCCTGAAATTAATCATTGATGAGTCGATCTCCATTCTGAGACAAGTTTTTAGGACCTGATGCTTAGTTCTAAAATTGTATGATTTTGAGGGTTAGGGGATTTTAAGATTCCATTGTAATTTAAAAAAAAATGTATCATGGTCCCTTGCCAATGCTGTACAAGAACATTTCTAACTGAAATAACAGGATTTCCACTCCTCAGTTAAACAAAGTGAAAGAGCAATTTAGTCCCATATAACATTCTTTAAAACAAGAATGACACGCTTTAACTCCAAAAACAACATGTACACATCATACCTCAGACACCAACCACACTTTCAAGGACAAGCTCACAGTAAAGTGCCAGCTGCTGATGGCATGTTTGTCAGTCACTTAAGCAAAATGACTTTTCCCAGTTGACAACCAGTCTTTTATCACACTAATCTGGATAACTTCAGAGCAAAGTCAGTGAAGGCAGCACGGATAAATGAGTTTACGCCTACATTAATTGGATTAGAAGCCGGGAGGTGCTTGAGCTGGTGACCCCTAGGACTAAGACCAACTGCTCAGACTCAGTGAACACAAGAGTTGGTTGCAAAAAATAAAAAAATAAAAAAAAAAAAAAATATATATATATATATATATATATATATATATATATATATATATATATATATATATACATATACATATACATATACTATGTATATTTATGAGAACCCAAGTTTGAAATAATATCTGTTTATTATTGGTGCAGTATATTTCAATACTGAATCCATGCAGGGTTATGTTATCACAATTCACCAAGTGATTTATCATATGTATTTTTTTACAAGGACAACTTACCCGCAATGATTTCACTCCCAGGACACTCTTTACAGGAGCTGCATTTTATATGACAGCAGACTCAATAGTAATCTGGAGGAGGTTAAACGTAAGCCTTTAGGTTCCTGAAGCTGTTATGCTATGAAGACATGGGAAGATGCAATCATGCAACCACAACAAAAAGCATGTTTTTTGTAATGTCCCACTTACACAAACTAAAATTTCACATGCATAACAGTGACTCTGAGTGAGTATCATTTACTGGTTATATATCTTTAAAAAAAATCAGATTGAAAATCAAAAAGTCAATATTGAGACATCCTTAGTATGAGCTGTTGTTGAGTTGATTTGAAGGGACAATATGTCAAACATACAAATAGAAAATGAAAAAACTCATGTGGGACATGGAGAAATACTATCACTTGCAAAATTGATTGGCTCCAGGCTCCTGACATTAACATCATTAACTTAAACGCATTATTTTAAGTTACATCAAAACATTATTGTACTTGAGTGTGTGTATAACTTTAGGCATCGATAGACTATATACTGTCTTTTAATATTTACAAGATTTAGGAGGTTGGCTGGAATAGATTAATTGCATGCCCATACATTTCATTCATCTTCCATAGCTAAATCAAATGATCAAATGATCAGCAAGCTGTCCAGAAGCTTGATAACGATCCTGATTATTTGATTTGGGTGTGTTGGTGCGGGGAGACATGGAAAACAGACTGGATAGGGGCCCTCGAAGACCAGAGTTGGGCAACCCTGCTCCACACCAGCAGGCGGCCAATACATTTCAATGGAGGAAAAAAGTGAATTGCTTTTCAAGTTGAATTAAGATATTAAATCCATAAGGTGAAGTCCATAAGGTCCCAGTGCACATTGTAGTATAAGGGAGGAGTCACAGATTACTACATTTGTGCTGAGAGATGCAACGCAAACAAGGCAGAGCGTGAAAGGAACTGCATGGACTTCCTCATTCTTTAGTCCAGGCTAGGGAGCTGCTCTCTCATTGGGGCATTGCGGTTGTAAAAGCTTTGAGCAGAGCTTCAGCATAAGACAAGATAAGCAAGTACTGCGCTGTAGTCTAACCGCTTCATAAAAATCTGTACCCGCCTGCAGGAAAACACATGGATGTCCCAGATGTATGGGGAAACACCCACAGGGAGGGGAGAGCCAGCAGGCAGGCTGACATCATCTATACTGTGAATGTTACTGTGAACTATCATGTTCGCTCTCCGTGTTGATGTTTATAACTATCCAAGGCACACAAGTCCAACTGAGACATTTCAGGATGTGTGCAGCCATTGGTGTTACTGCAGCAAGCACACCATCCTCCAAATTGCTGCAGTTTCCTTCAGTATCTCTAAAATACAAACTCAACATTTACAGAAAACTCTCAAAAAGCCTTGAAGAAATCACCGGGCAACACTTCCACACGTTCAAAAAAAAAAAAAAAACACACACACACACAACAAAGTTGAAGGGTATGATGGCAAATGAAGAGTTTAGTAGTGAGCCGCCGGGGCAACGCCAGATGATGGTCTTCACCAGCAGGCGCTCCAAACAACTGCATTGCCTCCTTGTCAAAGCTCCCCGTTCCACTCTGCGTGGAAATATGGTCGACTCTGGCAGGCGACGCCAGATCGAGAAACGTTTCCTGACTCATAATGTTACACAATCTTAAGGCAATGGCATGACGAGAAACCTTGAGGCTAGTTAGCTTTACTTCCGTAGCAAACCCAAACCGGCCGACGCCGTGCTCCTCGCTCCGGGCAGACCGTTGCTCCGCGTCCTCCTCTCCCTCACCCCCTTGTCTCTCTCTATTTCTCTCTCTCTCTCCCGGACACGTCCTGGGACTTACCGGTCTTATGTGCTGCTGGTGCCGCGGAGAAGAAGCGACGAGTGCGGGGAGGCTGCCGGTCGCTGCTCCACCGCTTCGGGACAACAGGAGGACCGATCTGCACACTTTCGCAGCCATCTCTGAAGTGAAAGCTCGCCGGGGAAGGAGACTGCTGCGGGCTGACCGAGACGCAACGAGGGGAAGAGGGAGGGAGGGAGAGAGGAAGTGTGGAAGGGAGGCGAGGGAGGGAGGGAGGGAGGGAGGGAGGGAGGGTTTGGAGTAGGTGGAGAGGGGGTGCCTGTGGTGGGTGTGTGAGTATTGGCCACAGCAAAATGATTTGCATGAACCTTGAAAGCAAACACCCTGCCAAGAATGCCAGCACATGCTGCTGGTTTCTGTACCAGTAAGACCAGTACCAACACAGAACAAATACAGCTGAATTGGTTGATTTTTTTAGTACTGATCTTGTGAATGCAGAAACCAGTGTATATGCTGTATTTTGTTTTAGCAGGGTGGTCAACAATTCATTCATACATTCATTCAAGCATTCATTTTCTGAAGCGCTTTATTCTCATTAAGGTCGCAGGGGGTGCTGGAGCCTATCCGAGCTGATTTTGGGCCAGAGGCAGGGGACACCCTGAATCCAAGACCAGTACTAACACAGAACAACTACAGCTGAAGATTGCTGGATTTGTTGATTTTTTTAGTACTGATCTTGTGAATACAGAAACCAGTGTATATGCTGTATTTTTTGCAGGGTGGTCAACAATTCATTCATACATACATTTATTCAATCATTCATTTTCTGAACTGTTTTATCATCATTAGGGTCGCAGGGGGTGCTGGAGCCTATCCCAGCTGACTTCGGGCCAGAGGCGGGGGACATTCATGCTCACACTTATACCTAGGTGCAATTTAGAGTGTCCAATGAGCCTACCATGCATGTTTTTAGAATGTGTGAGGAAACCGGAGTACCTGGAAAAAACCCACACAGGCCCGGGTAGAACATGCAAACTCCACACAGGTGTACCGACCTAGATTTGAACCCAGGAGCTGTGAGGCCGATGTGCTAACCACTCAAGCCGCCGGGCCGCCTCGATAATTTTAAATATAAAAGAAAACATCAACTATAAAATAAACAAAAATAAATTTTCCCATTAAAATGTATGAATGGGCGCTAGCCCCGAGTGCCCAAGCAATTGCTCAATTGATTTGTATTAAATAACCATTGAGTTACATTTTCATGTTTTTCAGTAAAATGTATTTGTTGCTTTTGTTTCTAAACATCGTCATTTTGTGCAGCTTTGCATGTTTCTTTTGTTCATTATGATTTTGAATTTGAAACCAAAAATAAATGTAATTTTGGGGGGTTCGTCAGGAGCTTACCATCAACAAGGTTATTATCATTTATCATTTTACATGGAGGTGGACTGATGACATTTTATTGAAATAAATGAAAAGAGCCACCTGATGGTGTAGTGGTTCATTAGCCTGACTTCAGCGCAGGCAGTGTAGGATCGATTCCCGGTTAGTGGTGGTGCGATTGTTAGTGCAAATGATTGTCTGTCGGTGTGTGCTTGTGCCCAACGAGTGGCTAGTGACTAGGTTAGGGTGTAGTCCAAATTTCTCCCAAAGTCAGCTGCGATAGGCTTGATGATCGATGAGAGGAGTTAAAATTAATGAAAATTATCACCATGACATGAAAATACAGAGGCATCAATGATTGTTTCAGACCACATCACTCAAATGCTAAGATTAAACTCTAAGGACGATTGTTTATCGATAAAAATCAATCAGCAGTTTCAGGTAATCCGATCTGCTAAAAGACTGCTGATCAAAGGTTGATGGTCATCGATCATGTGTCAGCAGTCTGCTAAACATATTTTAAAACACATTTTTGCCACCTGTTTATTCATACGTAGCTATCCATCAAAGACAAGAATTACGTATTTTCAAAGTAAATACATTAATATTATATTAATATGTTTGAAAATATAGACATTACATTGGTGTATGATTTCCGACTTTCCAAAAAATGCGTGTTAATTTCACTGAATATACTCTTAGTTGTCCATGAATGTTTATTTTTAGCTTGTACCCAACGTTGAGAGATGACCTGTCCAGCATGTGACTTGCCTCTTGCCACAAATTCAGCTGCCATAGATTCCATTAGTCCATCCATTTGTTTTGGTGTTCCCTTCACCACAGCTAAACAGTAAATCTGTGTGATAGAGTTAGTACATAACTTTTTACAACAAATGCATTTCCTGAGGCAACTCATAAGAGGGAATCAAACACGAGCTCTATAATTGCCTCAGGGTGCTCAGACCACTGAGCTAGCACCCAGGTGGTTCCATCTCACTAGTACTTTTGGATATATGCAAACTAATTGTTAATGGAAAAATGCCATACAAGAGTCTAGAAGGAAAATAAAGACTGAGAGACACTGATTCTGGAACATAAACATTTACATAACAACATTGCAGAAAATACAATTTACCAGATGCCTCTACATCATCGGATAAAATTTTACTTTCATTCATTCATATTCTAAAGCGTATTATCCACGCGAGGGTCGCAGGGATGCCGGATTCTATCTCAGCTAATTACAGGCAAGAGGTGGAGTACATTCTGAATTTGTTGCCAACTAATTGCAGTCAAAAGAGAGAATTCATATTTCACATGTTGTAATGTTTAATACATTCATTTATCTGAGATTAATTGACATTTTTATGGGCATTAGCACTGCTGTCAACCGAGGTGTTTGGTTTCTTCAGAATTGCTTCCCCTATAAATGCAGTTAAAGACGAGGTAATGACCCTATTTTGTTAATGAGTGTTCAACAGACCCTCCTTGGTGGAATGTAACCTGATCTTTGACAAAGAAATTTCAACTGCCGCACCTGTATCGGTCAAAGGAAAGAAATAGATAACAAATTGTACTTTGAATAGTATTCTGATTTATAGCCTTCTATAATATCTTTATTCCATTAAGTGAACATTGTACATATGTCCTTGTTTTACTATAGTCAAAAAGATTTGGGTCCAAACACCACTCATGCTGTCAGTTGTTATACGCAAAAAAAAACCTCTGTCAATATTATAGTTTATCTAGGATTGAAGATTGTTTTTCTAATCTTTTGACTGATTCAAACAATTTTTGTCCATCTATTTTATGTTTATTAAATCAACACCATCACATAAAGGGTGTTGAATAAAAGGCAATTAAAGTTCAAAAGCAATTTCAGACATGAATGATTTGTCAATACCTTGAGTCCTCACCGCATGTCACACATTTCATACATACTATTTTTAATGAGCAAGCCAAAACAAAAGCAGTGTTTGCTTTTACTACATGTGCACACACAAAGACTCAGGCACACTAAACTGAAACTGGAGCCCATTATCAGTATACAGCGACAGTACTATATAGATTGAATTTCATTCTAATATCAAGCAGCTCAGCAAAGACCCATCACATATATTGCTGGGAAATTAAAATTAAAATATTGATATTAACCTCTTAAGGCAGGGGTGTCAGACTCGGGTTGGTTCGCGGGCCGCGTTAACGTCAACTCGATTTCATGTTGGCCGGACCATTTTAGATATAATATTTAGATTTTTTTTATATAAATTGATTAAAAGAACTGGATTAAAAGCCCTGAATATTCTGTTTTTTATAGATCTAAAACAATGTTTATTTTATCTTTTTTAAATATATTTTTAGATTTTACAAAATGATTTTTGAACTAAAAACACGGAAAAAAATGATTAAAAAATTACAATTATTGATTTAAAAGGGGGAAATCAGGAAATTCAATATACATCTATACTCTTCATTTTAATTTGATCCGAAAACAGAAAGTCGGCACTCATGATTTACTTTCCCGGGCCACACAAAATGATGCGGCGGGCCAGATTTGGCCCCCGGGCCGCCACTTTGACACGTGTCTTAAGGGGACACTCATTTTACACTAAAAAATTGCATGGCTCTCAGAGAACCAGATTTTCCACATTCAAACGCACAAAGTGCAAATGTTAGTGTGAAAAAAGTCCTCTGCTCTGGAGCTGTGGTCGTGAGTTATTGGTTCTCAATGATAGCATAGTTTGACTGTGGTTATTAGATGGATTTAAAAAAAAATAAGATGGATAAGGATTTATGAATAATGTTTGGGATTGGCCCTATGGCCGACAAGGTGGCTTCACATAAAACACTTGAAATGTACACATCCTGTGATTGGTTGCTCGCTAAGGTGGCTCTATTCAGATCAACAGTCACGCCAGAGCCACATGAGGACAGCCAATCCCCAAGATAGCCAACCTGTCCCAGGTCTTAAAGAAAATAAGAAAAAAACACACACAAAGAAATAGGCGAGGTTGTGACTGCTTGGGTGCGGCTTTTAGCATTGACAGATGGAAACATAAAGTATACAATCTAGTCACTGTAGTCTCATTTTAATCACTGAGGTGAGTTTATTGATTTTTACGATTGAGGTGAGGCAACACCCAGAAGTGCACAAGGACATTTGTGAATATTATTTCCTCAGTTGTGGTGTCATGAATATGGTTTTATTATGGAGGGAATAAACAGTTTCTGTGAATCAATTAATATATCCATGTAAACATAGTCAGCTGGGATCCTAATATTTTTGCTGTTCTACTTATGTATTTGAGATCATGTTTCACCCTTGCATTGCTTACACAACTGAGCAATGATATTAGCATTGTACTAAATTTAATATAGTAGTGAGTTTCTTGTTTCTTGTGGAATCCTTCTGTGAGGTAGCCCTTCAGTTTTCTGTGTCAAACTGACCCATTTTCAACTTTTCTCTAAATTTTGGAAATATATTCTTCTACTCGCTTCATATTTAAAAAAAATATATCACCATTTTGGGCTATTCTTTTTCCTTTGTCTTCACTAAAGGGACAAGATGAGCCTTTGCCAGGACACTGTGTGAAATTACAGTTAATGTTGAACGTATTAGCAGTCAACTGGAAGTCAGAAAATGCACAGAGAAGGTGCCAAAAAGGAGAAAAGGGGATTTTCAAATCCCCCCAAAATTTTCACCGAATTTAAGTTGGTTTAGTTACTTTTGCCTTCTTTTTTTAGGTTTGGGTGTAAGTGTGCATGGTTGTCCGTCTCCTTCTGTACCTTGCAGTTGGCTGGCCACCGATTCAGGGTGTCCCCTGCCCCTGGCCCGGAGTCAGCATGGATAGGCTCCAGCACCCCCCGCGACCCTAATGAGGATAAAGCGGTTCAGAAAATGCAATGAAATAAGATTTGTTTTTAATTGGCCCTGATGATTTTTTGTGTGTTTTAAGAGAGAATAAAAATGAAAGACAAACATGAAACGAAGCAAAGAGCCATAGTATACACAAAATGTGTTAATTAAGAAGCAAACAGTCGCATTTATTTCACCCAGGAGCCGCATGTGGCTCGAGAGCCACGTGTTCGCCACTCCTAGAGAATATGATCCTAAAAAACGGCGAGAATTGTTTTATACAAAAATCACTCTCATTTGGTTCCCATTCAGTTACTAGCATTATAAATATTTAACTAATTCTTACAGATAAAGAAAATGCATTGCGTACAATTAAGTAACGGGAGTGTGTAAGTAAAGTTACGTGGTAATTTTGCTTGCGCTACATCATATTTTTCAGGTAGCTCCTTATATGGCTGGAATTAAGCCCCTCCTCCTATTTGACGGCTAACGGGGAACACGGAAGTGCGTTTACTGCGCTGTTTTTTTTCTTCTGCAGGCGTTCTGTTTAAACGCGCTCTGGAACGCCGAGGATAGTTTTATTCCCATCTCAGTGGTGTCTGTGTTGCCATTCACGTAAGCAATTTCATATTTTCCTTACCAATGATGCTCTTCAACCGAGAAAAACGATACGGCTCCACCAATTTATTTGCATTATGTGCTAGCGTTAGCTGCTTGAGCGAAACAGTGTTTACTGTACTATATCCGTGGCATTACTTCCACGATAGAATGAAGGTGATTATTGGTTAAGGACAATAAAAGATCATTAACTTTTAGCATGACCCATTACTTTGGTTCAAGCTGTGTTCAATAAGTTTTGTTATGTGTATGCGATGCTCACAAGTTAAACCCTGACTTGTAGTTAAACATAAGTCCAATCTTTGGCTGTGGAATTGTCATTGTCCTGAATTGGGATGACAAACCCCTTTTTAAAATGTGAGAACTTGTATTAATGGTCCTTTGTTATTATGCAGGTACAAGAAGGAAGGAACTCTAACTTCATATGAAAATTAATGACCTCCCAATAAGTTAAATGCGGTTTTGGTTGGTTGTTTGTTTGTTGTTCTTATTTGTGCTTTTCTCTACTTATTTATGTTGTTGACTACTTATAATGTTGAATAGTTATTACGTTGATTACTTATTGCGTTGATTACTTATTACGTTGACTAGTTATTACGTTGACTACTTATTATGTTGACTACTTATTATGTTGACTACGCATTATGTTGACTACGTATTATGTTGACTACGTATTATGTTGACTACGTATTATGTTGACTACTTATTATGTTGACAACTTATTATGTTGACTACTTATTATATTGAGTACTTATTTATTTACTACTTATTATTAATTGTTATTACCTATTGATTATTTGTTTGTTGTTGTTATTTGTGGAGTGAGTGGTGAAGCTTTAAATCTAATTATACTTTTATAATGACATTAAAAGCATTCAATTCAATTCAATGTTATAAGACTGAAACATGTTTGTGCTAAACTCTGCTTAGCCCAAACAAGGAGTGACTAGCTGCTCAATTTTGCTTCGCTATACTAACGTCTCTACCCTGACACTGTATTCTAGCAATATGTTCCGCTTGCGGGCACTGTCCGCTGTGTGGGTTGGCATGGCACACTTGCCTCGAAGCTACCACAATGGGGCAGTGCGAAAATCTGGACGAAGGAGACTGATGCTTGCAGCTCTGGTTGGTGTAACTGGTGTCTCTGCTAGTGCTGGACTACTCTGGAAAAGGTAGGACTGAGTTCTTTCAAAATCTCAATAAACCTCTTGTTAGACAAATTATCAAAATTATCACAACTTCCAATAAACATGATTTGTTGCTTCACATCAGGGTTGCATTGACAGTGTATTCTAAAACTGTGTGAATCCATGCAATTTTTTTCATTTTGCCAAGATGGGTATCTAAACTGTGACACATGGTCCCATAAGCCAAAATGTTATGATTTGCACCTTTTACTAAAAATCCAGGAACATGAACTTGAATATACTCAATGATTTCACAAAGTCATTTTATCTTCATTTCATGCAGTTTAGCTGGCCAGGTTATTGATGCACTATATCTGGAGTGTCCTAAAAACATGGCACCTATCATCATCATAATCAGGAGCAAGACTTTAAATGTGTCTGCACCTTTTATGTTTATATGTTTATGACTTACTGCAAGTGTTCAAACTTTTTTGCTCCAAGATCTACTTTTCAAGAAGTTAACGTTCCACGATCTATCGCTTTTACAGGTCACTGACGAAGGGCAGCAATTATGTAATGATATACCTCGCAAAATCCACTCTCCATTCGCGCTAAAGCTTACTGCGGACAAATTCATAAGAGCCTAGCTAAGGAAATCGAAAGGAGGGGAAAGATCAAAATGTTATTGTCGTGCGATCAACCAATAGTTCATGGTGATCTACCGGTAGATCGCAATCTATGTAATGGGCACCTCTGGTCTAAAATGTTTCAATACTGCAATGTGAGCAACATAACAAAGGGTGCACATCACTAAGCTTGTAGTCACTGGTGACTAACAGGATACCCAGGTAGGGTGTTAATTTTGCATCCCACTGTACAGTCTTTCATTTAAATAACTCCCATAAATCATGTAACACAGCAAGACTACAGATGAATTAAATGGTGATTTCTTGCCAAGTTACACAATACACGTGATATGGCAGGTCATGTGGCATATTTTCCTTTCCGTGCAGAAGGTGTCACTGAGTTTTGATTGCTTTGCATTGCTAAGGAGGCTGGTGTTTATTTAAGACAAATTGTTGAATAGGGTGTTCAAGTGCTGACACGAGATCCCAGTGGCGATACGATAACTGTTCTGCAGGAGCCAGCGTGATGGATGATACAATTGGGTGTTTGCGACCGTCTGCAGGCTCTCACCCTCGCCACCGCTCTGTTTGTATCTCATTACATCAAATTATTATTATTCAGACCACCCAAGACTGTCTCCGTAGATCATTATTATCGTGATTTGTCAAATGTTACAGGAGGATAGTGGTCAGGGAATTGACTGTGTTAGAGAGTTCAGCATTTCAAAGTCATATTAAAGAGATAGACATAGCCTAGAATGCCGTTAAAGACCTTCATGTAAATGATGGTAGCTCAATTAATCGAAATATGCAAATCACAAATATCTGAGAACTTTGATAGTGGAGAAAATGTTTAAACACAGAAAAAGACACCTCATAGACGTTGGCATTTAGGAATTGGACCAGTGTCATCTTTAACAAGGCATCTTTGGCCCTCAGAGACATACTGACATTCCCCTCATTATCTCATTTTTTTTCTTCAAGTAAAAGTAACACTATATATATGTAAGAATACACTACAAAACTCCTAATTTCTCCTAGGAGCAATTCTGTCTACTACTTGGAAATATTTGCTGTAATTGACATTTTTTCTCCAGTGTTCAACTTCTCATCTAACTGTAATCTGTCTGTTTTTGGAAACTAGAGCGTATGCTGATGCAGGGCCATCAGTACGTCATTCCCATCCCCAAAATGGAGAAGATTTTGTGAAGGCTTCAGACAGTGAATCAGAAAACACAGTGGAGACAAGCAGTAGTGATGACGAGGCCAAGAATGAAAGTGGTGAAGGGAAAAAAAAGAAGCCACGCTCTGGATTCCGTGACCGCAAGGTAATCAATAACCAGCCAATTCGAACAATCAGCCACTCTCCTGTTTGATTCCTTTAAAGGCACGTCTATCAGAGGCCCCAACAGCAATCAATATGCCCTACCAGGTTGTTTTGACAGAATATTTTAAAGAGGCAATCATTTTGCATTTTTGCCATCATAAACAGGAATGCTAATTAGGGAATGGGTGGGAGCTGAGAAGAAAGTTAAGTTGTCTTCTGTTTAATGCTTGTTGATTATTTCAACTTCAAGGATGGAAATTAGGATTTATGGGTAATTTCTATTGGAGTCTGCTGAAATATCCAGCGTGTCAAAGCACTTTTGTGACTTGTGCTGCCATTTTAGCATTTTTGGTGGTAAAACTTGGGGCTTGTCCCATCTGCGGTTGCCATAGCAAGCGCTAGCATGCCACATAGATGCGACAACAGGACGATTAGGATGAATGATCACCTTTTGTCTACATCGGAGCTTTGCAACACATTTCATGCTGCACAATGACCTGTGAGAGCAGGAAGAATGAGCCCTAATGTTCCCTTTATAGCTACTGCTGCAGTTTGATCTATAGAAAGATAATAATTTAATGTGTTCGACAGGTAATGGAGTACGAGAATAGGATACGTGCGTACTCAACCCCAGACAAGATCTTCCGGTATTTTGCCACATTGAAGATTATTGGTGAGCATGGAGATGCAGAGGTTTACATGACACCCCAGGACTTTATACGCTCTATCACCCCAAATGAGAAGCAGCCGGAGAGTAAGTCACAGTTGAATCTTACCACAGACATTTTTGATGCCTGAATTCCATTTGTTCTTCCTCTTTTTTCTTCTTCCTGGGTTTGGCCTGTTTAAAAAATACAAGTGTAATCTTGTTTGTACTGCTTTCTGGAAAAGGCTACTAATGCATGTTTGCAGGGGCAGATTTGATGATCACAAGGGGGTGTGTGTGTGTGTTCATGCCTGCTTCATAATGCTGTTGGTACATGCGTGTCAATTAAATAAAAAAAAGGAAAATATACAATGCTAGTGTCATGACAGTACATGATTGGAATTTTAGTTTTTGATACATAGATGGATATTATTTACCAATCCAAGCAAAATCCTTGGATAATTAATTGTAGTTGTTTCTCAGTTGAAACATTGCGTGCTTGAAATTTTCCATCATACAGGTATTTTCTTTTGTTACCTATTTTATAGCATTTTACAATTGTTGCAGGGTTTAAAATGATTCAAAGACAAGCATGGATGACTAATGATCACAAATGTTGAGTCTTTAAAAAAATCTGCTATGTGGAAATGGGTTGTGGATAATCATTATTATTCATTTGCACGTCAGTGATCGAGAAAAATGTTAGTGCCATTTACTGTGTCATATGATCATGCATCACGTTTTTAATGAGGATGTTTAATCTAATACATCACTGTATTTGTTATTTTCTTTTTTTCTCCCTCCAGATCTTGGCCTTGATCAGTTTGTCGTGAAGCGCTATGATGGAAAGGTAAGCAATGGCAAAGAGACAGAGTCAAAAATATAGTTTTGTTATGGTTTTGTACTTCCAGCTTCAGTGTTTTTTTTAATCTTAATAAACTACAGTTGTGGTTTGCACTACTAGCTGCAATTAACTTTTTATATTGAAATGAATGGTTTAGCCATGAAATCAGATGGAATGTTTTGTTCTTTGTTTTTAATTTTAAAAAAGCACTGTATTGGAAAATATAATAATGAAAATGGGATATAGAATATAAAGAAAAATGGTTTTTTGAAGTATATATATTTGCGTGGGAGTCCTCCACAATCCACCCACACACAACATAGTACATTTAATTGATGCTCTCCACTAGATAATGCCTTATCAGACCCCCTCCTTCACCGCAATCTTCAGTAGAGAGGATTGATGAGTACTTAAGAGCTTAAGGGATGCTCTTCACAAATTTCAAGGTTTTTTAGTTACACAAACAGTTGAACATGCTCCTTGGGAGCCATACAACATTTTCGTAAAAAATGAAATAATTAAAACATGATTAAATAAGTGAGGCACAGAATTAATTATGTTTACATTCAGTCAGAGAAAGCACTAATGGCAAGCTGTTTGGAGGCGTTTATCTTGAACCCAAGCAATATTTGTCAGTCAAATGTTCCAATAAAAGCTCTGCCACCACAATTTCTTTTTTAAATTATTATTTTTTTAATCTCTAAACTTTTGGGAGCCAGGATTTCAAAGCTCACAATGGCCAATTGACAGTTTCTATCTTAACACGTACCACAAGTTAGGGTAACTTTTATGCCAATGCTTCCTCTTTTCCCTTTCCCATTATTTTTAAGTCAATATTTTAACTTTTCATTTACGTGAACATCAAAAAGAGTTTCATCTTTTCTTTAATGAAAAGGAAAGTTTCATAGTTTGTGCAGCACTCAGCGTGTGTACTGGTCATTTTCTTTTTTTTTTAGCCTCTTTTGTTCCTCTTTACAGGCCATATGCTTCCTTTATTTGTTAGCCAAATTTCTGTCCATATCACTTTGTCTTATACTGCATTTAGATTTTCTTGTTTCGCAGCATTCCCTCCAGTGTTGCTAAAGATGTATTAGATGGCCTTTACGTGTAAGAATTTGAAGTATAGGTGTTATGTGCATCTCAATAAGTCCCCATTGGTTATTTATTGCACATTTATTCCAGGTTCAGCCCACATATAAGGCAAACACAACACACCCAGTGTGACTGTGAATGAACATCTAATGTGTTTACCGACTCACCGTGTGTGTTTTAACTGCCCAGAGAACAGAGGCATTCTGAAAGTATTAATGGGATTTCTTGTTTTCCCCAAAAAACAATTTGTCATCGTGTCCATCGTTGTGTGTTTTCCACCCAATGAGTTCATGAAATTGTACTTTTTGCAGCCACTGTTAACATGTAGCTGTTGTTACCATTTTATTGTTGTTGATTTTATCATGTTTTTGTGTACTGTCTCATTCTCATAACAAGTAATTGCACCATTTTCTCTCTCTTCCCCTCCTTGTGAATTTCCATCTTTCTCAAAACCCCATCTTTCAAATCTCCACATTGTTTGTCTTGACCCCGGCCTCCAATAAATCCATCCGGTGATGCCTGGTTTCAACCCAAAATCTCCCCGCCCCTTCTTCCTTGCTTCCCCTTCGCCCTTGCCCCCAACCCTGCTTCGGCCCCTCCCCCACTTCAGGACTTCTGGCAGGTAATGGGTGTGTAGTAAATTGCATGTGTGCACTTGAATGAAATGCTCCACATTGTAGTCAATATTCAACATATGCCTCTCCTTTTCCTTCATACTCTTTTTTTTCCTCCCTCTTTCCTCCTAATGTTGACTTCAACCTTCTATTCTATTGTTAGTGCGGGAGAACAGTTAAACATTCTAATAACAAGTAATTTAACAAATCATTCCAATGTGCACAAACAACACTGGGTGTCACCCAGGGTTTGTTTTGTTGTTGATGTCCCAGGTCAAATCACGTGATCGGAAATCGGGCCCGATCATATTGGTAAAAAAGATTGGGTTGTTAAAATGTATTTGTTTACATTTTCAAGTATTAATTTATTAGCTTACTGAGTAAGGTAACAAATAAAATAATTCATAAATACTATACAAACAACTATTACATTGTTATATTTATAGTATTAAACCTCACCCTTCTATGTGATTAATGGGATAGGCATTCGGATATACTTTCCCCCCCCCCCCCCCTTAATATTACATTTCATCGGTATCAGGATTCTCCAAATCTGGTGTCTCAGACTCGCATGCAAAAAATATCTAATCGGGATTTCCCTATTTTGTGTAGTAGCCTCAATTAGGTTAAAACTTAGTTTAATAATGAAGGAACTGTGATAGAGACACATTACCAATTGCAGCTGCAGTTATTGTCTAGTGTTTCAGCATTAGACAGTCTAACACTACGTTGGCCATTATACTAAAGATTGTCCACGGCTCTTCGTTTATTAAACCTGCTGCTTGCAACTTTCTGCTATACCAACCATATTAAATTATTCAAAGGGAACTTTCGACTTTATTTCTCTTAAAAATACTAAATGCTTCAGCAGCAGAAAGGAGGAGCAACTAAAATATCGACCTCACCGGAAACTATGTAGACCAATACTTTAAATATAGATGCCATAATCAACGGCAAATGTATATATATATATATACATATAAAATATACATATAAAAATCCCATAGTCGCTGTTCCCCTCCACTCAATCTTTCTTGTTCTTTATAAATAAAGTTTTCCTTCATCTCCTTTTGTTTCCTTTTTAAGAGTTACGCTTCCTTCTATGTGCCTTGGTTTGGCGCACATGCCCGTTTCGTCAGCATGCTCCTTTACCAGTGTCCTCTTTAAAAAGTAGCTGGTGGTGGCACCCTATTTCCTCGCATGGTGGCAACACAGGGGCGGTGGAAATGGCTCTTTTAGCTAGCGCTGAGGCTGTATGGATGTGCTTCGAAGCCTTCACCAATTCATCTTTTGAAATGTTCACATTTAAACACTGCATGGTGCCTGAAAAGCATGGTTTAAAGTCACTTAAGGCAGGAAGTATGTACACATCTCTCGTCGGCAAATGGTTGCCTACATAATACGGGCCTGTGAATGAAACGACACCAGTCACTGAGATTGCGTGTGTGAGATTCAAATTAACAATTTTCTCGTCACCATAGCTGTTATGATGTTCACTCTTTTTGATTTTACAGGAAGTTCCAGGAGCCCTCGCGCTGTACTTTATTTAAAAACAGTGGTACCTGGAGATACGAGCTTAATGCGTTACGGGACTGAGCTCGTATGTCTATTTTCTCGTGACTCAAACTAATGCTTCCCATAGAAATGAACTAAAAACTAATTAATTTGTTCCAACCCTCTGAAAAAACACCCAAAACAGGATATTGGATTGGAAAAACATTTTTATTTGTTCTAATTCGCCATCTATTACCAAGGTAACAAATAACTAGTGGTTTAATACTACTAAAATGTGTTCAATATTATTAAAATTAGACAGATTTCACGGAGGAGACAGAGACGGACAGAGAGAGAGGGGGGACAGAGGGGAGGGGGAATTTTTGCACGGCAACGCGATCGTAACATAACATAGACAAATTTAAATGAACTTGGATTACGATGCAGACACACTCAAAAATAAGTTTAATCTAACCTTTCACTGAACTTAATTCTAATTTTGTTTTAAATTTTGATACATTTATTCTCCTGGGTGAGCTCTCTTTGCTCCCCCTCCTCCCTGACTTTCAGATGCAGCTAAAAGGAACCTATCGAGGGTTGTTTGCTTTTGTATTCCCTTCAAAATATTACGAAAATGATGCACACAAATGTCCTTACAATAGGATGACGCACGACCATTTGCCAACGAGAAGTAGTATATACGCCATTCGCACTGACTAATGGGAAAAAAAACACTGAAAAAATGCAAGGCTCCGCCCAGTGCTCGCAGAGACATTACAAAGAGGGAATTGCGACCAGAGAGACATTACACGAGGGAGTTGCAGGGAGAGAGACAGTGCCCTTGATGTTCTTATGAGCAGCCTCTCGCGTCCGCTGTCTGCTCGTATATCAAAATTTGTCTCGTATCTCAAGATAAATATTTGCTGAAAATTTTACCCGTATCCCAAATTGCTCGTATGTCGGGGCACTCGTATGTCGAGGTACCACTGTAGCTATTTTATTCAGTTTTTACTCTGCTCTCAACTCCATCAAAAATTGCACATAAACAGTTGCAGAATTCTTTTCTTTTCATCCACCTACGCGCTTCTAATGAACAAGGGGTTTTGGGTCACATGGTCATCTGAGGTCATACTTTTTTTCTCGTGAGGCAACTGCCATTTCTCGGCAACCAAAATGCGTCGGCTGAGCACTCTGTATCAGGATAAATTCTGAAGTCATGCTCCAAGAATAATTATGACCTATTACAGCACACCTGTTCTGTAGGATCTCTGAGGACCAGAGACAGACAGTTAAAATGTTCCATCTACCCACACATCTACTGCATGCAGTTGGTGGTCATTTTGTCCCATAGAGAATTTCATAGGGGTGCTTCATCCAGAATAAGTGGCAAGGTCGGAGAAGCTCTTCATAAAATTGCACAGTATAGAGGTTTATGTAGTATATAAACGTTCTGAACGCACTTATTTATTCATTGATTTCAAGCTTTTTAGCCGAGGAATTACTGCTTCTGAGCAATGAATATGTAAAAAAACACATGCCTCAATGACAGAAATCGTTTCATCTAGCCTTTCACAGTCAAAAATATATATATATATATATATATATTTTCTACACTGAGCTTTTAGTAGAATATCGCACATGTTCTAAGAGCATTTTGTCAGAGTGTACTTAAAAAGCATTTCCGTGGCCTGATATGAAATGAGTAGAAGGAGCCACTTGGCACGCTATCTACTGACTGCAAGACCTCAGTGAATGATGAATTAGATTTGTTGGATTTAAGATGTTAGTTCAAATGTGTCTAGTGCCGCTTTCTGGCTGCTAGGAAACAGAGGAGATTAGCCTTGACCAAACTCTCGACCTCCCTTGGGACTTGCTCAGTTATATATAACAGTGATTCATTTGACAGCATCGTCGGCAGCTCTGTCCTTACTAACCATATCTGTGCCTTGACTCGCAGACTAGTCACTTGCAGTTTCATAATTTTCCTGCAGCTATAATCTTAGATTGATGAGAGAAAGATTGGCATGCAAACGTGATCTGTCTTAGTACACATATTTAATAAGGGAGCATGCTCAGATTCCCTCTGACAGCTGCGATGTTGACACGAATCAGGAGCCACACATTGTCAATTGAAGCGCTATCTTTTAATTAACTTGAGTACTAGTAATTAGGACTACACTCATTTGTGGATAAGTAATTTGTGACCCCTAACACCATTAATTAGCACTACATATACATGCTCTCATTTAATTTGTTTTTAAATTCAATTGATATTGTTTTTTTTATAATTAATTGCTTTGCAAAGAAAAAAAACATGCCACTTTATGAGATTGACAAAAAATGACTTTGGAGCAGCCTCTTTCCCAATGTCACATTTAAAAAAAAAAAAATTTCTCTCTTCACAAGAATTTTCTCAACTGATGTTTTTATTTTTTCCTTATGTATTTTTCTGCTTCTTTCTTCTAGTCATATTAAATGCAGGTGAATCAGTCATAAAACTAGTTGTGGAGTACAATATTTACATTCACTTGTACGTAGTTATTTTTATTTTATTTTAGAAAAGACTGGATGCAAGTATGATCAGCAGTCCAAAAGAGATTCAAAGGCTCAAAGTTGACAGGGATAAAAATCCCAGATCCAAAACCCCCAAATGGGCAAGGAATGGCCTATTTACATAAATAAATTCAAGCTAAAGCCGTGGTCTCTTAAAGTGTATTTGCCATTTCATTTAATGTTTTTATCGATGGTCTTATTTTTAAATGTAATGAAGGAAAGGGCTAGATCCGGTTAGGTTATTTCACATAAATGGGATTTTTCATATTCAATTATCTCTCACACATTTGTTTTGAGGCTCATCTAAGTATCAGCTTCAAATGCAATCATCTGTCTTGCAGATATTTTAAAAACTTTCTTTTGCAGAATTACAAAAAAAATCAGTGAGATTCATTTTATTTGCTAGAATCCATTGCAACGTAAACTCACAGGGATTTGTTTACACAGCATCTTAACATTCCATAAACAATTTTAAAGACTGCATTAACTTTAATGACAAGTAAGGAAAAATTCTGACGAATGTTGCTGATGTGAATTAATTATCATGTGTTAGAGACAATTAGTGAATTTTATGCAAAATCTTTCTACCAAATACATAAAACTTTTTTCTATATGTGACAATTATACAACATCGAGTTAGTTGGTGGCAAAAGTGTATAAATCTCATCTTAAATGTAGTTGCAGATAAGCATGTAAGAGTCATTTACCTTTGAAAATGGCCACCAATGAAACACTTAATACTGCATGTCTGGTGAATGTTTTTCTCATCCTCTTATGACATTCTTCTCCTTGCATTAGTTTTTTAGGATGACTCGCTATAATTCCATTTCCTCTGTTCATTGCACAATGTGGTATTTCCGTAACTCAATAAGATTTTTGAGTTTTAACCACAACAGGTGATTACGAAATGGTAAAACAGTTTTTTTTTACTCCTTTTTTATTTTTAAAGTAAATGTTTTTTTATTATTATTGACGTGTTTACATTTGTTTCAGTATGTTATGTGTGAAAGACAGTAGTTGGAGACCCTGCTAAAGATAGCAGAGGCCATGCTGTCTCTAACAGTTCTTTCTCATCCTTCCTCTTCCTCTGAAATGGACCTCATACAGACGGAGGTAACTCCACCGGGGCTCAGTTTTTTAACCCCTGACCCCCAACCCAACCCCTCCCAAGGCATGCGCCGTTTATACAATACAACCACTCTTTGGTAGATCAGTTGATTGGAAATGTTTCTATTTGACCTTTCTTTCACTTGAGTGTGCAGTGTGCATGCGATTAGGTTACCCTCTCATGCAAGGCTGTAATATACACATGCAAACAGAAAACAATGTTAGTTGTGTGGACAGTTGTATATGTGTGAAAACCCGAATTCCCTTTGTTTGGAATAATACCTTTTGGTTTGTGTTCCAGATGTGATTTATCTATAATGTGTATGTTTGTACTGCGTTCTTGTGATGTTTCCCTCTCTTGTTATGTCGATGTCACACTGTGAGTACAGTCTCTGAATTATGAAGTTTTTTTCACCTAATATTTGCCATGCCCACTCTCACTCACTTGTATGTATAGCGTTATGTGTATGCAGCACTTGCATGATTTAAAATGCACGTACATAATGTATTCAGTTTAATGCACACTGGTTCTCCTATATTTTGTGAAAGAAAAGTTTCTTTTTGGGGTGTGTATGTGTTATAGACACAGCACTGGGAACTAATAATGCTTGTTCTTAACAGAATACCTTTGTGCTCTTTTAATATAGTAATGATCTTCTTTGTTTTTTTCTGTGGTACTTTGAGCAGAAAATAGCCCAAGAAAGGGAGAAGTTTGCAGATGAAGACAGCATATTTTACACTCTGGGGGAATGTGGCCTCATTTCCTTCTCTGACTACATCTTTCTTACCACTGTGCTGTCCAGTAAGTGCCGATTTGTCCTTTTGACCCAATGTTCCTCTAGCCCAGAGTTCTTAAATTTAATACAAACTAAATATCTTTTATATTTTAAAACTGTGACGTATGAAAAGGATATTTTGTCGTCAAATTCAACGGGATTTTACTTTTAACTTTTGTACATCACAATGAAAACTCTGGAGCTGACTTCCCAGTTTCCAATAGCTACTTTTAAATTTATCCGCAGCTTAAGCGAGGCTATTTTAATCCGTTCTTTTGATTAAACTTCCGCAGAACATTTCAAGGACAAGTCATTTTTAGGCGGACAAAGCAGGCAACTTTTTGGTTTCTTTCGTTCAATTTCATATAGCCACATAGCTCTATTATAGAGAACTTAAATGTGACACATTCTACTGACATTCATTTTAGTTCTGAATTTTAGTGTCTATGTTTTTATTATTTTGTTCAAATGTAAGGCAACAACCGAACAGATTTAATGCATTTGACACATTAACTGCCTTTGACAGCAATAGACGTCCAATCCATTTGAACCCTCCCACTTCAAATGGATTGGACATCTATTGCTGTCAGAGGCAAGAAGAGACCGAGAAGATCTGAGGTTATTTCAAGACAAAAGAGCAGTTGGTGTGTAATCTGGTGTTAGTCAGCCCTGAATTGTTTTTAGCAATCTTCAGGGTCTGTGAAGTGTAATGTGTCATTTCCATACTGCTTTATCGATTTCAGAATGAATTTCTTTTTGTGTCTGTTTGTTGTCTCCAGCTCCCCAGAGGAACTTTGAGATTGCTTTTAAGATGTTTGATCTCAATGGTGACGGAGAGGTAGACCTGGAGGAGTTTGAACAGGTTCGTCTGAGATCAGCAACATTCATTGTAAAAGCTTGTCACACATTAACAAAAAAAACAAGAGCGCAGCACTCGTTTCAGGCTTAGATAATTGTCTCCGGAAAAACTAATGAGGCAATTTTCGATATCGATAGCTAGAAGGAAGTAAAGATTTATTCAGGATTTCTTTTAATTCAAGTGAATGGATTGGATGGGATAACTTTATTCATCCCGTATTCGGGAAATTTCATTGTGGCAGTAGCAAGAGGGTGATTAGACAGAACAACAAAGCAAAAGCACAAAGTACAAAGCAAATCAAAGTAAATGGGATCATTGAGAATCACCAAATCAGATCATTGAGACAGAAAAGCAGCAAAAACACAAAACGAGCAAGAGTGGACGGAGCTACCGCCGCCGGCTGCCACTTGAACGGCGCCATCTTGGTTGCGGTAGCTAAAACGGATACAGACTCAAAAAGACGTAAAGTTGAAAAAAAACTGGAACCACACACAGGAAGTCTTCCACAAGATGGGGAACTTCTGCAGACTGGGACCGAGGTAGAGGTTTTAGTTTAGTGGAGAAGGCTCTGATCATTTTAAAGAAAGGCAACTCCAATCACTCTTGCGGCATCCTAACAGAAACAACCTTCAACAAATTATTTCTTAAAGTGATCTATTCGGCATCTGTCTGTAGGTCCAAAGCATCATTCGCTCTCAAACGAGCATGGGCATGCGACACCGAGACCGCTCTACCACAGGAAACACTCTAAAGACAGCCGGCTGCAGCTCGGCACTCACCACCTACTTCTTTGGACAAGACCTGAAGGGAAAACTCACCATCGGCAGCTTTCTTGAGTTTCAGAGGAAGCTGCAGCATGATGTGCTGAAGCTAGAGGTATCCATTAATGCTTAGTTTTAATGGCTAAAAACTATGTAAAAGGGTTCTTCTTCCTAAACATAATATTTGTTCTTGCTGTCAGAAAACCTACTTTTGAACATTTTGTCTCAGAAAGACTTAATGCCTCCCTGGTTTATGATTGGTCAGCTCATCTAGTAATTATTGCGGACTCATCTTTTGCTTAGTAACAAGCTCCCTCTTATGTTACGAATTAGCATTTTGAGAGCTCGGCACCTTCTGTGACAAAAGAATGAAGGCTGCCGTGCTGCTGTCAGTGCTACCGCAGATATAAATCGCCAGGATTGGCCTGACAGGACCAAGGTCCAGTCCACTACACTAAGACTCACTCAGCTGGAACAAAAAATGAAAATGAAAAAATGCACACTAAGATTTAATGCTACCGCTCCATTTCTGTTCCTGATTCAACATAGTGCCTGACACTAGAATTTACCGTTTCCCATCGTCCCGAGACAGCCTATTCATTTGTTTGTTCTCGTGTGCCGCACTTCGTTCTCATTAGTCTCCCCCTTTTGTGCTCCCCCCTCCCCCCTCCAGTTCGAGCGGAACGATCCAGTGGATGGACGAATCTCTGAGAGACAGTTTGGCGGTATGCTGCTGGCGTACAGCGGCGTTCAGTCTCGAAAGCTCAAGCAGATGCAGAAGGGATTGAAAAAGATGTTTAAGGATGCACAGGTGTGTGAGGTTGTAGGTATTTCATGTGAACATAAACTCTTCAATTGCCACTAATTGACATTGTTGTTAGAATGTGTGATGGTTTTGTGTGGGGTGTGTGTGTGTGTGTTAATAGTAATCAAGATTGTCCACCTGGGCAAGTTTTCCCCCTTTTCCTCATCTTTGTCATCTGCTATGGGCTCTTTATAGGACGATCGGACTAGGTTATTGAATTTTAGGTTTAAAGGTGATATATGTTTGGAGAGATAAGAGAGACTGTCGAGATGTTGACAATCTCACAAAGCCAAAATATCATTAAGTCGTCTTAATAGGATTGAAGAACATATTGCTCCCAAGCCATATCTTTTGATGTGCACATTTTCTACAATCTGCCAACTTCGTACAGGTGCTGCACCTGCCATAAACCATTGGTGACAGCTACTCGTTAAGAAATACATTGATCCTCCCACATTCCAAAGACATGCGGGGTAGGCTGGTTTGACACTTTAAATTGCCCCTAGGTATGAGTGTGTGCGTGAATGCTTTTCTGTCTCCTCGTGCCCTGCGATATTACTATATACTATTCCACAAAGGGCCGCAGTGGGTGCAGGTTTTCATTCCAACCCAAAGAGAGGGCACCTTTTCACCAATCTGGTGTCCTACAAGTGCAATCAGTGGATTGCAGTCAGGTGCTTCTTGCTTTCTGCAGAAATCTCATTGGTTAAACTCTCTGTGCTGGATCGGTTAGAACAAAAGCCTGCACCCACAGCGGCCCTTGAGGACCGGTTTGCCCATCCCTGGCCTAGACTCAACTTTCCAAGAGACGGCCGACTAGCCCGAAAGTATCTGTGCATTCCAGCAACAGGTGGCAACATATAGTAGCTACTTGCCAATGGGTTACTCTCAGGCCAGATAAAGTTGACAAATTTGTCCTGTCCTCCTCACTACAAATCAGTGACTGTGATCTATCATATTCATGTATGTCCCTAAGAGAGATAAAACAATGGTAAAAAAAAGAAGGTAATTGTTTGAAATTGTTGCACTTTAAAGGGAACCAGTTTCTTAAGTTTCAGTCTAGAGAGAAATATTTGATAACTTTTTTTTAAAATCATGACATGATCTTTTTGCCATAACGCATACCAGTCCCCCCAATCCGTTTTGAGGTCTAGCACTATAAATGGATGCTTTTAAAATGCGTATAATGGCCGTGAAAGAGTTAATATGCATGCTTTGACTTTACTATTTAAGATTATTATGACTGCTGACAGCAAACTCCGAATGTGCACTTTGACTCCCTTTAACCACCATGCTCACTTGACCATGGTTTCCTGCTGGTTGCGTGTCTCTGTAATGAGCCCTGTCAGTCAGGGTACAGAGCTCTAGTCTTGCGGATTAGATATGTCCCATCCCTTCGTCTTCGAAGACAGCATACGCCCCGTGGATGGCGTTCAGGTTTCTGCAGTATTTGACGGCGTGGCTGATAAGCTCAGCTGGATAACGCTAGTGTGATGGGTAATATGCAGCGTCGAGCTTGGCCTCACCTGCATCTTTAAGAGAGTCTGTTTAAAGAAGATTTATTTTTTTGAGCAAATGAGCAGTTCAGCGCGGTGGCGGTCACGCTGTATTATGTATGTGGGCCTGTTCTGCTGACACTCCATGGCGCACTGTTCATCCATGCATGCCCAATGCCTTTGCCCATTTTTGTCACACTGCTGAGCTGCATCGTGCTCGCGGCTCGCAGGAATATTTGGGCGACCTTTCCATTATTTCGCCGTGACCCGGTCACGGTGGGTTACATGCCGTATTGGTTTTCAATTGTTTGCCTTTTTTCTCAGCCATGTTTTCCTCCGTTTGGGCAGGGGATAACATTTGAAGAGCTGGAGAATTTCTTTACCTTCCTGAAGAATGTCAACGATGTGGACACAGCGCTCAGTTTCTACCACATGGCCGGAGCGTCCATAGATAAAGGTGAAATCACTTTCACGCTGACCTTCTCTTATAATGACTTGAAGGGCTTTCATTCAAGCTGGAAATTGTCTTCTCACTCAATCTGCGAGTTGTTTTCAAGTCTCCCTTTAAAAAAAAAGCAAAGATCATTTTGATTGACACCATTCCAACTCTTGTGATGTCCTGAGCCAATACTCACTATCACTAAAATAAAAAACAAACGACCCACCTCAAACATTTTTTATTTAATGGTTGTTTCCAAAACAGCCCATCTGTCACTCTTTAAAGTCAACCAACTACAATTTGTGCTTGCTGAAGCCTGAGCATTGTTAGTCAGCAGCAGATTATGGCTCATTTCGTCAGAGTCACGGTCAATCAGCACATCGCAGTTGTTTGTCACATAGATCTGTTGCTTTATTCACATCCACATCTTCCAAAATCAAAGTGCACAGGGAAACAAATATCGCGCTTTTATCAGCTTCCTAATGAGTCAGCGGTTTCGCCATTCTGAACAATGATTCAGCTTTTTAGTTCTGTCTGCACATTTATTGGCTCTGATTCACCATGGAAACAGCTAATAGAATTGACCACAGCCTGGGCAAAGTGCTCGTTTTGAACCTACGCTTTAGTTACATAAATGCATAAACTTACAATGTCAACATCAACTGATGGATCGTCTGTCCATATTTGAGTGTTATCCATTTTATATTGGTGTGCATGTATGTGTATGTACTACATATATATGTAAACACTAAATTGTCCCTAGGTATGAGTGTGAGCGTGGATGATTGTTGGTCTTATTGTGCCCTGTGATTGAGTACCAACCAATTCAGGGGGGGTGTTCCCTACTGCCCACAGTCGGCTGGTATCGGGTCTAGCACCCCAACGCCCTTTGTGAGGATAAGCGATACAAAAAGTAAATGCATATGAATGTGTAAGTTTAAATACATGTGTGTGTATGTCGGTATGTATGTATATATATTTATGTATATGTATACACATGTATGTATGTGTATATATATGTATCATCACTTTATTTTATTTTTTTACACATACATTCAAGATGCATTATGGGATTTATGGAAGCCATAACCTCTACTCACTACACTTTCCAACAGTGCTACAAATGGGAACTGACTAAAGTGCTTCTGAGTTAAGTCATTGTGTCTCTTGGAGTTGGGCCAAAAAGACCAGTCGTAGAATCGTTTTTATTAATTTTATGGCAATCCTTCTTATCCCATCCTAGCTTTTTTTTTTATACGTACTCCTCCCCAGCTTTCCCACTCTTTCATACGATGCCCATTTTAAGCGTGCCCATCAATAACAGTGGATAAGATGAATTAGTTTTTCCACATTTCATTTATTTCGTCTGCCCGGGGCTTTTCCACCCCGCCTACTCAGTTTTTTGTCTTCAAATCCCTCCATCTTCTCCGTCATTTCCATATCTATCGAATTCTGTACACTGCGAGTGGGACTCCGCAGCTGCTGATGTACAGGCAATTAATTGCGGCGTCCACCACACAGACCATTATACTTTTCCACTAATGAGTTTTTTTTTGTCTGTGTTCCTCAACTCCCAGTTACCATGAAACAGGTGGCTCGTACCGTCGCCAAGGTGGAGTTGTCGGATCACGTGTGCGACGTTGTCTTCGCTCTGTTCGACTGCGATGGTAATCAGACGCTAAAACGCGGTGGTCTCACACAAGCAACTATTGAGCAAGAAATCATCTTTTTCTCCCCCTTTACTTCAGGGAACGGAGAGCTCAGTAATAAGGAGTTCATCGCCATTATGAAACAGAGGCTCATGCGGGGGCTGGAAAAACCCAAGGACATGGGCTTCACACGTTTGGTCCGCGCCATGTTGAAGTGTGCTCAGGACACCGCTTGGGACTTTGCAATGCCAAAAACTTAATGGAAACCAAAGGTGAGGCGAGTGGGAGGAACAAAGTTTTTACACACATTTTCATTCTACACTTCCAAGGACGGCACCCCTGAGGGGCTTCGTGACCCATTCTGGTGTTAGAAAGCACGTAGCATGCGCCTGGAAGGCTTGCCATGAATGCAGCACACGTTTGTAAAATGGAAATTATATAGTAAGTATTTATTTATCATTTTCATATTCAGTGCAGACATTGAGAACATGCAACCTTTTGTTAAAAATCTTGACTTTTTTTCTTTTCCTCAAATATGGCTTGTTAAGTCTATAGCTAGTAAATTCTTGTAACATTTGAGAGTTTTGGGAGGGTTCATAAATTGTCACTCTGAAATGTATCGTTCAATGTGTGTATTATGCAAATGGTTGTATGCTTACTAAAACACTTTATAAAAAGAAAGTTATCCAAATTAAAAAAAATGTATTGGTTAAATTTTTCACCTTTTCCCCCCACACGATAAATAGGTGCCATGGGATTTTTTTCTCCCATTCTGTGTTGAGCAGGTTATATCCAGTAATACGGTGGCTCCATTAAATCTAATGTCCAATCAACAGGAAATTATTTTGCACTTTCATGGAGTGAGCAATAGAACAGTGGCAGTCTGGAATCCTGTAGAGCTTGAAAGGGAAAAATATTAGTATTTTCTTTTAGACACTATCACTAAAAGAGCAGCTATAACCCCCCAAAAAATTAAAGTCTTATCATGATCACCTAAATCAAACGAGCAGTTGCTTTGCTTATTAAAAGTGGGCTCAATTGAAATAGGCGCTTCGGTTAGTTATGCTTAACACTTGGCAGTAAAATGATTTTATGATGGCTCGGCTCAATCTGTCTTTTTTTTTTTACTGTAGCACATGCCAAGGAATTTTCTGACAACAAAACATGAATAATGAGCAATTTCTGTCAAACAAAGGATTCGGTATGCTGACACAAGACTGAACCAAAGCCTGTCATGCTGCAGTGACAATGACATTTTCATTACAGGATTGCATCTTTTGGGTGCCAATACAATAAATTTGTGTATGCAACCACTATAATCATGTTTTCCAAAACACTGTTCCAAGCAAATCACAATATCTCATCTCTCATCTCATTTTCTGAACCACTTTATCCTAATTAGGGTGACGGGGGGTGCTGGAGCCAATCCCAGCTGTCTCCGGATTAGAGCCGGGTCCAGTACACCCTGAATGGGTGGCCAGCCGATCGCAGCAGGGCACAAGGTGACGGACAACCATGCACACTTACACCCATACCTAGGGGCAATTTAGAGTGTCCAATTTGCTTACAATGCATATTTTTTTGGAATGTGGGAGAAAAGCGGAGAACCCGGAAAAAACCCACACATGCAAACGAGAGATGAGAATATGCAAACTCCACACAGGTGGAATGACCTGGATTTGAACCAGGGACCCCAGAGCTGTAAGGCCAACGCGCTAAACACTTGCCCCACCGGGCCGCCCCAAATCACAATATACTATCACCCAAAATTATAGAGATAACATAAGGACATAGTACTATTTTTTAATACCTTGGTCCAATTGGCTGTTACTCCACAAAAAGAGTTTTGGTCCTAGAAAATTCTGGGTAGAAAAATATTATTAGAAAACATTTTGATTTTAGTTACACGGAAAAATATCATTATTAAATGGATTATCTCTTGGTTTTAAAATTAACAAGGTCTCTTTGAACCTAGGCTATTGAAGTGCTGACTCATTTCCTTGAAATAGGCTCATGAGAATAGAAATAGAGGCTGAAACGTGCACTAAAATCCCCAACTCCTGAGGAATTTCAGACAAGAAGCCATGACACAAATATTAAGAATAATGTTAAAATCTGGAGATGGCATTAGGCTTTCATTTTGTATGTTAATCTTATCCAGCATTAAAGTACATACATTATTAGAAACCTCCATGATGTAATTACCCCCTTAAAACAGACTCCATCTAATGTACATAAGGCTTAAGCCCACAAAATGCTATTGACATATATAGGGAAAAAATGCAATATTAATTTTGAAAATGCATTTGGGGAAATTAAACATCCCCAACCAGTTTGATTGGATAACCTGGCATGATTTAGACATGTATTGTGCCCTTGTACAGAAACTAATTATGCAAATAATAAATAAATTGGCAGACTTTTGTATTGTCAATTTGCTCTACTTTGAATATTCTCCAAATCCCACAATTTGGTTGAAAACTGATGGCGGGTTCTTTATTCGTCTATATTGCGACAGCGCCACCTAGGGCCGGCAAAATATACAACGACACCATTCTTGAAAATACAGTTCCATTTTAATTTCACATTCAGGTTGATCGACCAATAACAGTAAAGTAAATGCAAAGAGAAACATGTTTATCCATTAGCCAACTGACACTACAAACAAACAAGTTAAAAATTAAATTTCCTGTGAAAGATTGAACGCAAACTGCCTTATGGGGAACATTGAAAATATGTGAAGTCCTAATTGATGAGCTGCAATAAAACAATAAATATACAGCATAAAACAGCCAAGTTTTCCACTAAATTGTTTAAAGTAGAAACACTAACACGTCCAAACTCTCACCTATGCTCGCATTATGACTTGACACTCTGCGATCATGAAGTATTCATTATAAAAAAGAAAAAATTTACATTAGAAAGAAACAAAATTAAAATAACCTTACTGGTTATTTTCTTCATGTTTCTTGCCTTTATGGTGATTTACTGCCTTGTGGCTATGAGCAGCCAGTCGGCATCCGCAACTAATATAAACTTTGTCAAAGTCCTAACTGTTTTTGGAAGGTGGTCTGTGCCACTACAGGTGGTGTACAGTTCAGTCAGGGTCATGGGCTCTTCAATCACTGTCAAACTTGATGGAGTTGACCCCCATGTCTATGGGGCCACCCTGGTAGCTTCCTCTCTTCTTCTTGGTCTTTTCATGGCGAAAAGATTTGCCTTTTGTAAAGCGGAGAACATCGTTGGCTTTCTGGCCCCAGTCGCCGTAAGAGCCCATCTGAAAACAAGAAGTACATTATTTAATTTTTTTTTAAAAAACGGGACAAATGAGCAGGACACCTTTTGCTGGTTCTTCCGCTTACCTTAGCGTCAAAAGAATTGTCTGCGAACCGGGGATCCACTTCAACGTCTTCTTCCCTTACTCTTCGGTAAGGTACGTTGGAAGCCTGGAAAATATCAGAAGTGGTGGGTTCACAAAATAATACTCAGGTGTGTTTACGTGGGTACATAAAGCGGGGGGCTTTACCTTCTTGGTTTTGGGAAATGTTTGGGGTGTGGTGGCATCTTTTTTGATTTTGGGAGTCGTTTGTTGCACTTCCTCTTGATTTTGCTTCGACTTTTTTGCATTTTGCTTGCCGTTGGTACCTATGACAATTGAGATGATCATTTGGCTCGGCCCGCTGTTTTGAATGCGTTCACTTACCGTTGGCCTTGGGTCTGGTGGCAGCCTCGTCGTCATCATCATCGGAGCTATCTGAGGAGCTGCTGCCGTCTTTGGCCTTAGCAGCCTTGGGGGTCTGCGCAGGTGTAGAAGTTTTACCCGTGGTTTCCTCCTCCGAACTGCTATCACCCGACGAGGATTCTGCGGGTTTAGGTTTAGATGCAGCCATGGAAGCTTTCCCATTGGCGACGGCGGCCTTGGCAGGGGTTTTCTTAGATTCCGTTTCTGAGTCGGAGCTGTCGGACGAGTCGGAGCTACTCTCCTCCGCCTTCTTGGCCGGATTTGCTTTTGCCGGTGTAGCGACGGCCGCGGCTGTCTTGGTAGGTTTCTTTGCTTTAGCGTCGTCCTTGGAAGCTTTCCCATTGGCGACGGTGGACTTGGCGGGGGTTTTCTTAGATTCCGTTTCAGAGTCCGAGCTATCGGACGAGTCGGAGCTACTCTCCTGCGCCTTCTTAGCCGGATTTGCTTTTGCCGACACCGGTGTAATGACGGGCGCGGCTGTCTTGGTAGGTTTCTTTGCTTTAGCGTCGTCCTTGGAAGCTTTCCCATTGGCGACGGCGGACTTGGCGGGGGTTTTCTTAGATTCCGTTTCAGAGTCCGAGCTACTCTCCTCTGCCTTCTTGGCCGGATTTGCTTTTGCCGACGCCGGTGTAACGACGGCCGCGGCTGTCTTGGTAGGTTTCTTTGCTTTAGCGTTGTCCTTGGAAGCTTTCCCATTGGCGACGGCGGACTTGGCGGGGGTTTTCTTAGATTCCGTTTCAGAGTCCGAGCTATCGGACGAGTCGGAGCTACTCTCCTCCGCCTTCTTGGCCGGATTTGCTTTTGCCGACGCCGGTGTAACGACGGCCGCGGCTGTCTTTGTAGGTTTCTTTGCCGGGGCTTTAGCATCGTCCTCGGAAGAGTCTGAGTCGGAATCTGAGTCTGTGTCCGAGCTACTCTCTGCTGCAGCCTTTGCTGGAGGAGCTGGCGATTTAGTCGCAGCGGCCGCTTTAGCCGTAGCGGCCTTGGATTTAGGAGGTTTGGGTTCTTCCTCGGATGAGGAGTCAGATTCAGATGTTTTTTTTGCTGGGGTGGCAGCCTTAGAAGAAGAGGTGGTAGCCTTAGTCTTCGCTGCTGCCACTGGCTTTGCTTTCACGTTCTCGTCTTCAGATGAGGAGTCAGAGTCTGAACTACTCTCTGCAGCAGGAACGGCAGCCTTTGCAGCAGGAGCGGAAGGCTTGCCGGTAGCCGGCTTGGCTTTAGCAGGCTCTTCATCCTCAGATGACGAGTCAGCCTCAGAGCTGCTTTCTGCTTTGGGGGGAGCAACGGCTTTTGCCACTGGGGCCTTTGAAGCTGGAGTAGAGGTTTTCGCAACCGCAGGCTTTGCTTTGACTGGTTTGTCGTCTTCGGATGACGAATCTGAGTCGGAGCTGCTTTCTGCTGCTGCGGTGGCAGCCTTTGCGGGGGTGGCAGCCTTTGCGGGGGTGGCAGCCTTTGCGGGGGTGGCAGCCTTTGCGGGGGTGGCAGCCTTTGCGGGGGTGGCAGCCTTTGCGGGGGTGGCAGCCTTTGCGGGGGTGGCAGCCTTTGCGGGGGTGGCAGCCTTTGCGGGGGTGGCAGCCTTTGCGGGGGTGGCAGCCTTTGCGGGAGTGGCAGCCTTCGCAGCAGGTTTACTTAGCGGCGTCTTGACTTTAGTAACGGGTGCCTTGGCCTTTGCGGGCTCTTCATCCTCGGATGAAGAGTCAGAATCTGAACTGCTTTGAGCTGTTGCTGCTGCCACAGCAGGTTTCCCCGTGGGCTTCGCAGGCTTAGAAGCCGATGCGGCGGCTTTAGCTGGCTTCGCCTTGGCTGCTTCATCGGACGACGAGTCATCAGAGTCCGAGCTGCTTTCTTTGGCAGCCTTCGCCGCAACCGGCTTGGCTTTGGCGGGAGTCTTAATGGCGGGAATGGCAGCCTTCGCCGCACCTGGCTTGGCTTCGGCTGCTTCATCGTCGGATGACGAGTCATCAGAGTCTGAGCTGCTTTCTTTGGCAGCCTTCGCCGCAACTGGCTTGGCTTTAGCGGGAGTCTTGGTGGCGGGAACGGCAGCCTTCGCCGCAACTGGCGTGGCTTTAGCGGGAGTCTTAGTGGCGGGAACGGCAGCCTTCGCCGCAACTGGCTTGGCTTCAGCTGCTTCATCGTCGGATGACGAGTCATCAGAGTCTGAGCTGCTTTCTTTGGCAGCCTTCGCCGCAACTGGCTTGGTTTTAGCGGGAGTCTTGGTGGCGGGAACGGCAGCCTTCGCCGCAACAGGCTTGGCTTTGGTTGCTTCCTTCTTCTTGGAAGGTGCCGATGGTGTGGCGGTTTTAGCGGTGGGTTTTGCTGGAGCTTCGTCTTCTGAGCTGCTGTCTGAATGTATGAGAAATAATATTGTTAAATGCACAGCATGTACATCAGTGCTAATACTAACTTGGGTTAGAGTGGGGGGGAAAATTAGTTACCGGAGCTTGAAGAATCATCTTTTTTGGCAGGTGTCGGTTTAACCGGAACTGCCTTCGCTGGTGTGGCCTTGGCCAGGGTTTTCTTTGGGGGCTCTTCCTCTTCATCTGAACTTGAATCTAACAAGACACACACACACAGAATAAATAAAACAATGTATAGTTTGAAGCAGGCCAAGTATGATGGTTTATACCTGAGCTATCTGAACTGGACGACTCCTTTGCAGCAGGCTTTTTCACAACAGGTTTCGGAGCTGGAGTCTTCTTTACCGGTGTGGGTTTTGCTGCAAAAAAAGTGTTGTTAGACTCTCAACAATGAGATTACATCTTTAATTGGTCTCACCAGTTGCTTTACTAGGTACGGCATTCTGAATAGAAGTGGGAGGTGGGACAGCACTGTATTTTCCTGTTGAGAATTAAACTTCAAATGTTAAAGGCAATAACTGGCAAGCTAATTTGCTGATAACTGCCGCAAATGGAAATATGTCATGGAGTCCATTGACATGTATTGAATTTCTAAAATGAAAACACCTGTTTTAGGTTTCTTGATGGGCGGGGCTTCCTCTTCAGACGATGAGACGTTGTTGCTGGACTCTTTAGCAGCAGCAACGGTTTTCACTTGAGCGGGTTTTGCTGGGGCCTAGCAAACAAATAAAATTTAAAATGGTCAAAAATACTGAACTAGAATTACAATTTAGTAATTTCTACCTGTGGGTAAAAAGCAATGCATGGTGCAACAATTATTACCAACAGTTTAAAAAATTGTTTTTAATTCTCCCCTGTATTCAACAAAATGCCAATTTGTTCACCTTGGCTGGTTTTTCGTCCTCCGATGAACTTTCTTCACTGCTGCTCTCTTGTTTCTTAGCAGGCACTGGAGTTTTGGGCTTTGCGGCAGTCACTGGCTCTGTAATACAGATGAAGATATGGTTGATTATCTATTTATAACAAAATGTAGTAGGATATGAAAAGGCCGAAACACTCACTTAAAGGAGCTTTGGTAGGTTGCTCCTCTTCAGAGTCTGATTCCTCACTGCTAGAGCTGCTGTCTTTCTTTCTTTCTCCACTAACAGCTGCTGCAGGCTTTGCGGGAACCTAGATGAGTAAAAAAAGAAAAACGAACAAACTTATGATTACAAAAATGTTTTGTTATTTAATATGTGGCTACTACCTTGGCAGGAGCCTTCTTTTTTCCTTTCGAGTCACTTGTGTCTTTGCTTCCGCTTGATGCAGCTTTCGCTGCCACAGGTTTAGTTGCTATTGCTTTGGCTGGTGAAAAGGAAAAGTGTCTTGATACTGGTTTCGAAAAATCGATCCTCACAGTGCAGTAATATTACCAGCAGGAGTCGTCTTTTTAACTTTGGGAGCCGGTTCATCCTCCTCACTGCTGGAGCTGGAGCTCTCTTTACTGACTTTGGCCTTCTTGGCTAATGAACCAGCAGCTCCAGTCTTGTCAGCAGTTGTTTTGCGTTTTCGAGCTTCAGGCGATCTAAGCATTTATAGATATACAGTTATACGATTTAGTTTCGTAAGGTGAGGCATGGCTGTGAAAATCATTGACACGTGTTTTGTTAACTTGTTCAATGAAAATATTGTATGAAGTTCATGAATACTTTAACAATTGTTATACTGAAATGCAAACTCCCCCAAAGCAATATTTCCGACATAAAGACAACTTACTTCAACCAGAAGTCGTAGATGTTGAGAAGGCGCTCTTCATTTGGATCCTGTGGACTCTAGTAAAGAAAATACAGAAACAAGTGAATTCCCCAACCGCTGCACAAATCTAGTCGATCAGAAAATGTAAATTAATTATTCAATTCTTAAATCAGAAACATCCCGCGGGCAGATTTGGTCTTGGCTAATCCACGTGCTAGCTTCTATACGCACAAGGCTGTAGTTTGGAATATATAGTAGCACGAGATTGTCGAAATCTTAAGAGGCGGACAATGCAATGATCTGATACCAAACACTTACCACTTTAATCTGCTTGACAAAGTGCCCAGCCGCCTTGGTGAACTTATTTTCCAGCAGAAACGAATACACATGTTTGTACAAATCGCTAGGCACGGACTTTTTCTCCGCCATCTTCAAACACGCTGAAATGGAGGAAAGTGACCAAGACTCTTGAGCACATGTGCGCATGCGAATTGGAATGACAAAAAAACTGAAGATACCTCACTCCCAGAAAAAAAAGTAATAGTTATCAAACGGGAATTTCTACGTAAAGGACATAGCTCATTCAAAATATTTCTAAGAAGTTAAAATACAGCAAAATATCTCTGGAAAGTTCAACTTATTTAGAAAGAAATACTTTAATTCAGAGCGCCAACAAATATAGTACAGAGTGAGGGGTCTGTCACCATGCTTTCTTGCTAGCACAACCATCTATGATAAAATAAAATAAAAATATTTCAAAGCGCAAATTACATTCCTCTTTGAAAAAAATACACAATAAATGATAATCAACAGTTTTTAATAGTTGTTGACATTTTTTTAATTTCGTCTCAAACGACGCGTGCAGGCGCAGATATTACACGTCATCAAAGAGTTCCTTTCTTCTTCCTTTGGTCGTAACATGGTGGTCGACTTTGAGGAGATGCTGGCAATGACAAGCACCGATTAAGCATTTGCTTCAAACTGTCGCTAAAAAGGCGGAAACAATGCCACGCTACGAACTCGCCCTTATCCTCAAGGCGATGCAAAGACCGGAGACGGCAGCGGCTCTCCGGCGGACCGTGGAGGCTTTAATGGACCGGGGCGCTGTGGTGAGAGACATGGAGAATCTTGGACAGAGACTCTTGCCTTATGCGATGTATAAACACAACCAGAAACACCAACGAGGATCATACTTTTTGATCGACTTTTACGCATCTACAAGCATCCTCACGGGCCTTTATGATCACCTACAACGTGATGTGGACGTGGTGAGACCTACTGTTCTGAAGAAGGACAAGGAGACGTCCCAACAAACATGCTGTGGCTCCAAACAATAATAGGACGTAAGTATGGTTGTATGGTGTTATTTTTTGTAGTATAGTCATGATAATTATGTTCCTTGTATATATATATATATATATTCAGCATGACATATGTACCCGACACGACACTAGGGGTTTATTCTGATAGAATTGATTAGTATTTTGCATTTTCGGTTTTCTTAAATAGGTATTGACAGTGCAACATTGATTGTTGTGCTCTTGCAGTACAATAACTTTTTTACACGACTAATTTATGTAGTGTTAATCCAATGTCTCATTGTTAAGAATGTTTCAATTCCTTTTTATTTAAAAACATGATCACAATTGTGAGATCAATGTCTATTCTGCAAATGCACACCATGCTATGCATACAAGGTTGTAACTCATTGATTCTGTTTTATTTTGCAGGTGTTTGTTTAGATGACAAGAATGTGCAGTATGCTGCTGCCCTGAAGTTTTTCTTTTGTTATAAAAATATTCTTTTTTTAATAATTATGTGAGTGAGTGTATGAAGAACTTTGTGTAATAACATTTGTCCTTTGTGAAAAAACTGGATCGTGTTATTAAAAAGTTGTGCACATCAAATCATCCTTTACATAAAAACAAATTAGTAACAGTTTGTTTAATGTTCGTTTAAACAGTTAACATTTTATAATTTGGGTAAAAATACAATTTATGGAAAATAAAAGTGTTACTTTGTGTGTTATGTACTTTTGTTTTTCTCCCTAAATAATACATCTATTATATTGCTGAAGAATATTGACACACCAGGTCTTAAAATTTGAAAATGGCTTACATTTGTGATCATTTGTTAAGAATTGGTTAAAAAGTAATACAAATCACTCAAGTATTTACATCAATCAATCAGCTTTATTTACAGTCTAAAGGTCTCAGCTCAGACAAGCAGGATACAACAAATAGTCACATACAAATATAGTTACATGCCAATAAAAGCATAATCAAAAAGAAAAGAAATATACCACGTATAAATACATTTATTTTTTAAAACTAATATTACTCTACAAACTGTTGCGACTGAAACTCAAATGAGCACAGGTGTTTCTGGGGTCTCTCAAGTCTCCAAACAATAAATCTATTTGTTTATGCACACATCAATGCACAAGAAATAAGTAAACAATGTATAAATCAGAGCCATACATACATAAAGCATTTTAATAGAAAATGTAATATTAAAAATAAGGTAGAATGAACTTATACACTTAAGTTTCCCTTTTCACAAAATACAAAGTGGTCCGGCGGATGAGAAATTAGCGTGTCGGCCTCGCAGTGGGGGACCTGGGTTCAAATCCAGGTCGGTCCACCTGTGTGGAGTTTGCATGTTCACCCTCGGCCGGTGTGGGTTTTCTCCAGGTACTCTGGTTTCCTCTCACATTCCAAAGACATGCATAGTAGGCTGATTGGATACTCTAAATTGCCCATAGGTATGAGTAAGAGTGTGCGTGTGAATGGTTGTTTGTCTCCTTGTGCCCTGCGATTGGGTGGCCACCAGTTCAAGGTGTCCCCCGCCTCTGGACCGAAGTCAGCTGGGATAGGCTCAATCACCTCTCGAGACCCTAGTGAGGATAAAGCGGTTCAGAAAATGAGATGATATGAGACAAAGGGGTCCAATAATAGCGTCAAGTGCGGGTGGGGGCTTCTTGGCTGGGGCCCCAAGCATCTGCCTTACTTGCCTGCCTGCTAGCCCCGAATGTGATCCACACACGCTAGTACTTTACTTAGAAAGGGGTATAATGAGGATTATTTTTTTTTACAAATTACCCCGAATAATCACTTGCCTGTGGAGGACATCAAATAATGTCCAGAAGTAAATGGTCGGTGGTCAGGTCACGAGTGAAGTGACGCTAAGTCACATGTTTATGCCGAAAAGTCAGCTGACTTGTCGTGATAAAGGCGTGCACACAGGGCTCAATTCGCAATTGCGAAAGGCTTCGATCGAGGTGACCAAAGACGGCAGTGCATCAGCCGTGTTTGAAAACAGCGGAATCATGCTTCTTCTCACACTTCTTTTTGTTTCCTCAGGTAATTTCTTAACTCATATGTCAAAGTCAACATTGAGAAGATATCCAATTTCTCGCCGTAAATATACTTTGCAGTTGTGTAACTCGTTCTCCAAAGGCGGAAGTGTTTGTTTGTAAATAATAACAAATGAACGCCAGTCCAGTGCAACAAAATGCGACCGATAGTTGCGATTTTAAACATTCGTGTCTTATTTTTTTGCTACCTTGTTGTACATTTATTAAGTGTGTAGGCGATTTATGAATAGTATTTGTCGACGTTGAGTGCTTATCGGCACTGTCAGGCAAGCTAACGTCGTTAGCATTCAAGCTATCGGCCCTGCCTCAACTAAAGCTTTGTTATTCTTGATCAAAGACAAAGTTATCAATTTGAAATTTCTGATTCGGTCGATTCTTAAATATTTTTAAGTTACTCCCACCATCAAAGCTTTTCTTTTGTACATGTTTAACGTGACCTTATTTCATTTATTTTGCTTTACTCTGATATGTTGAAAGGGAAGTTGTAATGTGATCATCGACAGCCACTTTCATTTCAGCATTTTAAAGTGTGCAAAAAGACTGTTTGGCATTTTGTTCTGCTTATTTTCACATTTCGTGTCATTTTCAGTTCCCCAAAGCTAGATAAAAGAATTAACATATACTTGGAAATGTAGAAGTCACCAGACACCGTTTGCGGAACCCTCAATGAATTTCCTCTTTATTTTACTGCCAAATCAAATACAATCAAATTAAAACCTCACTTCTACAGCACGTGTCTTTTGTCCTACTCAATTATGGTCGAAATAATCAATGGTTAATTTGACCGTTGATCTTTAACACTTTTGAAAATGTCTACTCTCTCACTCATTTTCTGAACCGCTTTACCCTCACTAGGGTCGTCGGGGGGTGCTGGAGCCTATCCCAGCTGACTTTGGGCCAGAGGCGGGGGACACCCTGAATTGGTGGCCAGCCAATCGCAGGGCACAAGGAGACAAACAACCATTTATGCTCACACTCCTACCTAGGGACAATTTAGAGTGCATAATCAGCCTACCATGCATGTCTTTGGAATGTGGGAAGAAACCGGAGTAGCTGGAGAAAACCCACGCAGGCCCTGGGAGAACATGCAAATTCCAAATTCCAAATTGACCCATTTATTTCTTTTACAGACTAATTACTAAAACTAAATTGTTACAAATGCCAAACACGATAATCTTCTCTAAACCTTTTCATACTTGTAAACTGACCCATATTCATAAGTCAAAAGTACCGCTTAATGTTTTGTGGATTTAATGATGATCTATAGCCACTGCATAAAAAATAAAAAATAAATCTTCAGTGCCTCTTTGTGTAGTGTAACGTGTACGGATCATCAAGGACTGAGCCCTCATCACAATACTTGCCCTTTTTCCCCCTCAACATGTAATCTCATTATACTCGTATAACGACAATTAAAAAGGATTCAATTTAATACAATGTTACTCTCTTATGCCATCCAGTGGAGTTATATGCTAATTACTAATTGTGGACATTTGGTTATGACCAGGGTTGGCATACTATCCCAATGTCAGTGGCCCCTTTCCATGTCAGATGTGTGAGGGGAAAAAAGGAAGCTGTATTTGATAATGAATAGGCTAGTCCCTGTCAGGGGACTAACCATTTTGCGCCTCCCAGAGGGCCCCCTCAGAATACCAATAAGTTGAAGGGCTTTACACTTAATGCTCTGTTATAAATATACTGACACTTAAAAAAACATTTAAAATATGTTTTTTTTTTTTTTCAAATGAATTGTGACATCAATTACCTCGTCCGTTACCAGCCATTTTTCCACAAGACGATCCCTAGTGTATCACCCTATTTCGATGAGTTTAACTGATCTTCCAAGAGCCATGGAATGTTCTGTTCGATGATTACATGAACACAGAACCCATTAAAAGAAACATACTTGGCATCTTTTAGCAGATAAAAGGTGGTTTCTACTAGTTTTTTGTTCTTTCGTATGAACATCAATTTTTCAGGAAAGCTTCATTTGCCGAATTCCGAGGGAAAAACATTTTTTTGCGAGGAAGGGAATTAAAAAAACATTTAAAGCATTAGTAAAAGTGCATATTAAATGACAAATTTTCAACTATATTTTGCAGCTGTGGGCACCCCTCTGCTGGGCACTGAGCAATGTGCTCGTGGACCCCCATACTGGTGTCAGAATGTGAAGACTGCATCTTTGTGTGGTGCTGTGACTCACTGCCAGCAAAACGTCTGGAACAAACCCCAGATGGTAAGACTTGACTTTGTACATAACTACTCTGATTATCCTTATTTTTTTAAATAAAGCATTTTTTATAGCTTTCAGAAATACTCATTTAGATTATTTTTTTATTCCTGATTTTCAATTTTGTTCCAGAAAAGTGTGCCATGCGACTTATGTAAAGAGGTGATCACAGTAGTAGAACATTTTTTGAAAGACAATGCCACCCAGGTAATATAGACTCATTTCTAATGTCTTTGAATATAGTGCCACCCCCTTTTCCTATGTTAAGTAAATTGTATGATTGCAGATTGAGGTTCTTGGTTACATGGAGAAAGCCTGCCAGCTCATTCCTGATGAGAAATTATCTTCAGAGTGCAAGGAGATGGTTGCCAATTACTACCCTATTGTCATGGCAATCATCCTTGGAGAGTTGGTGAGTGGGCTTCTTTCGTATTCTTAGCTTGTGGTGCGTTATAATGATGACTCTGGTTCTATGCGAATTGAACGAAGAAGCATTTTCTTCAGTAAAGTGCAAAAAGCTGACTCAGGCCGACTGATAAGGTCATTGTGCAAGATGGAACCTTGTGACCGCCTGTGTTGCCACCTTTCACCTGCTTTGGTGGTCAGCATGTCATTTGTTGACTGTTGTGGATTTCGCTTCTTTTTTTTTTTAGGACAATCCCGGTGTGGCTTGTGGAGCCATTGGCTTGTGTCGCTCCCAGCAGATGGCCTTGGCTAAGTTTCAGGACCAACTTCTGTCCAATGAGATTCCACAGATTGACCTCTCCCAGTCAATGTCTCCTTTTCTCCTGAACGTGCCTGAGCTCTTGTACCCAAAGGAAACCTCCGAACCAGAAACTCCGGTCAAAGCATCTACCGTAATGTTTCTTGGCTGCACTCTTGTGATAAAGTATATTCCCAATCTGTCTTTTAACGTTACTTGATTGCGCTCTCTTCTTAGGCAAGTGACGTTTGTAATGACTGCATCAAGTTCATCACTGACACCCAAGAAGAAATGAGGACGAACGCCTCATTTTTAAATTCTTGGATTGAAAACGTGATGGAACAATGTAACAATTTAGGACCTGGAATGAGCGAGATGGTGAGCAGTAGACACTGCTGTCATGGTTGTTTTTGCAAACCTTAAATATAATGAAGATAGCTTGTACTGTGAAAAGTCAATGAAATGTTCAACCTTAATTGAATGTAGTTAACAAGACAAATTAAGACACCCTAACAAGCTTGCACTGAGAGAAACAATTCACTTCTGTTTGTCCTAAAAAAAAATCAGCAGCTTTAAGAACGAATGAAAAAAATCTCAAGATGGCAGACCCAGCACTTGTAATGATTTCTTACTGATTTTGTTTCTCTTCTCTCCACAGTGCAAGAACTACGTCACTAAATATGCTGATCTTATCCTTGCGACCATCAGTACAATGGTGAGTCCGTCTGCGAATTCAGTTGGCTTCGTCTTTTTTAAAATTGTTATTTTAAATTTGTATTAATGTTAGTGCTACTCCAGTGTGGTTTGCTGATATCTTTTGTGCAAGCCCCTTCATTCTTCATTCATGTCTTTTCTTCCCTTTTCTCTGCTGATCTGCAGGATCAGGTAGGTGTTCAGCATTTAGATCTATCCTTCTACCTGCACTAGTTTTACTTGCCATGCTCTGTCTGCCACCTGCTTGCACTAGCTTAACATAAATAACATTTTAGCTTAACGTGCACAAAAATGGCTTGTGTATGAGTGATGTGTACCTGGGTCTTATGATCTATTTGAGAATGTCAGCTCTGCCTTTAGCAATGGAATCACCATCGACAATCATTCAACACCTCACTCACACGCACATTGGCATTAATGGAAGGTTCCAAAAATGAACATTAAAGCTTTTCTAACTTTGGGGCATGATGACTTTAAACTGCCCCAGTTGTGTTTTGGCACAAGGCTTCTTCATCCATGGCAATTTCCCCAAACTAACTGTATTTTTTTTGTCCCTATCCGCAGGAACCTAAAGAGCTTTGTTCTTATAGTGGTTTCTGTAGTGCTGTCAAAAAGTCCACTCCCATGTTGAATTTGCAACCTGCCAAAATTCTTCCTGCTGTCAAAACCTCTCCTGCCCTCAAACTTGTTCCTGCAACTAAGGTCGATTCTGCCAAGTTGATCAAAGTAAGAACCAAACCTTATGTTCTCAGTCACAATTTATTAACATGATAATTAGTGGTTTAAAAGACCTTATCGTGATGAAGTCCTTCTGCGTTGCAGCCGATGGTTCGTGTAAGGGATTCTGCCAAATGTGCAATCTGTGAGTTGGTTATGAAGGAAGTAGAAGAAATGTTGGAAGATCAGAAAACGGAGGTGGGTCATGTTCCATGTAAAGGAAGCTGACCTCATAGTTGCTGTTCTATTTGAGTCCCGTCTTTGACGCTTTCAGGAGGAAGTAATTGAAGCTGTGGAGAAGGTTTGCAGTATTTTGCCCAAAACCCTAACTGATCAGTGCAAGGACCTGATCGAGACCTACGGACAGGCAATCATTGATCTACTAGTGCAACAGGCTGACCCCAAAACTGTTTGCACTTTTTTGTCACTCTGCAATGGTGCCAAACGTGCATATGTCCGTAAGTACTCGTAATTCATGACTTTTTATTTTCCTCGGCATGGAGCGTAAAAAGCCTTCAAGGTATGCTTTCTCTCCAGCTGCCCTCGATGAAAGCGCCTTCAAAAGTGGTGGTTACTGCAAGGTGTGCAAGATGGCTGTCACCTACATTGATGAAATCCTGGAAAAAAATGCAACCGAGCAGCAGATAGAAGAAGCAGTGAGGAAAGTTTGCAGTTTTTTGCCTGACTCTTTCCAGACAGAGGTGACGAGATTGATGTAAAACTACAAACTTTTCATCCGTGCATCATGCTAATTCTTGATTGGTTGGTTATAGTGCGACCAGCTAGTTCAACAGTATGAGCCTATGCTTGTGCAGATGCTCCTTCAGGTGCTTGACCCAGACTTTGTTTGCTTGGTGGGTATATTATCATCAACTTTTGTAGATTAGCCCAATTTGGTCCACGCTAGTCACACAGATCTTGTGCATCTTTGTGTTGATAGCAAGTGGGCGCCTGTCCTGAAGCGCTGCGTAGGCTGCTGGGAAGAGAGCAGTGCATCCTGGGACCTTCGTTCTGGTGCAGGAACATGGAGACGGCAACCCGATGCGATGTAAGTCAATCGGATATACACTACTTTTAACAAAGTTGGGAATATTGGGTCTAAATTCAGCATGAATGTAAAATACCCTTTATAGGATAGCTTGATTAAACCTTCAAACTTTTTAAATCCACACATCTAAATGTTCAGTGTTGTTTACTAGAATGTGCCAACAATTAATTAATATTTCACCTATGTGAGAATTTGAATAGGATATTTTAAGGTGTAAGACTTTACAGACAGGCAAACAACTGGGTGCTAAATTTATTGACTGTTTAACATGTGGTGAAACAGTCATTCATCCTGATTGTACGTAATAAATTAATATTATGTTAATTGTCTTTCAGGCTGTGACTCACTGCAAACGCCACGTTTGGGCGTAGAAGAGGAATAGCACCCACTGACACTTTTTGGGGAATTAACTGCATTGCTGCTTCATGTTTTTTTTCTCCAGAATTTTTTTTATTAGACTAGTGACTGCTTGATTTAAGGAAAGGGACTGGATCCCCAGCCTCTCTGCGGTCAGGGTTGGGGTTGTTGTTGATTACATGTATAGACCTGCTTTCTCTAAACAGGCCAATTTATCACTGTAAGATTTCTCAGTTTGGCAATTTTGATTTGCCTACTTGTTCCTGCAAAATCTAATGATGTAGTAATGAAATTGATCTTCCAGATGTGCTACAGTATCAGAAACGGGTCATTATTATGGCTTTTCTCCTTGCAGAAGCAAAAGATGTTTGAAAAATGACTGATGGATGTAAACTTTAGGAGCATGTTGGATACTAAAGCAAATGTTTATTTTTGTCAGTCATGTTTTATTGTGGTGTATTTTAGCAAATAAGAAGTAATAACATGGCCTTGAGTGTTTCTTCCATTATTTGCACTTACACAGCTGTTTGTAACTGGTAGTTTTCCACCAAGCGTATTGTGTTCTGCTCCATATCTAGAACTAGCTGTAAATTGATCTGAAAATTTTAACTATTAAATGAGCCAAATCACTGGAAGTTTGTCTCATTTTAGTTGACACTCTTTTTCACAGCCTTTTGGAAATTGCATGAGATTTGAGAATGGTAAAACTATTTATGGCCAATTCTTCAGACCAGAGCAGGCTGTTTTTTTCCCACCCAGAGCGCCATTCACAATAAACTGCAACTAAAAAGTTGCACACATCAACACAGACATTATGATAAATTATGTTTAAATGCTTGTAATAAAAATTTAAAAAAAGTAAGTCACATGGCACTCCTGTTTGTAAAGAGCCTTGAAAAAATACTCCAGATTTATTTGGGTTGAAGTTCAGCATTGTGGAATAAATGCTGATGTTGCTTACAATAAATGATTGTAACATAAAAATGTAAATACATTGCAAAAAGTGAGCTTGCCTGTGTGACATGACGTTCTTAATTTAAAAAAAAATGACCATGTCCACCATAGAACCAAAACAGTCATTGTACTTTTGCTGCAACTTTATTTTGAAAAATCACCACCGGTCCTCATTGGTGCAACTTTATTTTGAAAAATTACCACCGGTTCCCATCAAGATTTTCGCCCAGTATAGTACTTTTCAGAATCACAACACCTTTATTACTTAAAAAAACGCGTTATGGAGTTTTCATGATTTTATGCAGTCTAAATGTTTCAAACAAATATATTTTGAATATGAGTGACCTACCACGTTTCATGTTTACCAAATTGTAGAAGATCAAGTTTGACTGAGTTCTTAGTTTGAAAAACCAATACCGGAAATGTTAACTAACTAGTAAACAGAAGGGCTGGCTGGTTGTAAACATTTGATTCGCCTCACTCCAGTGTCCACAACTGAAAACTATCGAGGAGCGACAATTTGAGTCATTTTGACACGAAAATGCACAAGTACCAGTACAGTAAGTGTTTTATACGTTTTTGTGTTTTTGTAAAAGCTCAATAACAGTGCGTGTGTGACTCCATTTGTTAAATGTTTTGTGTTAAATGCCTCAAAAGAACCGGGGTCACGTTTTGTCTACTCTGAAAATCAAACATATATTCTTAAATAATTCAAATGACAACCCGTCCCAAGACGTGGAGAAGAATTTGTCCTCAAAGGAGTGGGGGAAAAAAACTTACTTCCTCGCTTGAAAACGCTCAGTTTGCAGTCTCGAGTTGTAAAAGCGAGTCATTGCAGTTTACAGACTGCAGTCATGTGAACAAAACGCTTCCTCGTTCTTACAATATAAAATGCACATGTTTGCCTTTCTGCTGACTTGCTACTTCCCACTGAATTTTATTGTTCACCATTAAAAAGAGTGTCTTTAAATGACACCAACCGTGCAGATGGCTAAATACTGAATTGTGTAAAGTATGGTCATGTAAAGTATAATCCAGCCCACTCTGCAATTGCTAAACCAAGTAAACCACGTGACTAGAGGAGCACAAGAATATTTCACTTACTAATAGTAAGTGAAATATTCTATATAGAATTGATCTATTATCTTCGTATATTGTTATACATAGTAACTATGTATAACAATATACGAAGATAATAGATACATTCTTAAATTAAACCATTGCCCATCATTATATCAATAAACGTCCATTGAAGATAGAGATTTTTTCAGAACGCTTCCAGTAAAAATAGATTGGACTTCATATCATACCTGTCAACCTCTGCCGATAACTGCCCTTATAAATGATTATGATTCCCCTTACAAACCCCCCAAAAACCTTACAAACACCGTACCTCGTACTCGTACGGTGTTTGTAAGGTTTTTTGGGGGTTTGTAAGGGGAATCGTAATCATTTATAAGGGCAGTTATCGGCAGAGGTTGACAGGTATGTGACATATCCTTATCAAACTGCCTGCTGTTGGCTGATTTAGGCTCCAGCACCACCGCGATCCTCGTGAGGACAAGCGGCTTGGAAAATGAATGAATGGACCTAAAATGAGGAATTAATTGGTATTTGATCATGATTTTTATTGTGTATTTATTTTCATCCTAGGTAGTGGTACGCATAGAAGACAATGCTTACCCAGCATATAGTTGGTCTTCTGGACAAACAAAAATGGTAAGCTTTTTCAAACACTACTTTAGAATCTTATAAGATGGTCTCTGACTGTGATTGACACTCCCAGATTTTTTTTCCTTCACATGTTGCCATTATAAACATAACAAAATAAGGCAAAGAAAAACCTTAACACATTTAGAGTAAATCCTCCTTGAATTAGTAGTCTCACAATAGGATAAGGTGATGTATGTTATTTTTTACTCTTCACTCATATTTTGTGGTATAACTTTAAAGGATACATCTTTCTTTCTTTGTAGTTTACTGTACTATGTATTTGCTTTTCACATCAGTGTGTACTTTGATTGTATTTTCAGATTTCTATATAACACTATATATACACTGCAAGTGACAAATGGACGAAAGGGTCCCTATGCCCCCCAGCCTCAATTCCTCCTACATTCCCGTTGCCCTTGACAATTCTACTTCATTCGAGGATGAGGACAGCGGGGATCAGAGTCCATCAGATGCTTCCCTGGCCATACGCTACACCCCCGATGACCGCTGCTGTTTGGTCTACATCATCTTCTTCCTCATGGGCATCGGCTCTCTGCTGCCTTGGAACTTCTTTATCACAGCCAAAAGCTACTGGCTTTACAAAATGGGCAACGGCACAGAGGAGCTACGGTCTGACCTCAGCGTGAGTGAGATATTAAAGCATTTTCTCCAATTTTGCCCATGTACTGAAATAAGCACAGTAGAGCTCTTGTATATGTGTATAACAGGAATGCATGTGACTGACTGAAACGCTTTAACAACATTAGCATACTTTTGACAACTCTTTGAACAAATTCTTATTTTTCTCCCTTTTTTCAGGACTACTTTGAAAGTTACCTGACATTTGCTTCAACGGTGCCTTCCGTGCTATGTTTGATTCTCAACTATGTCCTCGTGAACAGGTCATTTGCATAATCCTCATTACAAGTGATGTCCTATGAAAAGAAGCAAACACTATTATAAAAAAAAAGGAAAACATGATCACATTTTCCACTCACTAACACTGAGCATCATACATTTTGTACTTTTTGGGCTTGACATTGGGTTTTAACTCATTTTTAGTATTAATAATTTCAAATAAAATGAATAAATCAGAAAGATTTGGGAATTAAAAAAGGATAAGTAAATAAATACATTTAAAACCTGCAAAATATGAATATCCTAAAAAAATGATGATTAAAAAAACATTAAAATTAAAACAACTGCAATTGGCTGGCAACGAGTTCAAGGTGCACCCTGCCTCCTACTGTCTCCAAATTGTTAAAATAAATAAATAAAGAATAAAGTCAAATTCAATTAAGTGTGATCCACTTGTAGTTTACGCTGGGAATTTTATTTATTTAGTTTTTGTTTTATAAATCTCTAATGACCTTACAGTTGAACTTTTTGGCTGCCATTGACGGCAATACACATCCAATCTATTTGAACTGAAACGTCAACTCCTGTTAAAATGGATTAGATGTCTCTTGTCATCAAGTTTTTTTTAAATAAAAAAAATCCATATTTACTAACAACTGCAGCACATACTCTATGGCCTGGCCTAGCATTGAATAAATTCAGATAAAGATTTTTGAATACCTAGATGTCCCCTTTTCCCAGAAAGGGTTCAACTGTGGCGAGATGTGACAGAGGAGAAAACATTTTCAGTTTTGGATTCTGCCCCCAACAATTAATTACACAGGTCGCGGACAGCAAGAGATTTCTTGGCTTTCAAATTATTGCACGGTGTGACCATATCAACAGATCAGTCTTCTCTTTCTTAAATGTTGTGTGCATTTGTTTCCTTGTCAAAACTCTACAGTGTGCTCCCTTGCGTTTTCCAGGGTCTCACCAAATGTGCGAATCTTGTCGTCTCTCATCGTCATCCTACTGGTGTTTGTGGTGACCACTGTGCTGGTCAAGGTGGACGTGTCCCACTGCAGGGTGGAATTCTTCACGGGCACACTGGTTAGTGTGGCTGTTGTCTGTGGAGCTTCCAACATCTTCTCTGGCAGTGTATTTGGGATCAGTGGACACTTCCCTATGAGCATCTCGCAGGCACTCATATCAGGTAGAGTAGAGGATTTGTAGTTCTCCCCTAGGGCTTGTTTGGGTTTGCTCCGGGTACTCCGGTTTCCTCCCACATTCCAAAAACATGCATGGTAGGCTGGTTGAGCACTCTAAATTGCCCCTAGGTATGAGTGTGAGCGTGTATGTCTCCTTGTGCCCTGCGATTGGCTGGCCGCCAATTCAGAGTGCCCCCCTGCCCTGGTGCCTAAGGTCAGCTGGGATATGCTCCAGCACCCCCTCCCGCGATCCTTTGTGTGGGTGGATAAGCGGTACTGAAGATGAACGGAGGAATGAGTTCAAATAGTGATGGCTCTGTATGATTCTTAATCATTTATTTTTTAATACTCTTGCGCTCAATATTCCATAATTTAATTAATGTTTAAAAACTTGTGATTGGGCGGCTTAAAATCTAACAAAACGGCTTCCCCAAATGATCAAGAAGTCAGAACTCATTGACCGACAGCAAATCTAATGAACATGAATATGTGAGATAGCGTGAGCACCTGCCAAAAATGCTACTCAACAAAGCAAGCAGTTAATATTCAAACCATGAACTTCAAAAGTATTAAGCAAATGTCATAACTATTGCAATATTGGTTGCGTCTTGATTAAGCCTCTGCGGCAAATATTTTCGACCGTTCCAAGTCAAAAACTGAATGTCAACGCCCCCCCCCCGGTCCGGTTTATTGTAAATATGTTCTCGCCAGCTTCCGTGACTGACTGTGTAATCCATGATGTCAAACAGGTCAGGCGATGGGAGGCACATTGAGCGCCATCGCGTCAATAGCAGACCTCGCTCTGGCAGAGGACGTGACAGACAGCGCGCTGGCCTATTTTCTCACCGCGGACGTCTTCATTCTGCTCTGCATCGTCGCGTACCTGTTGCTCCCCAAACTGGCCTTTTCAAGGTGCACAAACACTCCATGGAGATCCATTCACAAATGATCTTTTTTTTCAAATAGCACATATTTTTATGAAGAGAAATGTGCACATTGGTAGCTCGGATAAGTCTGAGCTTGTCTTGTGGACCGTGCAGTAGCCCCGAGATGAGTTCATCCTTCATTAGTCACACAGTGGAGCAAATTGTTGTGACGATTACAAACTAGTCTAGACTTGAGATAATGGGTGAGGAAAAAAACCATACCAATTTACTCACACATTTAGATTATTAATAAACCTATTGATCGTTGCCAAATGAAGAAAATTACAGTTTGTTTGTTTTAAATGTGGATACTGAACTTTTACTGTACTGTTGCTTTTTTTCTTATCAAAATGAATAACACCATGCACAGTCACGTTTGTTATTGTTTAGCTGACAGTAGATTGACGTCTGAGCTGTCCTAATTGCTATTTATTTTGGCACATCACCTTGAGATGAAAGCTTGGAGTAAAGCGCCACATTTGCCACATCATAGCTCCAAATGGCGTCACCAGAAGACAAAAGTGTTGTCTTTGTCTCAATTGGAAACATTTGGATGCTTTTTTAAAAAGAAGAGTTGGCAAATATCATCAAGATGTGCTTCTCTTCTCCAAAAAGTCAAACTTCATTATGATAACAGTACAAGGCTAAAAAGCTATCCTGTATAATTTGTATATTTTGACTTTTTAGGGTAGCCTTAATACTAGGTTGTGCTACCAACTTAATACACCCAAAAAAAAAGTATACCTATTTTGAAATATCCTGGCCAAACATTGGAGTCAAATTGTTTGTACTGTATTTTCTGGACTATAAGTCCCTTTTTTTCTCCATATTAAGGCTGGCCTTGCGAGTAATACTCAAGTGTGACTTATAGATCTATTTTTCCCCTGACAACCGACAGCCTGTTATGTTTTTTTTAAGGTTATCGGAAAAACTCATGTTTACAGATGACTATTTATCCTGTTGTTCTCCTTTTTAATACTGTTACTTTAACCAATGTTTTCTCTTGGTTACTGATAAAAATACAATTGCCCTCCCAAAAAGGCGACAAATTCTCCAGTAGGAAAAATGCCGTACATGTGTTTATTTTCCATTATTTGATGTCTTTATCAAAATAAGTAAATCCATGATACAACTTTTTTTCCCTTTTTGATCTCATCATGCACATTCGTTTTTTTTTAGATATCACATGATGGCTGCCACATTTAGCATTGCAGCAGACGAAGCAGCAGCATCTCCCAAAACGCCTCCATTAAGGCCCATTCTCAAGAAGACGTGGGTTCTCGGCCTGAGCGTCTTTTCCGTGTTCTGCGTGACCATCATGGTGTTCCCCGCTGTCGTCTCCGGCATCCAGTCGGTCGACAAGGACAACGGGAGCCCCTGGACCAACACCTACTTTGTGCCGCTCGTCAGCTTCCTCTTGTTTAACGTGGCCGATTTCTGCGGCAGGCAGTCCACCGCCTGGCTGCGGGTGCCCGGCCCCACCAGCCGACTTCTTCCCACGCTGGTCTTGTGCCGCTCCTTCTTGGTGCCGCTTATCGTCCTCTGTAACTATCAGCCCAGGGACCACCAACACAGTGTGCTTTTCGCTCACGACGCATATCCCATCGTCTTCATCTGCCTGTTAGGCTTCTCCAACGGCTACTTGGGGACTCTTCCCATGATGTACGGGCCCAAGGTGGTGCCCCGGGAGCTGGCTGAGGCCACCGGAGTGGTCATGTCTTTCTTCCTCACTCTAGGACTCGCCGCCGGATCCACTCTGTCCCTTGCTATTGTACACGCTATCTGATTATGGGCACGCGTGCAGCTCTGAAGGTACGTTGCAATATATATGGCGGGCGAGTTGACCTCTCAGTGAAGACTAGGCCTGGCCGATGCATTGCAAAAATACACCGGTGACTCATGCCTATCCAAAAATGTTTACGTGGCTCATTCCCTTGGTGCCATAAAGTAGTGCCAAAGAACCTCTTTAATTCAAGTGAATCTCCTCAACTCACTTCATCATAGGTTCATACCAATCCGCCTCCAAGTTGGCTGCAAAGAAACTTTTACTGCTTTGGCAGAATCCTAAACATTCAAATCCCACTTTCTGTTTGTTTGTTATCTTACAGTATTTGAAAAAAATCAATCAGTGTACAGCTTGTGTAGTAGTCATTGCATGTCCTATGAAAATTAGTTCAAACAGCCATTTTCACGAAAACACGCAAAAGTCACCAGAGCGAAAAAAGAAAAAAATAGCACAACTTCACATGTTATCCATTTTAATGTTATTAGAAATTGCTCCAAGTGAAAATGGTCAAAACAGTTTAACAAGACGTCTATTCTATGAATGTAGTATGGGGTATTCCCAAATGTTTGACCCCATTCCGTAGGCCAATAATTTTGACAATTTTTGTTGGAATGACCTCCAATTTTCACAGCTTGTGTAGAAACGTTTCAAGTTTTTGTGTGTAACATTTGGCATTTCTATCTTTTCAGGTTAAGAAATGCCGTTCACTTCAAAAGAAAAGGCATTTTGTGTGTTACCGTATGCTCGGACTCAGTCAAAGAAGGCACCAACTACAAAACAAATTAGGACTTGGCACCAAAAATTTGAAGAAAAGGGCTGTAATGTGGGTTTCCACACTTGCTCTTCTAACACTCTTTCGAGGACTACGCAGGAAGGCTTCACAAACCTGCCCCACTGTCCCTCCTGCCTAAAAATCAATGGCCTACGAAATGGGGTCAAACATTTTGGAAAACCCTGTATTTGCGGGCCAAACTCAATGAAAAATGCACTAAACAGGTAAAAGTTTGGTTGTGCTCAAATTATAGGAACTACTCAAAATATTGGATCTCATGTCTTAGTTGGGTTTATGGTATATGTGCTATCCTGAAAACGCCTGATGACGTCTGATTTGGGAAGGTAAGCGGGGTCGGGCCTGGTTAGCACTTGGATGGGAGACTAGCTGGGAATACCAGGTGCTTTAAGCTCTAAAGGGAATTAGCTCAAGTGGTAGAGTGCTCACTTAGCCTGTAAAAAGCAGTGGTATCTCTAATTTATATAGATGGTGGGAGAGCGCCCGCTTATCATGCGAAAGGTAGTTGATTCGAATCCCGCATCCCCCAAAATAGTGCAGCGTTGGGAAGGACACTCAGGCTATCTGACCTCATATAACCATGAGTTAAAGATTTCTTTAATTTACTTCAAGGAGGAATTTGTCTATGTAACTGTAAAATTCTGTTTTTTTGTACGTTGATTACCGTGATTGTCTTAAGCTTTTTCTTTGTGGAATTTCTTAAAATCTTGTGGGGTATACAGTTTGTATATAAAAATCAACAATTTGGTATATACTATATTTCAGTGGCGGTCCGTGAATTTTCTAGTGACGCCTGCAGCTGTCGGAATCAATCCAACCCTCAAAAACTATTTTATGGTTACAAAACCTCTACTGCAGCTACAGCTATGACACATAAAAAATCATCAATAATAACCTCACACAATTGAAATATTATTTAGGAATATAGCCATATTTGACTCACCAAAATCCATCCTCCTTCTTTTCATGTGTAATTTTCCCTTAAATAGAAGCAACCATGTGTACTCAAGAGTTTCCAAAAACGACAAGGTAAGGTGTGGCCACTTCATGGTGTAGACTGTAGAGGTTCGTTCACCTGACTGCCGTGCGGGCAGTTGTGGTTCGAATCCCAGTTGGGAATTATTTTTCCCTTAAATAGAAACAACCTTGTGTAGTCAAGACTTTCCAATAATGACAAAATAAAGTGTGGCCACTTCATGGTGTAGAGGTTCGTTCACCTCACTGCCGTGTGGGCATGCAGGGATCGAATCTTGGTGGATGATGAATCATTTTGCCATTAAAAAAGACTAAGTCATTCAGTCTTTCCTTAAATAAAAGCACCAAATGACCATGTATAGGTGGGCCGCCTCATGGTGTAGTGGATCAGTCACCTTCCTGCCATATGGGAGGTGAGGGTTCATGTCCCAGTGTCGCCAGTCAACGACTGTAAGCCATTTTCAAGACGGACTTTTCAAGAAAAAAAAGCTGGACATCATTAAGAAAGGTTGGTCAACTCCAAAGCAAGCAAGCCTGTCACAACCGGGACCGAACATTTTCAGCACTAAATTGAATAAAAACGTTTGCCAGAAATGCGACAGGATAAGCTCGACTTTCAGAATTAGCTTCGATGTTGATAGAAAAGGAGGATGGATATTGTTTAGTGGTCATTTTTGCAAGAAAAAAGCCTTACTATACATGGTCATTTTTGCAAGAAAAAAAGCCTTACTATACGTGGTCATTTTTGCCTTACTATACATGGTCATTTTTTCCAAAAAGCCTTACTATACATGGTCATTTTTTCCTAAAAAGCCTTACTATACATGGTCATTTTTGCAAGAAAAAAGCCTTACTATACATGGTCATTTTAAAAAAAAAGCCTTACTATACATGGTCATTTTTGCAAGAAAAAAGCCTTACTATACATGGTCATTTTTGCAAGAAAAAAGCCTTACTATACATGGTCATTTTTGCAAGAAAAAAAGCCTTACTATACGTGGTCATTTTTGCAAGAAAAAAGCCTTACTATACATGGTCATTTTTTTTTAAAAAAAAAAGCCTTACTATACATGGTCATTTTTGCAAGAAAAAAGCCTTACTATACATGGTCATTTTTTCCCAAAAAGCCTTGCTATACATGGTCATTTTTGCAAGAAAAAAAGCCTTACTATATATACATGGTCATTTTTGCAAGAAAAAAGCCTTACTGTACATGGTCATTTTTGCAAGAAAAAGGCCTTACTATATACATGGTCATTTTTGCAACAAAAAGCCTTACTATACATGGTCATTTTTGCAAGAAAAAAACCTCACTATACATGGTCATTTTTGCAAGAAAAAGCCTCACTATACATGGTCATCCATCATAAATATTCATGGACAAAATATAATAAACATCAGTCTGTGTTTCAGATACTATTTTAGACCAACAGAGAAGGCCTTGCAGGCCCTGATGGTCCACCACTGAGTTATTGTATACAATACATACAATGAAGCATTCTTTGCGTGTCGAATTTTAAACTTTTAATGGAGTCAGATGGCTTGGAATAATGGTGAGTTGATGTAAAATACTAAGTCAAATGTTACTCAATATTTGGTGAAATTGGTTTACTAATACGTACTGTTTTATAGCATCAAGACCACAAAACTCACGACTATTCTACGTCATCTTCAAAACAAACAATGAGTTGGGAGGACAAACCACCTCTTGGAGCGCGGTAATCAAGCCACTATCTTTTCCACTTTCAATGCGGCGAGACAATATGGGCGTGGTTACGCCTAGACGCAGCCGAATTAATTCAGCGCATGCGCAGCAACCATTCCTTTTGGAAGCCTTTCACACGCTGACGGTCGCGAACACGCCAACTAGGTAAGGAATATTCACTGGCCTAAATGCGTATTTATCACGCTATCGGGAGATTTTTCAGCAATCAATTGAGCCCAAAACGCCAACAAATATCTTAGTTTAATGCCAGGTTTAGCACACCGTCGACAATTTAAGTTTGCGCTGCTTTTCCTCACCTGTGTGGCGTATGCTACTAGTTAACATTAGCGTTAGCGTCACGATTTGCCTTCAAAAGTATGTTGTCCGTTTTCTCTCCATTATTGAGTCGTGTGGCAAGACTTTAAATTTAATCAAACAACGCCGATTCATCAACCGACAGTTTGCTGGGTAAATGCTTACTCTAGACATCCATAGGAACGATTTAGTTCCTGTATGTAATTATAGTTTTCATTGGGAGTGCTAAACACCCGTTGCCGATTTGTAATTGTTGTTTAAAAAAAAAAAATCACTTGTACAAAACTGTTAAGGCAACTTTATCCTAGCTGTTAACGTCAGTCTGTATATTTAATCGCCGTATACAAAACTATTAAGCCAACTTTCTCCTAGATCACTGGTGTCAAAGCGGCGGCCTGGGGGCCAAATCTGGCCCGCCGCGTCATTTTTTGCGGCCCGAGAAAGTAAATCATGAGTGGCAACTTTCTGTTAGGATCAAATTCAATGAAGACTATACATGTATATTATATTTCCTCATTTTCCCCTTTTTAAATCAATAATTGTAGTTTTTTTAATCCTTTTTTTTTCCTTTTTGTGTTTAGTTCAAAAAGCATTTAGTAAAATCTAAAAATAGATATATTTAAAACATTCTGTTTTCCACTCTAATATTGAACATATTCCCAAAAATATTGTTTCCTTTTGAAATGAAAAACAAATTATTATAAGATATTTTCCCTCATAAAGAAAAAAAAGCTCAAACTATTTTTTAGATCTATAAAAACTGAATATTTAGGGCTTTTGATAGTTATTTTTAATCCAATTTAAATAGAAAGAAATATCAAAATATTATTTCAAAAATGGTCCGGCTCACGTGAAATCGAGTTGACGTTATTGTGACCCGCGAACCAACCCGAGTTTGACACCCTTGTCCTAGCTGTTAACGTCAGTCTGTATATTTAATCGCCTTGTCTGGAAAAGGAAAAATAGCACTTGGCACTCGCTAACTAATTTTCATTTTTTATCTTGATCGTTTATTAAATTTCTTGTAAGATTTCTCTATCCCGTAATTGTTTGGCAACCCCCAATCCCTTGGTTAAATCAAGTTTTCCCTGTTTAGCATCAAGATAAAACTACTTCCCCAAAAAACAACTAAGCCTACCTGTTGAATCTCCAGGCTCTATATATGCTAACTTATGCTTTTTTGTGTGCAAATTTTCCCTGTTTAGCACCAAGATGCAGCTCTTCTAGCATGCCTAGAGCACTATTGAGGCTATAGAAGAGTTGAATCTCCATTCTATATATTCTAACTTTTGATATTTTTTTTGCATGCAACAGGCCTGAGAGATCTTCCTCGCAAGTTGTCCACTTGAATCATATGGTGTCTCTGTACTTCTGAAAATCCAAATTAAATAAAAGCCTAAATCATCATGGTGATGTTTCACTGGCCATTTATTTGCACAGCTCTTTGACTAAATCTTTAAGGTAAGAAGGATCTCAGTTAATGTTAGAGCAGGAATTCAAAGTATTTATTTCCCCATTTTTTTTTATTTCTTCTAATTTTATTTAAAGTGTTTATTCCCCCATCTTTTTCTTTCTGAGTGTATATACTGTTCTTTTTTCCCTAATTTTATTTTCTAAGTGTTTATTCCCCCAGCTTTTTCTTCTAATTTTATTTTCTAAGTGTATATACTGTTTTTTTTTCCCTAATTTTATTTTCTAAGTGTTTATTCCCCCAGCTTTTTCTTTCTAAGTGTATATACTGTTTTTTTCCCTAATTTTATTTATAAGTGTTTATTCCATGTTTATTTTTCTATTTATGTTTATTCTCCAAGTGTATTTTTGTTCATCTATAACCATGTCATCATCTGCAGGTGGAGAAAAGACTGGCCAAACCAATCAGCCCTTCAATGATGGAAACACTTAAGAGCAAGTTAAAATCTTTTCCAGTTAATAAAAAGACATATATACTTTGCAAGATATTTTATTTTGAAAGAGTTTGGAGAGAAGTTCTGGCATAACACCCATATACATTGTAAAATCTTTTATTTTGAAAAAATGCATAGATTGGTTCGCACAGGCCCTCCAGCATTTTGAAAAATCAGTTTTGCCTTCATCCATTTTCAAATGGACAAGGGCACCAGGTGGATTTCTGAAAATAAAAAGGGGTCAATACACAAAGTTAAGTAAAAAACCATTCGCAAGGTCTTACCTTTTATTTTGAAAAAGTTTGGAGATAGGTTCTGGCGTAACACCCAGCACCTAGAAATGAGGGGGTGCGTCAGCCTATCTGTACATAGGCAGGAAACCTGGTCCCCCTTGGGTGGAATTCTGGAAAACAAAAAAAGGAGGTCACTACACAAAGTTAAGTAAAAAACCATTCGAAGGTCTTACCTTTTATTTTGAAAAAGTTTGGAGATAGGTTCTGGCGTAACACCCAGCACCTAGAAATGAGGGGGTGCGTCAGCCCATCTGTACATAGGCAGGAAACCTGGTCCCCCTTGGGTGGAATTCTGGAAAACAAAAAAAGGGGGTCACTACACAAAGTTAAGTAAAAAACCATTCGAAGGTCTGACCTTTTATTTTGAAAAAGTTTGGAGATAGGTTCTGGCGTAACACCCAGCACCTAGAAACGAGGGGGTGCGTCAGCCTATCTGTACATGGGCAGGAAACCTTGTCCCCCCCCTTGGGTGGAACTCTGGAAAACAAAAAGGGGTCAAGGCACAATAAAGTTACATAAAAAAAGAAATAGACTAGGGCCTAATTAAGTCAAATAAAAAAAAAAACTCCTACGTTTAGCTTTTTTTTCCTATAAAACATCAAAAGGGTACCCATTATTCAGACACTGCAAAAGAAGGCAATATTAGACATACTCCTGATAGTCTGGTTTTCTTTGTCTGCTGCAGAGAGACTAAAAAATGATTCGAGTCTTTAAAAGCCCCTATCCAGTCTATTTTTCATGGTTTCCTCCACAAACAAATAATCAGGATCCTGATGTGGTGGGAAATATAGGGCCCACAAGGTACAAATTGCATGAAATACATAAATAAAATAAATCCTACTTCTGCCTTGAGTTTTTCAGTCAATTATTTCAAATCCATTCTTTCTTAAAAAAATAAATATCCAAAAAGCTTCCGTTTTTCTCTTATGTTGAGGAAAAAAATGTTTAAAGGAGTCAAAAATGACACCTGCACTATTGTTGAATAAATATCTCACTTAGGTTTTGTCAAAGCCCTGAGGTCTTTAAGAAAGTCAACAGGGTAAAAGTATATAATCTATTCGAGTGCACAGTTCCACTACATGGCAGATTTTTTTGTACCAATTACCAATTTCGTCATACGCAGTTATCTGTGTATGATGACAAAGCCTATTTTTGATTATTATGTGCAAGTTCAGAAAGATGTGAAACTCACAAGCGGAAGTTACTCCTACACTTGCCACTATAGTATTTTTTTTTAAAATTAAATTCAATAGGGATGACCCTACTTAACAGTTTTTCCTTTATCGCAGCCATGTCTGGTCTACATTAACCGCGATAATCGAGGGATTACTGTTTATTCCTTACACGTCCACTAATGGCATTTGTGTGGGTGACTTATCCACAAGTTTTTGCTACTAAAAAAAACACCCAGCTAGTTAGTGTTTTCATTCAAAAGTAGAATGTATCATGATGAAAAACGAGCCAATTGCGCAAAGCCTTGAATACTGAACGCTGACGTTTAAATATTACACGGATAGAGAAAATCGGAACTATTTAAAAATGACTCACTTTGTTATGGCGTCGACAAGATGCCCCTTTCTGGTCGTTTTGGCCACATTCTTGATGTTTCCCAGCAGTCTGTGCTCGATGAGGGACTGAAACACACAATGGAATGATTTCTTGTCAAACAAAGAGAGATCGGTAACGCAATGTAGCCAATTTGTTTGCAAACATTTTGCTGTCTGCACACACATGGGGCTACATCACGTCAACGAATTATGCTCTTAAGACGAGAACTGGGGCTTCGAAAACCCCAAACGACAACGTACCGAATGTGCTGCATCGTCCTGTGAGAAGTTTGTCAGGCTTTCTTCGGCAAATCGTCACTTTTGAGCTGCTCTGCATTGCACGTCCGTCTTGCCTCCTGGCTCATCAGCCATTTTGGGGTTTGACGTCGGCTATTTGAACTGTGACATCCGGCCACGCCTATTAAAAATAGACACACACAAAATATACATTGTTTTCATAATAACGTGCGTTAGTCAGTGTGTGTGTGGAGGGGCTGTAAATGCTTTTTGGTTGGACTTTAATACTTAAAAAAATACATTGTTTTCATAATAACATGCATTAGTCAGTGGGTGGGGCGGGGGCGGGGCTATAAATACGTGTTGATTGGGCATTCATACTTAAAAAAAACCACATTGTTTTCATCATAACGTGCATTAGTTAGTGGGGGGAGCTGTAAATCTTTTTGGTTGGGCTTTAACCCTTTAAAATACAGTATTGCACATTAGGAACATTGTGATGACATGCACTTTAGTGTTTGTTTTTTACTTCTAGACATATGATTCAGATATTTCTTAGGCCTTGAAAGCCCTGACGGCACACCACTGCTATATTTAAATACATTAAGGAATGCTAGCCTTTTCTTATGTCTATAGCCAACAGGGGGCGGCAAATAGAAACATTAGGAGCACCGCTCTGTTTGTTATGAGGAATTACATGTAACTCCAGACAATCATTTTGTACATTATTACAGTGGTGGACTGTCAGGGCCTGCAAGGCCTAAAAATATCTGAATCAGAGACTGATGTTAATAATATTTTGTCCATGAATACTTATTGAATACTAATTCCAAATAGTCTTTCATTGCTTTCCTGGTCCTTAAAGGGCCGCAGCGGGTGCAGGTTTTCATTCCAAACCAACAAGCGGACACCTTTTGCAAGTGTAATCAGTTGATTGCAGCCAGGTGCTACTTATTTTAGAAGACCCTGATTGGTTAACATGTTGACACTGGATCGGTTGAAAAAAAAAAACCAGGACCCATTGCGGCCCTTTGCGGAATCGGTTTGAGACACCTGATTTAACCAATCATATTTCAGCCATTATTTGTTGCCAGGGTCAGAAATCTACCTAGTTAAAAAAAAATATATATATATATATATATTGTTTACATAATAACGTGTGTTAGTCTAATACACGTTATTATGAAAGAAATGTATTTTTTCATGTCAATTTTTAATACGCATGATTTTAATACGTTCAAATTGGCCGCCGCCATTTTCAAAATGGCGGATGAGCCAGGATGGCAGTAGACTGCAGAGCAGCTCAGACGTGACGATTTACCGAAGAAAGACCTGATAAAGTTCTTCCAGGACAATGCGACGCATTCGGTACGTAGTCATTTGGGGATTTCGAAGCCCCAGTTCTCATTTGAAGAGTGCTTTTTGACGGGAGCATGCTTGGTTCGCGTGATGTAGTCCCACGTGGATGGACGCACAAAATGTTTGCAAACAAATTGGCTACATGGTGATACCTCTAGCTCTTTATGTTTAAAAAGAAATCATCCCATTGTTTTTCAGTTCCGCAACGAGCACAGACTGCTGTGAAATATCAAAAATGTGGCCCAAACGGCCAAAAACGAGCAGCTTGTCGATGCCATAACGAGCCGTTTGTCAGCAAAGGGAGTCATTTTTTAACTACTAGTTTCTATTTTCTCTATCCGTGTAATAATTGTCAGCGTTCAATATTCAAGGCTTTGCTCAATTGGCTTGATTTTCATTATAATACATTCAAATTTGCAATGAAAATGCACTTTAACTGGCCTGATGTTGATTTTTGATACCAAGAACCTGTGTGGATAACTACACCCACATAAGTGCCATCATTGGAGGTGTAAGGAATAAACCGTACACTTGTAGAATAGTATACGTATACCTTTTACCCTGGGCTTCACTTAAAGGAAAACCTCAGGGCTTGGACCTTTTCATTTTTAGTTTTAAATGCAGTTTTGACAAAACCTAAGTGAGACATCCATTCAACAATAGTACATGGGTTATTTTTACTCAAGTTCAAACATATGGTGGTAAAATATTTTCCCCCCCTGAAAAACTCATCCAGGATGCAATAATATGGGAAATGAATGTGGGTCATTTGTGCATTCAAATAGTTAAATAATAGCTAATAGTTTCATCTAACCCCCCCAGCTTTAATGTTGCATGCCTCCTTTTGCAGTGGGACAAAGCCCTGCTGACTGAGTGAAGGAGAGATGCATTTGAGTGGTGTTATAGGAAGAAAGGCCTTCCTGGTAACAATACTTTTAATATTGATAGAAAATAACTCACTAGGTTTTTTTATTGTTGATTTATAGGCCCCTGACTTTTTCTTCTTCCAGAATTCCAACACCAAGGGGAGATTTTCCATCCATTTACCTGGGGACGTCTGCACTGCTCCATTTTTAAATGCTGGCTGGCCTATGCCAATCTATTTTGAGAAATGGAAAAATTAATGTTCTTGAATCATATACAAGTCTTATTCAGCAAAAAAATGCAAGCAACATGAAAAGTAAAGATTTTATTAAAAGGAAAACATTGAAGTGTTGATTGGTGTGGCCAGTCTTTTCTCCACCTGCAGACATGCACAGAATCCATTGTCTTTTTCTTTTTTAAATTTCTTTGGGAGGATCTAATTCTAAGAACAAAACACTTAGAATAGAAAATACTGCACAAATGTTTGACTAAAATGTCTCGCTGTGTGTGGCCTTTACCTATAAGATGGGGGAAGAAACAACTTATGTTCAGTGAAACCTCACTATGGTGATATAATTCTGATATCACATCGAGTTATACAAGATGATTATATTTTAATTAATTTGGATGAATATTATACATTAACCTGCCAACATTCTTCAGAGTGTGGAATTTAGAGACACCACATCTGCAAGGAAGATCAGTTGGAGATGCTCCAGATTCTAGATGCATGCCAAAAGAAAAAGCATTATATATAGAGACTGGAGATTCAACAGATAGGATTAGGTGTTTTACCTTGATCTGGCCCAGTCCCCTCTCCTTTAACCACAAGGGTGAGTGTGTCCTGGGCACAACTGAATAGCTGCATCTTGATGCTAAATAGGAAAAACACGGGGGGAAAAAGCAACAGTTATCATATATAGAAACTGGAGATTCAATAGATAGGCTTAGGTGTTTTACCTTGACCTGGCACAGGATCCTCTCCTTTAACCCCAAGGGTGAGTGTTTCTGGACACACAGGAAGAGCTGCATCTAAACAGGGAAAAGTTGATTTAACCAAGCTATTTGGGAGTTGTTAAACAATTATTAAAGGAAAGACAGACCTTACAAGAAATTTAATAAACGATCAAGATAAAGAATGAAAATAAGTTGGTGAATGCTCAGTGCTATTTTCCCTTTTTCCAGACAAGGCGATGAAATATACAGACTGACGTTAACTGCTAGGAGAAGGTTGGATTGACAATTTTGGTATAAATGATTTTTTTGTGAAAACAGAACAATGACAAATTGGAAACGGGTGCTTAGCACTCGCAGTGAAAACTATCATTACATACAACACACCAGCTGGGTCGCCAATAGGCGTAACCACGCCCATATTGTCCCGCCATATTGAATGTGGAAAAGATGGTGGCTTGCTTACCGTGCTCTAGGAGGTGGTTTGTCCTCCCAACTCAATGTTTTGAGGATGACGTAGAATAGTGGGTGATTTTTGTGGTCTTTATGCTATAAAACAGTGTCAGTACACTAATTTGAACAGTTTTTACTTGGTATTTTATATTAACTCACCTTTATTCCAGGGCATCTGACTCCATTAAAAGTTTAACATTTGAAATGCAAAGAATGCTTCATTGTATTGTATACAAAAGCAGATATTGTATACAATACAATGAAGCCTTCTTTGGTTCGTTTTGCCAGGGAAAACCTTATTGGACATGGTCACTATTTTATTTTTGTACAAAAAATAGCCTTACCATACATGGTCTTTTTTAACCAATAAAAGCTGTAGAAAATAGTAAGGCTATCTTTTTTTTGTACAAAAATAAAATAGTGACCATGTCCAGTAAGTCTTTTTCCCCCTGGGAAAATGGACCATGTATTGTAAGGTTATTTTTCTTTAAAAAAAAAAAAAAAGTAGACCTTTTTTCCTGTTAAAAAATGACAATGCATACAAAGACCTTTTTCTTAAATAAATAAATAAAAACAAACAAACAAGATCATTAGGCTTTTTTCTTTTAAAAAAGGACCATGAATAAGGTCTTTTTTTAAAAGACCATGAATAGTAAGGCTTTTTCTTTAAAAAAAAATAGAACTGCTTTTTTTTCTTACAACAAAAGACCATCTATAGTAAGGCTTGTTTAAAAAAAAAAAACACCCTGTATGGAGAAGAAAAAGGAAAAAAAAATCAAAGATTTACGCTGATGATTTAAAATCAAATACAACAGAATTTGGAATGTTTTAACTGCACTTTGCAAATCACTGATAAGCACGCCTAAGTGATGATCCCAAGCCGTAATAATGTAATGTCAGGCTTTCTCAACAATAACAACAAACTACACAAGCTATTTGTAAACTAAGAAATATAATTTATTGCATAAAAATTATTTTTAGTTACAGGTACGAAGGCTAGATGTTTATTTACAATTGGTACTTAACAGAGTTCAAATGTCACGCAAATACATTTTTAATTTGTAAAAACGTTTAATTTCTTTCCGCGCCAAAGTCTTCTCAAACAGGAACAAAGAGGAATAAAGTCCATCGGCAGCAACACAGAGCTACATTAAAGAATCCCCCCAACATCGTGGGACAATAAATACTGGTCTACAATACCAGTACCCGCAACAAGAAAGCCACAAATAGCGTCCATATCATTAATTTGATTATCCAGTCCAGAAAAATCACACCACAGAAAAAACAAAACAAAGTCAAGCAATTCGATGCCACTTTTTGTTTGATACAAAATCAAAAACCCTGTCTATGTTATGCTCTTATTTGAAAAAATAGAATTACTCTTCTGGGAGGCAAAAAAGTCAAGATGCTTTTCTTTGCTTTTGCGCTTGCATAGCACTTAAGAAATATGCACCCCGCCTTATCCTGAAACACACACACACACACACACACACACACAATCGCACGTACACACAACCAACCAAGGTTAGAGCAGCCAAACGTTCAAACAATCGCTCATAAAGGTAGGATGTGAAAAAAAAATCAAATAAAAACCAGTACACACCCATTGCAGAAGGGATACTTCTGCTCTTTTGGTTTTGAGATTTCAAAGATGTCAACACTTTTTTTTCCCCCTCTCTATTTTTACACGCTCTGTGATAATTGTCAGCCAGCGTTTCCTTTCTGAAAATAGCTGGAGAAAAAAAAAGGATGGTGGGGTAACACTGTTAATGAAAATAGCTTGAGGGTCCTGACCACAAAACAGGCAGCATAGGAAACAGGGTTGGGGGTTTAATGAGCTACAGCTTAGATTCGAGGTAAAAGTCATCCACTTTTTGCCAATTCATCAATTGTGACAAACGGAGCTGTGAACCCTCCCAGCACATTTTAACCCACCTTTCTTAATCCAGTGGAACCCCCAAAGTGGAACGCTTGAAGTGTAAGCGAAGAAAGCATGTTGCTGAACGCAGAGCAGCTAAAGTTAAGCAGTGAAAATCAATTTGCAATTTGCCAACAAACAGTGGACTCACAAATCTATTGAAAAAAAATGCAGCGTATAATCGACTCAACGGCTTCTATAAGCGTCCAATCTTTTTTGAACAGCCTCTCCCTGTCAAAATGGATTGGACATTTCAATAAACATTCCATCGCAGTTAAAGTGTATGCATGAATATTTCTAAGCATGTTATCAAATGTTGTTTATGTTTTCTATTTATAATAGCAAGAGTTCAGATAGAAATAGGTGTAACCACAAGGTGGCAGCATCGTTCTTCGAACACGTTTCTGTTCTCAGCGTGCTTTTGATTGGATTGTTTAGTCTGATATACTTTTGTTAAAAATGCTGTGTTGCGTCCAATTGTGAGGACACTTCCACAAATGTTGGCTTTTTTTTTTTTTAAATATCAGACGGAGCTTTGCCCTGAGCACAAAAATGGTTTCGATTTGCAGTGAACGACAGAATAAAAACGTGTAAGACCATCGAGAGGGCTGAAACGTTACTTAAAACATTGCCTGTAAGATTGAACGCTAAAGACAGGTGAATCTGCATCCTTCAAGGGACGGCGTTCGACTTTGGCGGCTCCACTTAAAAAAAAAAATGGCGTCACCCCCGTGACAGAGTGAGCTGCCCTCTGCTTAAAAATCCACTACGTCCCTGGAAATGGTTCACAGGGAACCAAAAGAGAAGAGCAATGATAAACAATCCCCAAATATGGATGCTAACTTAAAAAACTATACCGCAAAGGAAACTTTTAAAGGATGACCAGAGAACTCCTGCGATGAATTCTCGCCGGCGAGGAGGGCTGCAAAGTGGGAGGAGAGATTACACACCAGCATCCCCTGCCAGTTGCAATGATATAGTGTGCACGCCAAGGCTTTGAGGCATTTCGTTAGTACAATAGAAACAGTCACTCCTTCAACATGGCGAGATAAGAAGAGCTCTTCCCTCGTCCCGGTTTGATTCGCCCCGCGGCCAAAGAGCCAGAAACTCCGTTCGGGTTGCTTCTGCACCCCGAGGTTCACAATGGTGACAAAGCAATCGGGCGAATGGCCCGAGGTGCGAAGTGGCGTTCAATCAGGCGCTTCCATGCCGCTACTCAAACGTGGGTAATCCCACGTCTGCTTTTGTCATATCCTTCCGGCTTCAGGGATGCCAACCGACTACATTCCGTTTTTGTTTTTACCCTGACAGCGGCTCTATTTATATACAGAACGCGGACGTGGTCAGTTTCCGACTTTTAAGGACGAAGCGTCTTCGAGCTTGCTTTCAGATCTCGACGACGTTTCGGAGGATTTGGACGGAGCGGCGAGGGGAATGATTGGCGACGAGGTGACCGAGAGGTAATATGGCGTACTGGAAAAGGAACTGAAATGCGTTACCATCTGTGTCGTGGTGGAAATATTTATAGGCATGTTCATGATTAGTCGCCGATCAACAATCCCCATCTGTCGTCATGACGACCAGCACCTCGCTCTTGCCCATCTCTTCTAGCGCCGTCGCCAGAGAGACCAGATCTGCGTCACCCTGGTGACAAGCTTCCCATAAGTCCAGGAGAACTCCTGTGGGGCTGGGCTTTGTTGCAAAGTAGTTCAAGTACCTTTGGGGAGGGGAAGGAGGAGTTAATATTTACCAAGTCAAGTGGAAATTCCTTCATGTAGATTTAGGAATTTGGAGATTTCTTTATCGGCCACCTATAATACCATCAAAATACCTAGTGTGATGAGGTCGGGCAAGTTGACATTTTCAAAAAAATGATGAGGAAAATGGGTCTTTTAGGACAAAAAGCGGAAAAGCAGCAGGTCGGGACCTTAAAGGTACTCAGCGGTTTTGAAGCAGATGTACTGACATCCAATCAATGTTATGTTGGTACATTCCTGCTGATCACATGTAAGTTGTATATCAAGCAAGAATGGGGGGAAAAAGTATATCAAGCAAGAATGGGGGGAAAAAGTCCACCTAAAAAGCTTGAAAAAACTATCCAAATGTTCATTATTAAGAGCATTTAAACATGTAGTTTGTAGTAAACATGTCTATCTTTTTTTGGGGAATGTTTTGCAGGCACCAAATTCCAAATGAGAAAATGGCCAAAAATTTGAGGAATTTAACCATTAAATTACCTCTTTCTTTTTAAACATATTGCTCAATTATTGTATTGTTTTGTTTACATTTTATACAACTTATTTGGTCTTGGGGTTTGATTATGTGATTAAAGGTTTTAAAAAAAAAAAAACCCTGTGCTGTCAATGCTATGAAAACATGCCTGCGGAAAATTTAAATAAGGCATCCCTTCATCGATTTCCCATATTGTGGGAGTGAACTGGAACGCAATACTTGCAATCAAGTGGGACTGTAAATCAATATAATTTCCTACATGTGAATGAGCAAACTTGGGTGGGCTCTACAGTGATATTAGTTCTCCTAATGTAAAAAGTGTGCCTTGGCTAGTTGGGGGGGATAAAAACAGCATGAAAGTGTAAGCAAGGTCTTGAAAGAGTAAAAGGGCTGACCTGTCAAAGCCTAAACTGCACGCCAGTAATCTCCAGTCGCACCCTCGGGCGCTCGGCGCGTCCAGACTGGCGCAGATCTTCTGGCGGATGGAGCAAGGCAGGCGGAAGGCATATGGTCCTACTTGAGAAGAGGGCAGGCAAGAGCCTGCTGAGGGGAGCGGCGAGTGCGGGGGGAGCGTCTGGATGGAGTCAAGAAGAAAAAAAAAGTGGCGAAAAAATGGTTGGAGGACAGTCTAGCGCGGCTGCCGTTACCTCCTGGATGTCGGTGTGCAGCTGAAAGATTTGTCCCTCCCCTTCCACTTGTCGCACACAGATTTTACAAGAGAGCAGTGATACCGCCAAGCTGCTTCGTTCCAGGCTGAAGGTGCAATGCAGAGGTCGCTGACTGCCGCTCCAAATGTGATAGAACGGGATCTCCTGGTAGAAAGACCAAATGAAGCTCAACAAGAGAACATCTATGATTTGTTTACATTTTCTGTTACACTTCTCGGTTGTCCGTCTATTGTCGTCAATGTGTGTTTTTCACATTTATCTTCTTTTTCTAACAACCACAACGTGTCGTCGTGAAAGAGGTGCTCACCTGGTACTTGGCCAGTAGTTTGCTTCTCCAGTAAGTGTGAGGGATGTCGTGAATGGACAGACGCAGGTTGTGGTAGCTGTCTTTAAACAGAAGTGGTTTAGGGTCCTCCAGTAAGACCCCACCGAGACTTCGCTCCAGATCCAGCACTTCCTGTAAGAAGAAAGGCTTTGGCATTTAATCCCTGTATTGATTTTTCTATGGATTTGGGCATTAAATATACCTGCACATACGATGAGAGCAATACGCGTCTTACTGTCTGCATTATAAATACTAATTCCTACAAATAGTGGAGTGTAATATTTGGTGACATTTTCTCTCTGATTGGTGGCTTAGGCAATGAAAATGTCTCACTGTAAAAAGTGTTTATGAAGGCCCAACAATAGTTTTTAATACAGTCGTACCTCGTGATACGACCGCTCGTCATACAACATGCTCGTGTTACGACGGAAATTTCTATCGAATAATTCGCCCGAGATACGATCAAAATTTCGTGATGCGACCAAGCCAGGTGGCCATGGCACTGTCTTTTTTTGCATCTCTTTCGTGTATAAAATATATCTACGAGCACTGGGCGGACTTTGCATTTCCACACCCGTTTTTTTCCCCCACATTGGTCTACATTTACATACAAGGTAAACAACAATGAATCGGCAGAGTTTTGCAAAGAAAAGATCTGGAATACACTCGGTAATCAGACACGGGGAAGCGGCAAGTTCCAAACAACTCTTGATGCGTTCGTTTTGAAGACTCCGGCGGAACGTCCGGGTGGGGTCAACCCGTTACAAAGGTGAAAGAGATTAAAACAAAATTAGAATTCAGTTTTGTGTGAAGTTACATTAAACGTTGAGTGTCTGTATATATTTATCCAAGTGAATTTAAATTTGTTTGTTTGTTTACGAGTGCGTTGTTGCCGTGGATAAAGTCTCCCCGAACACCTCCCCCCGCCTCCGTATGTATGTCGCTGACTATATCCCCGGCGAAATGCGTCTAATTTTACTTCTATTAAACACATTTTATTACTATTAAACCACGCGTTATTTATTACTTTGTCAATATATGGCGAATTAGAAGAAATAAAACATTTTTTCCAATCCAATATCCTGGTTTTGGTGTTTTTTCAGAGGGTTGGAACGAATTAATTTGTTTTTAGTTCATTTCAATGGGAAACGTCCGCTCGAGTTACGAAAAGCTCGTCATACGGTCTCAGTCTCGGAACGGATTACGATCGTATGTCGAGGTACCACTGTAGTAGTGTAAAGTCAAAGAAAAAAATGAATAAATTGTTGGATTGGGCGCAAGTAAAGACCGATGTCAACAACCCTGACAAATTCGCAAGTTGGCCGCGACTGTCAGCCTGGTGCTTTCTAGCATTGATGTGGTTAGCACGTTTCCTCTCAATACAATCATGCATGTTTGAAACATCCGCGGCTGAATACAATTATGAAGGAGAAGACTGCTGTTTTTGAGTATATTTCTCAGTCTGCCGCAGTATATTGTTCTTTTAAAAATATATCAATACAAATTAGTCACTGTCTGCACATCTCGCGTCACCCGTTTTAGTATAACATACAATGGAGAATGAAATCAACATATAACCTAACAACGTGCTTAAATGTAGGGAAGAAATGTCAACTTGAGAAAATTACTTTTACAGCACATTTAAAGTTTTTAAGTGATCTCAGGTGAAATAGGTACAGTCTGGTGATTGAAACATAATTCCGAAGTGATATCAGGTGAAAGGAAAAATATATCCTGTCACCTGTTCATATATTTCTCAAAACCTGCCTTGGAGAGAATGTAGCCAATTTCAAGGGAAGTGGGAGACAGAATAATTTTTAAGAGCGAGCTATGTATATGTATGCACAGAGAAAGTTGCAATACTTGAGAATTATAGCATAACATTTCATTACTCAACTAGACGCGCTGAGGAATATAAGCAGAGAAATGAGGGAGGTCAACAATCTTTTGCTGAAGAACTCTTCATGCATTCATAAAGATTAAGGAGACGGTATAACTCATACATATTTTTTTGAATATAGAGACCAGGGAATGATTCCGTTTGAGACGTCTGATTTAATGGCACTGTGTTACTAACCCTAAACATCCCACCATCTTATTTCAATAAGGAGTCTATGCTTATTTTTTTATTTTTAGGCAATCACCACACCCTCTGAAACCTCTGATAAGATTAAAATTGTCATTATACAACCAGCAAGCAAAGTCATTGTAATTTACCACGGCAGCAGATAGTTGAAAGCCGTTCCAAAAAACGTCAAAGGACCCGTGAATGATAGATTTCTTTATCCTTTTGAGATGTGCTGCCCAATATTCGGATTTCCAAATAGGCACTCCACAATTTGACATTTCAGAGATACCTTGTTGAATAATCCGTATTTTTCAGGGCAAAGGTGTGATGCAAGTCAAAAAGTGAAGGTGAAACTGAAGGTATTCAAAGGCAGTTAAAACCTCGAATTTTCAAATTGTTGTGATTTTCAAGTCTGAAAAGGATATTTTTCACAAACAACTTTTTGCTGAGTGACTCGGAGGAACGTGGGATAGCATTCAGTCCTTCAAAAGATCTCAGGAAAAGAAATGCCCTCACCAACCTTGAGTGCGTGAGGCGTGTCGTGGATGCAGTAAACGCGAAGGCTGTAGTCCAGGGAGAGGCAGGGTGCTTTGGGCGCAAAGAGTGCCAACTGAAGGCGCTTGCAGGCCGGTTGCGGAGGGCACGACTGACCCACCAGGCCGTACGTGCCCAGCTGCTCCATGAGAACGTGACAGCACTCCTCCTCCAACTGCAGATAGCAGGGAGAAGACAAACTTTCCTCTCCCACCGTCAGCACCTCCTGGGGGAGATAACAGGAGCCAAGTGGGTCTCAACAGTAGCGTCCAATGGGGACCACTGTCTCATTTCCGTCGCGACGCAGCCTTACCTCCCATGCTCCCTGGTGGGTCTGCGTCTTGAGTGTGAGTGTCCAGTCAAGTGTTGGCGTGTCTAACTGGGCACAGTGGGGCAAGGTGAGGACGACGGGGCGGTTGAGGAGCATAGCAGATGGACCGCAGCTCACGGCGGGGCTCAGCACCGTCTGACTGCCTTCAGACGGCAACCTGTGAACGTCACGCGAAGACGGCTCGTTTCAAAAGCTGCCAAAATGTCACATTCGACTTCCAGGAGAACAAGAAGAGGAGTCACAACGCGATATTTCCCGCTCAAGTGAGATTAAGGCCCGCGGCCCCGTGCACGTGCGTGGCAAATTGCGCCGAGATAATGGACACTTACGTCGTTTTGTCCCATTTGCTGATAATGAGGTACATCTCGTAGAACTTCCCCTGGGGGATGGTCCCAGGCGGGACCAGCAGACTCACACCTAATGGGGACATTACATTTTAAAAACCATATATCGACCCTTTTTATATTAAATATGCAGTAATACCTTGACATTTGAGGAATTTGAGATACGGGTAAAATTCCGAGAAAATATTTGCCTTGAGATACGAGACAAATTTTGAGATACGAGCATACGAGACAGCCAGGTGGCCGAGACGCGAGAGGCTGCTTATGATTTCAGCGCACTGTCTTTCTCGCCGCTTCTCCCTCGTGCAAAGATCTCTACGAGCACTGGGCGGAGCGTTGCAGTTTTTTGGTGCAATGAAGGGTAGTGCAAAGACAAGGCGTATGATGACAATCAATATTAAGCATGAAATAATCGAAAAACATGAGTAGTGTACGCGTGACTGAGCTAGCTCGCCAATACGTATGGAGAAGCAGAAAGTTCGCTTGGAAAGCCGAGGTGGAATACATTAATCTCTTTGCCTAGGTTATTGCACAAGAAGGATTAAATTCAGTGTAAAGTAAGATTACAACTTTTTTTAAAGTGTGTGTATAGGATTTTAAGTTAAATTTGAAGTGTATGTTATGTTACGAGCGCATCCGTCAAGTCTTTCTCTATCTATCGCTCTCACGAAAAAAATATTTAACAGGCAAGAAAGCATCCTAAATTAACCGCCCTTTCCCGTGATGTCATGAACACCATTATCTCAGGCACCTGTGCGCGAATCTTTCAGTGTGTAAGTGTGTGGGTAGAATTGATAAATGTATATACATGTCTATATTTTCTCCATTATTCACACGAAGGTCCTTTATTTTAGGTGTTGTCTCTCGATGGAATGCATTGACTACCTGTGTTGGGGATGGTGAGACGCCCCCCCAGATGACCCAGGGTGGCGCTGGTGCTCAACCCTGGATCTCTGGACAACGTATGGCTGTGGAATTGTCGCTCCCTCCCTCCAGTGCCCACAGACTTAAGGCTGAGGATCTCGCCGTCTGCTGAGCACACGTCAGCGGGGATCTCCAGCGAGGAAAGAGTGGAGGAGTTATAAACCTTGATCTTGAGATTGGGCAAGGGGTCCAGCAGGGGGGAAGTGGTCATGGGAATTTTGTGGTGGCATTCGTTAACACTCTGCTGCAAAGAGAAGAGTGGCCCGCGGAATGCTCCCGCTGTGACCGTCAAGTCGGGGGGTGCTGATGGATGCTGAGGGTGAAGGTTATCTGTGGACACACACACAAACAAGAGTTCGAGAAAGGCTTTTCTCTTATCTGCAAAAATGAAGCTGCCCACAGCTGAGAGTGCAAAAAGTGATGCAAGTGAACTGGATTAATGTTGCTAATTAATATTTGATGGTCCGAACAAGAGAAGAGATACCATGACAAATGCTTTGAACTCTAAAAAAAAAAGGAATGTGGGGAAGAAGGGAGAACTGTCTACTTGAGTGGTGTTAATGGTATGACGCTATAAAAAAAAAATTCCGGACAAAAATAGAAAGATGTACTGTAAGTAGAAACCAAATGGGAAAACATAAGTCTATATCAAGGGGGAAAAAAGGCAAAAAGAAAACGCTGTGTGTTTGTTTGTGTTAATAATACCTTACCTTGTCTGGGAGGTTTGTAGTTGCCAGGGTGAAAGGCAGCAGTGAGAGCAGAAGAAGAGTCGGTGATGTCTCCGTGGAGATGGGCGCATCCGCGGCGGTACGCCAATACGCCCACGCACAGCACCAGAATCACGCACAACAGAAGCGCCCCCACTATACCGGCGTAGAATGCCACACCCATTTCTGGAGCAGGTGCTGAAAAAAAATGTTTCAGAAAATGTGAGTACACCAATGTTCACATTAAAAAATCATTCAAGGGAAAGAGAGGTTAGTAAGTATCGCGAGTACACACACAATTTTGAATTCATCAATAATAGGATAGCGGCTGAGTTGTTAGCGCAACGGCCTCACAGTTCTGGGGTTGAGGGTTTGGTACTTGGACGTTTGGTCGCCGGACTTTTGGTCGCCGGACGTTTGGTCGCCAGGAAGGTTATTGATAATTACCATTTAAAATTGTTGCTCAAATTCCCTAAATACAAACTGTGAATTATTATTTTGTCATAATGCCCTATTAATTATTAGGCTAAAGAAAAGCTCAAAATTTCACATACTTTTATTGTGTTTTGTTGGAGAACTTGTTAAGACCCTGACTGACGTAGCTTCTTAAAGGGACAACTCATGTACATACAAACTCTTATACACTCACACGTCCGCTCAGTGAAACTGCTCAGGGCCATTGTTGGCTTTGATTGATGCGTAGACCGTGTTGTTTTACCTTGTTTGGTCGCCGGACTTTTGGTCGCCGGACTTTTGGTTCCCGGACGTTTGGTCGACGCACGTTTGGGTCCGGGCAACCAAACGTCCGGCGACCAAAAGTCTGGCGACCAAACGTCCGGTCACGGAGGGTTCGATCCCAGGTCAGTCTTCACTGTATGGAGTTTGCATGTCCCCCCCCGGGCTTGTGTGGGTTTTCTCAAGGTACTCCAGTTTACCCTCACATCCCAAAAAGCAGGTAGGCTGGTTGAACATTCTAAATTGCCCCTAGGTATGATTGTGAGTGTGAATGGTTGACGGTAAAACGTAAAAGAAAAAAAAAAATATATATATATAAAGACCTGGTTTGGTTGACCCAGATATGGCTTTCGTCCAAAGTTTAAAAATATAAAACGAGGACAGAGGATTTCGTCATCCGCCTGTTTCTTTGAGGAAAAAAAATGTAAAAAGCGAATCACTTTACAACAGTTAAGGAGGAGCAGCAATCTCAACGAATCGTGCCGTTTCTAGTATATAAACACGTGCATGTAATTTGATGGATCTGCCAATCTTCCTGCTATAATGTTTTCTCTTTCCACTGGATTTGGGGTTGTAAAGGATAATCCAGCAAAGTAAAAATGATCGTCAGACATAAACCCAACCCGGATGAAGATCTTGGCCTCATGTTCACCTGCTCCCTACCGAGTTCCATCTCTTTCCTCTCCTGCTGTCTGATTGCCGGTTGGGATTAGATGGCTCAACGCAGCCTCTTCAGCCCTGACTACTCAAAACAGCAATTAGGCATAATTGCTGTTTTTATTTGCTCCTGGGCTCTCCTTACAGTTGTGAATAGTAATTTACTTTAAAGCCCATGTGTTAAACAAAAATGCATGTGTTGACAATACAAACGAGTGAAGGTATTGAAGGCACTAGCAGCTTTTGCGCTAGCCAAGTAAGCCACCCTTTATTAATTTTTCGCACCATCCTCTGTGAAAGCCGTAATTGAGGCGGAATGTTGTCAGCAATGACAACGTTCAAGAAGCGACGCGTCGCTCTCAAGACGCTGGCGCTGTTGTCAACATTCAGCTGCGTGTCAAAATCCTACTTTGATGAGTTCTACCCTTGAGCTTTATCAAATAAAAATGTCAGAATGGCAAAAAAATGCCTTGCAAGTCGTGAAAAGTGCATTGTGACCTGTTGATTTGAAAAATGTTCAAATTGCATATTAGTTTTTATTATTTGATAGTTCACTGTGTAGTAAACCTGTTCCAATTTAACGATATAACTAAATGAACCAGATACGACAGAACCTGTCTGCATTATAAAATTGACCGTTTTTAAAAACAGACTATTTTAGAGTGTGCCAAAGTTAGTGCAGAAACGACTGAACCAGACTCTAAAAAAGTAAGACACTATGAAAAGAGTGTTCTAACTGGTGGCACCATCGCGCGATAGACAAGACAATGCCGGAACTCTCACACTTTTCCCATACTGCAGTCAGAACCTTGTCGAAATGAAAAAAGTCGATATCAGGTAAGTTGCATGAGTGGAGACAAACAAGACAGGTAAGAAAAAAATCAGGTGGTTAACAAAAAATAGAGAGGAGATTGCTAAGGTTATTTGTTGACAAGGCAGAACAAGAAGACGACAAAGAACAAGAAAGAAGTGGAAGGTGATGTACAACGAGTAACAGTGGAAAGGGGTGAAAAAAGCGCAGGAAAGCCAGGGGCAGACTTGTTTGAAGGGGAGCGCCTCCACGCTCATGTGGCACGATGGAACCAAATCCGACAGGCGTCCGCACTTATTACCAGAAATGGAACAATAGGGAATTAGGTGCATTACTCCAGCCTCACTCCCCTGAGCCCATGTCACATTGCTCTGAAGGAATTAGCATCACTTTAACGCTAAACCAAATCACAGATTAGCTGAACAAATCAACCGTGCTGTCTTTCCACCTCACAGCTGGTAACTGGCAACTTTCTCTTCATTTCACACACACTGTGTATTTTAATTTATTACCAATTGCAGGACACTGTGATTCAGAGGCATGAAAGTAAGGCGAGACATCCTATTTTGAGGGAACGTACGACAATAACACTGAACACAACACAGATGTTAGGAAGTCACGGCAAACAACACGGAGTATGAAAGGAAAAAAAAAGTGGCTAAATGACTTACGATGGCTTGCATGTTCAATAGAAACCTTTTTATCTGTTTGAACAGGAGAGAAAACAAAAGACAAAAAAAAATGAAAAGAATGGACCATGTTTTTGCAAATCAAAGACAGAAACAGAATCCAAAAAACAAGAAAAGTATACACGTTTACATCAAAAGATAAATAAAATAAATAGTCTGCCACAGCTACATTAAAATAGTTATTTAGTCAAATCCAAAAGACTGGCAATAAAAATTGGTTACAAATACCTAACAGCCATTCTTTGTCTGTGCTGTGCAAAGGAGATGATTAAAATTGTGCTATCAAATCTGGCCATGACATTCTTTTCCCCCTGGCAGGATGCAAAACTAACTTCATTCCATTTTTATAAACACCTTTCCCTAGGCAGGAGCACCCACAATATTATATTACAAGACCAAAATACACATCGGCACACTTGATACAATGCAGGCGTACCTGATAAAATGACCCCTCAATCCTAATGCCTTCAATTCCCATTCGTTCAACAGTGGGAGCCGCCAACGACAACAAAAAAGACAGTAACGACAGCTACATTTGTTTCCTCTCAAAGCAAAAACAAACGAGACACGAGCGAGCCAAATAATAACACCAGAAACGATAAAAACCAGTCAATCAGTGATCCGTAGAACGCCAAGTGACACATTCACAGATAGTCTACGGTGGAACGCTTCCCTGTGTCACAATGACTTGTGTGTATCTTTCCCTGGCAACCTCATGAGTCCGTTGTGTTCGCTAGATCACAGAGGGTTTTTGTTTTATCTGCTTCTCCATGCAAGAGACTTTATGACAGGAATTGCGTAAATAGTGTAGAAGTAAAGCTCAACCTATACTGCATCCACCCACTCGTTTGCTTTGTCCAAATAATTAGGCGTGTTGCGATAGATGGTTTTGTGTGTGTGTGTATGTCTTAAGTGGCCTCCGTGGATGTCTATGTTGTTGACTGTAACACACTGTCAGCTGAATCTCTCCTTGCTCATCAAGGGAAACGCAGTTGGCGTCAGGGTGAATCTGACTCAAGTTTCATATGCTTTACACTGGGCTAATTTTTCCACTCTGATGTATCATGCTTTTTTCCCATTCATCTTCTCGCCTTCTTTCACTCTCCATCTGTGCTGTTTTGACGAAGCCTTCTTTTGCGGGCTAACATGTTCCTTCTTGAAACATCCGTTTTTTTCTTCTTTTGTTCTTTTTCTTTGGCACTATCATGTCCTTCCATGCTGCTACTCAAAGTTTCACACCTTGGGGAATACATTTCTGTACAAAAATCGCTTGGACACGCACCGCACCCTATAAATGTAGTCTGACTTTCCAAAAGAATCACTTTTTTTTTCTATTATCCTCTGAATGACCACCTGGGGCGGCAAATAAAATCGAAGGGGATTTGTTCTGATGGAGGCCTTCGGCGCGCTACATCTTCTCAGATACTACGCAAATGAAAGCTTTGCACAGATTTAGTCTGTATTCAGGGTCCAGTAAAGGTAAGGGTTGAAATATGAAATGCGTGACGTTGACTCGGTACATTCACGTTACTTACTGCGTGAGCAGAGCCCCACGGTACAGTTTTTATTCTCCATCATGCTCCCGCTGCAGTGCTTGCCCCCATTCCTAGGTGGAGGGGCTTGGCATTCGCGGCTTCTCCAATGGGTGCAATCAGTGCTACAGGCAGACCACTTTGCCCATTCGGTCCAGCCTCCATCCACTGGAATGACACAACAGAGGCGAATACGTCAACCAGCAACAAGAGCAATGAATTGAGCATGACTTGAGTCATAATGAATTCTATGTAATGGGTTAAAGTGTCTCATTTGGCAATCTGTAGATGCTTTCTTATCTGATTCATTACATCTGGCCGACAAAGCTCCAAGTGTCACGGCGGTGTATAACATGTAATTAACACAGTGGTTCTGACGTGAATGACAAAATGAGAGCAATCTTATTGCGCGACTGATGATGGGAGCAGTGGGGAACACAATTTGTCTTGTTTGACCTTGTCTGACATCTGTTTTTAAGCAATGTTTAGCTGTGGAATCGATAGTTGATCTCAGCTTTTTGTCTATCATGTCAGATTTCTGAACTCTAGAATTCTAAAAAATATTACAATCACTACACTTTACATACTGTATGTCTTTGATTTTTATACTATAATATAGACATGCATGCAATAACATATGAAATAAACAAGCAATACTGCTATGTTAATTTAACACTAATATTTTACAAAAGATATGGCTTGTTGTAAGGATGTAGTAAAATGTAAAATAGTCGTGTGTATATATATATATATATATATATATATATATATATATATATATATATATATATATATATATATATATATATATATATATATATATATATATATATATATATATATAGGGATTCTATTCATTCATTTATTTATTTTCTGTTTCACTTATTCTCACATGTATTGCATGGGAATTCTATTTGCACTTTAATTTTACCCATTAAAAGCCTTTTGGAAAAAAAGAGGGTTTGGACTGTCACTTATTTAAAGTATTTTTTTTAAATTACAGGGATAAACTGCAAAATAAAAAATCTGTCCGTCTCATCTGAAAAGCTGCATGACTACAGGCGACAAGGACTAAGACAAATGAGACTGTCATGCTAACCTGGGCACAGTGTGGTGCAAGTCACTCTCTGGAAGGGTTGGCCTTCACAGAAGGCTCCTCCATTGAGTGGGGCAGGGTTGGTGCAGCTTCGCGTTCGTCGTTGCCAGCCCCGCCCACATTTGGTGTTGCACTCGGACCATTCGGTCCATGAGGACCATCCGCCGCTCACTGACAAACAGACAACCAACAAATGCCGAATGCATTACTGTACTAGTACATTTTTAAAAACAGAAAAAACAATGCCAGAAAAAGCAGTCTTGGCAACAGCTTGAACACAATAAACCTAATATATAATGTCTCGCTCTCCCTCTCTCTCTGCACACACAAACTCAAGCAATGCAGCACAATTTGTAGAATTGAAGACCAACTGGATGAGATTCAGTACCTTTCAATACCATAATCCAATACAGGGTAACTGTATCAAACATTGTAGAACTGTTTGAGAACTCAGTTTTGAAACTTTGAAAGTTGTGTTCTCGTTTTGAGTGGGAGGTGTAAAAATGATGAGAAGGGAAACTTTGACATTACCGTAAACAATGAGAGTTGCTGTGCTGCTTCGTCTTTTGGCCACAACATTACGAGCCAAGCAGGTGTAGTTGGCTGTGTCTGAGAGTCTGGCCTGTTTTATTATCAAATTGTTATCAATGGTGATCATAAAGTTGGAGTCCTGCGAAGGGACAATGACATCTTCGTTCTTCAGCCAGTCCACCTGAAAGATAAAAGAACCTCATTCGTAGATCATTCTTCTAAAGGAAGAATCAAAAATCATCCATGACAGTCTTTAGTAGTTCTGTTGAATATTGGCAGTCAGAAAAATCATTAGAAATGGCTAAAAGCTCGGTAAAGATCTATTGGGTTGTTGCTGGGATATATAAAAAATATAAAACCAAACTGCAGCTAAAGGTAAAACAAAATGTTGGGGTTGGCAAAAGCAATCGCTAATTATTAACAATACAGTATTTTTGCTTAACTCATTTATGTAACCAAAATTTAGAGCATTGTTGGAAACTATTCTGTGCTTCTGTATTGTTTGAATACCCATACGTAGATACTATTTAATAAAAACTGTAGTAAATTCTAAAATGTCAATAATGTTTTCAATTATCTTTTAAAAACAAGCCCCTTTTTATTTTTCCTTAATATAGATGTCATATTTGGAGAGAAAATAGTTTTAGTGGTTGAATTTAGAATATTGCGATTAATTTCTGACTTCTCAGGGAAGCCCATTCTTCAGTTTTATTCAAAAGTGTCAATTAAATAGTAATTTCTTCAATCCTAACCAAAATGTTGAACCCAGAGGCCACCAAAATTGATAATTGTCTATCGAACATCTGAGACGACAGATGGAAAGCAATTTATCGAAAGTATTCTCCAGTGATTGTGAGAGTGTTCTACCTCAGCAGCGGGCATGCCCTCTGGGGGGCGGCACTGCAACAAAACCTCCTGTTCAAGTCGCACCTCCCGCCCCAATGGTTCCTGCTCAAAGTTTTTCCTCAAGTCTAGGGCGCAGAAACACAGATCAAGAATTAGCGATACTTATGTTGTGACTTCTAACTGAACATTCACTTTACCACTGACATTACATAATAGACGTACAGTGTAACAATCACACATCATTTCACAAAATCAGGCCGGATGAACATGTATTAGCTTGATAGATGTTCTGATAAGCAACAAAAATTGCCCAAAAACACACATTACTGACATGCTATGCGGACATAGGCGCGGTTGCTCTTGGTGGTGCCGGCTGAACTCCAGGCCACACACTGACACCAGTAGTCCTCCAAGCCAAAGAGCTCCTCCACTTGGGTCCTCGACACTGAAATGTCCACCTCCCTCACCACCAGGCCTATGGGGAGACAGCAATAAAGCGAGATAATGCACATCAACAAGGAGTTGGCAGCAGGCCAAATGCAGTTATTGCACACATAAAACCTTGAAAGAGCTAATGGAACATGCAGTTGAAATGATGTTTGTAATTGAGTATGCTGTTTAGGTCTGTAAAATACAAGGTGACATTGCCATGTGTTTGAAGATTGGTTTACTGGCTATCTTGGAGCTACTTCACCTGTGACCTGGTCCAAGCTCTCTCTGGTGACATGATCATTTTGATTGACCCACTCCCCGTTGCACTTGAAGTAGATCTGTGTGGCCGGTGACGCCCTGCATCGCAGCTGAACCGGACGGTTCTTCACAATGAAAGCATCTTCTGGTTCAAGCAGGAATTCTGGGAGTGGTTCTGCTGGCGCTGATGGATAAGAGTCCGGGAGAACCTCGGCGTCACTGTAGTCGCTGCCCTCTGAAAACATTGATAAGACATATAAAATTGATAAGAAATAATTATTCTTCCTCAGGAAAAGTGCAGAATCTGGTAAATCAAAGCCTTACAGAGAGACCACAATCGTCCATGTTTCTAAATAAGAGCGAAAAGGATGACCTTCGTTGGACAGGCAGCTCAGATCCTGACATTATCTGATGACAAGCTCGATACAACACGTCCCCACTGACATTTGTGTAAAGAGCTTTTTCTAGCAGAATGGACACAAATCTCAGGCCCTGTATTTGATATTCAAACGTTTTTTTATGTCGTTGCCATTTTGGCGTCAGCTTAATGCAACTTTAAAGTATGAACGCTGTAGATCTGGATCTTAAAACGTAGGATTTTAAAATGAATTTGAGCCACCACCCGAAATGTTTCATTCAAGAGCTGCTATCTGTAATATAGATAAAGCTGTTCAAAAGCAGTTCTCATTAATATTTTTACATGCTTAAAAAAGTACGCTCATCCACAACTTCAGGATGCGAACCAAAATGATCGTTTTTGAAGCAATATTCGTCCATAAAAACTGGCTAAAATGCATGGAGTGTGCGAAACTACAACTGAGCAGTAACCATAGTGCATGCTTTCAAGACATTTTGTGTCATTATTTTGAAAGGCTTTGAATTTTACTGTATTTTTTTTTACACATCTCCAAGGGTGCATAAACAAATTCCATCAATCTGTTAAATTCATCATTCCTTCAAGCTGTTCAACATTCAAAAACCGGCAATATCACAAAGATATGGCTCTCGAAACTCCATTTTACATCATTGTTCTATTTGATAAAACAAAGACGCGTGAATGTGGAAATTGTGAGGCTTTTAACAACAGACTCGGGGCAAATACATTTTCATGGCGTTATAAATGTATCAAGCTCAACGTGATCAGCTATTCCACAACCTTAGAACAAGAGAAACTACTTAGAGAGTTACACACTTCTATTTTAGGAACATGAACAGTTTTCCACCAACCACCCCTCTAGCCCACTTTTCCCCCTGACAAACTCTGGGCTTAGACATGAAAGCAAAGCAAAGCGGAACACAGAAAGTGACGGCAAGCAGGGAGCAAGTTTGGAAGGCTCGCACGCCCAAATCAGTAGGGATTTATATGGGATTCAATGATAGAGCATTGAGGTGTGTTTTCGAAGTACACTCAAAAAGCACTCTAAAGCAAAACCCAGCCATTAGTCAGTCATCTTTACACAGAATCTCCTGACAATCTCTCAAATAAACATATCCAAAGAATTTCTACCCAGTGACTTTGTATTGAAAAAAAACAAACAAACCTGTGAGTGCAACCTGAACCAACAGATAATACTCAAATATGTAACTTAAATCCCTTGCACAAAAATGCTTTACCGGGGCACCTGATGTCAGGTCTTAAGGTTCACTTGCTGAGGTAAGCGCTTTTTGATAAAAATAAATAAAAAAAACTCCATATACAACAGACCAGCAATTTCCTCTCCCATATCCAAACATGTTGAGCAAAAAATGATAACGTAAAACATCTTAGCACGCAACTATTTTCCTTGCAGAGAGCAGGCCAGTGGTGTATGTGAGAAAGATAGGAAGACAAAACTGATTAATACTATAGAATTTAGCAATAAGTGGAGCTTTTAATTTCCCCAGCTGGAATTTCTACCCAAAACTTCAGTGGTTCAGCAGAGGCTTCATGTAAAATAGATGATTGGAAGTTCATTTTTTTCATATTGTAAATATATTTGCAAATTTAAACAAATCAGAGGTAAGCTAACATCCTAAAAGAACATTTCACGGTTGTTAGCTCTTCTAATTAAGTTGCCTCATAACCTCAAATTCAAGTTTTAAATTGTTCAGACCAACAAACAGTCAATGGAGATAGTGGGACCTGCTTTTTACATTGTGTTTAAGTATGAAATCCCACGTCAACCTTGATAAAAATGACATGAAGAACTACAAGTAAGTACACTTGCAGGTTCATAAAAGTTTGGTCGAAACGTTAACACATCTAAACATGGATTACAATTGTCACGGTGCTTCTCTCACGCCCTCTCTGTTTGTTCTCTCCTTCTGTCCTGTTGCTAGAATGTCGCTTCCAGCCTTTCAGACTTTGAATTCTCGGTCAATAACCAATTGTGTTGCTCCTCCCCAACCCTTACCCACGCTTTTTTTTCACTTTGCCCAGCATTGATTGTTCGGTGTTCAAACAGCATCTGAAAAAAAAACAGCCTGTCACTCTTCAGGCATTGGGAAAGCAGGCGAAGGGAGAGTAAGAGGGCGGAAGAGTGTCACCAGAGACAGCCCGATGAAGCAAGATGGGTATTCACTCAGAATAAAAGACAAACCCTCCAAATTTGTATAAATATCTTACTTCATAAGCCTCAGTCTGTGTGTTCTGGGGCCTGCAGAGTTTAAACAACACTTTAAGATTATGAAGAAAAAAGAGCAACAATAGTTTTTTTTGGGGGGGCAACCTCACTCCGGGATAATGGAGCTGGGAGGTTTTAAGTGGAATCTGTGTTTTTGGGCCAGTGTACAGACGTCCATCAGAGCTTAGCAGCCGGCAATTTGTGCAGATGGGGGGGGGGGGGGGCTTCAAGACAACAACTCCTTGCAGTGCAGCACAAAAAGACTTTTATTGCTCTAATGGCAGACAACAGACAGCCGGAAAGCACAGGCTTCTGGACATTCTTTTCAACAATTCTGTACACGTACAGAGGCACCAGATCCTAACCAGTGTTTATCAAGTCAATCACCTACCTTTTGCTATAAAGAACCATATCCAAGTGTAAAACACTTAAGTGTGATGAAATGGTGAGCATGTCAAAAAATGAAATAGTAAATGCACTACATTTACATGTAAAAAAAACAAAGTTGGCACTCAAATCTGGCTGGTTTTTAATACTTGATAGTTATTTGACCAAAAGCAATGCTTCAGGGAACGCCCACTTTTTCAGTAATTCTGGTTGTGACATCACGATGAGAATTGATGATCACGTCTAGCTAGTACATGGTGAATGACAGAAGGCTCACATGGCATCATGGGAATAGAAAGCCAATTGATAGCATGCCAGCAGACTACAAATTTCTGCAACTTTTTCTGGTTGCCATATAATTCTTTGGAGATTTTTAGTGGGCAAGGCCAAGTAAGCTGAGAAAGAAAGACTAAGTAGGGACCAATGTTATTATTAAGCCTTTTTGGTCAGTTTCCTGAATGAATTTGTGTCCATAATATGTTCTGCTATCATAAAATCTATTTTGCTGTATTATTTCATAGTAACTTTAATATAAATAGATTTTAAATAGTCGGATATATTGGGACATTTTTGTCACATTGTCAGCCCGGTAGCATAATTGTCCCCATGTAACTAATAAACTAGTGAAATCCTGTTGCTTGCTAAACTAACAAATGCTCAACTTTTTATGTTGATTGTCACACACTTTACAAACACATCAAGTCAAGGTTTTCTGTACCACATCGTACTACTGTGGTTAGGTGCAATGGACAATACATCTAGGTGAAAATGTGTGTAGTAAGACTAAGGCTGTCGGGAGTGTGGCAAACCGAGAGCCTCAGCACTGTGTAATCTAAGTGACAGTAATGGAGCGTGGCCACCAAAAAGGCAGGACTGGGGGTCTGGAACAAAGAGACATGATGGAAAGAAAAGCAAAAGCCACATCAAGAACCACTCACCGACAAGAAAAGTGGCGGCAGGACGGGGATGTGAAGAACTTGAATAAAAGTTGTTGTGGTATGGTAAACCTTTGATTCCAGCATAACTGGTAAACACAATTCTAGTCAGGATTCAAAAGAATGGAAGAGGCTGTTTCACACTGCGCTTAAAGGTTGCAAACCATAAGCAGAAATTTGAATAAAGAACATTGTTGTGAGTTGGAGGTATTGCACTGTATGTAGAAGTACAGTACATCTCAGGTGTCGTGCAAGTACATAAACTCACAAATAACAACAAAATATTCCCATTCTTCTGCTACAGCTGGGAGTAGAACATAAAAATGCTCCTCGTCTTTCCCCCTTGACTCCAGTCTTGCCTGCTGGATTCAAATGGCTTCAGTAAACACACAAATAGGTACAACAACAGCCCAAAGCTATGAAGTACAAGCACAAGTGACTCACTGAGGACAAACATCTGCGTGAACAGAAAGCCAAAAGTGCTGCTCTTATCAAGCTGCACAGTATCATTCAGATCAAAACAAATAGCTTATAGCCAGATGAACTAAACTTTACCTCTAAATGTGACAACACAGGCATTTATAGACTACCTCTAAAATAATGACTTTCAGAAACCATTGCGTAACAAATCTTCACCATGATTATCGCACATATATAGTATGTATAAATCAAACAAGCTGCGAAAGAAGACGTTTCCTAATGAATTTGGCACATGCAGCTATTCATCAGTGAATTGCAGAACAAATCTCTAGACCAAACTGATGTCGTTATGATTTGGCTCTCATGCGTTTGTTTTGCCATAATTACATCTGCCAGTTACAAACCATGTATGGCCCCAAACAAATTATTATATTGTGCAAGTGCTTTAAAGATATAAAGAAATGTGCCAAAGGAAAACCCTCAAAAACTTGAATGTATGGCTTAACAATGTGGCCAAGACATGGCCCACACATGTTTTAACTCATCAGGACTCAGCCAGAGGAAGCAGATACGATATATGGGGTTAGACAGTCTCTCCTTGGCTTTCTAAAAGGTAATTAAATTGAATGATTAATGTAAGGTCAACTGACTTCATGTTGATCAGTGTAAAGAGAAGGCTACAGAGGAGCTCGACGGAAGAAATGCATATCATAGAAAGTTACATTTTAGATGGAAAAATGAGACAAAATTAGACAAAAGCCTTGTGTGCACATTGTCTGAGTGCAGATTGTCCACAGCGTCTGTTCACACACCAACAAACGCCGACTGAGTGTGAAGATTCAAACAGTTTGCCCATCTGACCTCCCTCAAACACACGTAGACTTGCACAACCAATTACACTTCAAAGCAGCCTCTTTCCACATTGGCATGTGGAGAGGCACAAGTCATCTTTTAATAGGGAACTCACTTGCAAAAAAAAAAATACACACGTACACACAAATTTATTGTGGTTCCAAAGACGGCAGGAGGCCGGAAGCTGAATTTGACGCCCCGCTACGAATGCGCAGATCGAACACTGTGAATTCCCGTGGCTTTGACATGATGGCCTTGTGAATTTCTTGTTTGGATATTTTGATGCAGCCACCAGCATGAGCAGCAGCCACATGACTCTGACACTTTACACGCCCCACGAAGACTCCGACAGACTTAATCTCTGACAAAGACGGCCACAGGCATTAAAAATGCTTTGATTCTTACTTATCTCTTCTGCCTGTACCTCTTCACATTTTAATACACCATATCAATTTCGGTGAATATTCCTACTTATCATAAATTTGTTAGCTCGATCTGAAAGTAGTGAGAAAAGTTAAAGAGTTTCGAATAGTGGTGCTCAAACTCTTTACAGCTGTCAAAGTACAAGGTAACCGCAAAAGGTTCTGTGTTTTATGACCAACCATTCGATGAAGTAGAAATACATATATGCGCAATACGTGAAGCAATTAGGCGTACTGTGAAGCGTTTATTGATCCCAACAGGGACAAAATTAACACAGTTGCTACCATTGATAAAGCTTGACGTCCAAACCCTTTTGACTTAGTCATAGTTCAAATGGACTGGACATTCATTTGGGTCAACGGCAGGAATTAAGTTAAAATACATTATTGTAGTAGGCCAAAATGCTAAGAAAAAGGAAAATGTTTCATTTTTTTGTTATGGTTTTTATAAGTCACAGTTCGAACATTAACTATCCTTTTTTGAGTGGGATATTTAAGGATCGAGATAAATAGTATTATGCTTAAAAGGTTATTACAAAACACTTGAAAAGAAATTGTCTTTTGTATTTTGAGTTGATTATAACTGAACTGTAATTAGTTAATGGACTTTAATGAATTAAAAACAAGGTAGTCTAAACATTTATTATTTAACGTATGACTAGAGGGAGCCCGAGCGCAACTTGTGGTACTCTTAGCACGCTTTGACAACCACTGATTTAGAACCAATGAGTCTTTTAAAGCCCATTACGTAATGGACAAATTAAAAATCTTTAATCTCTGAGCCCCTTAATGGTCACTCACAACACAAAATCTACAACATTTAAAACAATTTGTCATAAATAGGACATATCAGTTTTTAATCACAGGGAAAAAAATATCACATTGCTCAAAATTCATGTACCAAATATGATACCAGTATTAAATGTTAAATGTATGTTGAATCAAAATAAATATAAAGTTTGGCTCTGTCACAACTCTAAATGATTTTCTACTAAATCAAATATGACACCCACAGAATATACACTTTAGGGTATTCACTTATTGAAAGGTTAACATTTGATGTTTTAAAGGGACAACTCTTGACTAGCAGATATGTGTTTTTGTGAAGAAAAAAGGAAGCTAGAGGTGACCAAAATAAATAAATAAATTGAAACAAGATTGGCAGCGGAGGAAGGCTGAGTAGACGATGGAAATGCAAAGTGACAGAAACGCTTCTCTGGTCTGTCCAGCATGGCTGGTTGATGGAACTGGAACAGACCAGGCAGGTTTGATGACATGACACACATGCACACACACAGCACACAGACATTGAGCAATAAGGAGACAAATTAAAGATCGGTTGCATGGCTTAAAGTTGTCTTAACCTATCGCACATTGGCATCCTTTCAACCACAAGCCTGGTCAACCGGAAGAAGAACAGATTGCTCCTCACCACATTCCAATGTGCCTGGCTGTGTATGTGTAGACCAGCACACATTTACTACATTTCCAAATTGTAACTCACAGAATTTGTCTACAAAAGGATCATGCATCCAATATGTGAGAATCTCTACTGATTAGAATCCACTGCGGAAACTGGAGGAAAAGATCAACAAGAAGAGTAACTACTATTACGTATAAATAAATACCACAATCAGCAGTGATCTTTTGACGATAATTGATTTTGCATAATGTACTACCTGGTTTATATTTATCCCTGAGAGTACGAAGAGGGACAGCCTACTCAAACAGAGATTGTATGAGTGTGTTTTTAAATATGTGGGTAAGTGTGACTGCAAGATTGGGCGCGCTAAGAGGATTTCGTGGTTGTGTTGTAGCAGCCAACCCACTGGTGCCACCAGTGCCGTAGAGCGAACTGGACAGGCAGGGGGTGGGCTCCAATTTGGCTGGGGATGTCTTCTGTCGCAGCTAGAGGGCGCCACCCCCGCGGAGCTCATTAATCATAGCCCATCAAAAAGTGGCCCTTTGCCGTTTGTGTGCGCGCCCCAGAGACCTCCCGCCGTATGGGAACATGGGAGTAGGCAAGTAGCACAATCAATCACTATCAAAGGTGCAGAGGGAGAGGCTGGGAGAGAGGGAGGAGGAATGGCGCCTAAGACAATGTTGTTTTCCTATTATCCTCTCCAAATTACAGAGCAATGTCGCACTTGGAGGTCAAACTACTACGTGAGGTGCGCCGCGCGTGCGTGTGCTTTTCTAGTGACAACAGTACAGTAAGTGTTTTGTATGAGGCGCCACTGCTCGGCTGCCACACCACAGTGCGGCTGCCTGATGAGCGTTACGCAAATCTACCCAGTGTGGCCGGTTGCCATGGTTGGTATTCACTTGGAGCCCATTCCTCTTGAGGCCTGCGGTCCCCACAACTACAGGCACCACATGACTCCATTTTTTTCCCCTCTTTGTTTTGCCTGCTTACCTTGCAAGAGTTGTTTGGGGATTGTTGTTTATTGGATGTGTGTATAGTATGGATATGTGTGCGTAGGGCAATAAAGACGGTGAAAAGGTGAGCAGTACACTGGAAGTTGGGGCTATTTAAATGGGAGTAATTACATGAGAAGATGAGCTGCATTCCTTCCCGAGGGCAAGCTGATTATAGGCCTCTCCTCTCTGGGCCCCTGTAATTACACACACTTACCCACCCCTCCACCAAGCCCCTCACCCCACCCCACGTCCCTCTCTACTCATCACAGACTTGATGGTAAAGTCACCCGTCACACTGCTGCATCTTAAAAATTTCCCAAAAGTCCACCTGACATTCTCCACGTCTTTATTGCAACATGCACCCACTTGTTCACATGAATGGTTTGTCAAACATTTTTTGCCAGCAAGTACCAAAAGTTTTGAGAATTGCATCAAGTAGATATAAATAAAATTATAGCCGATAGTTTAAAAATCAAATCCATACAAATCTGATAATAATTAAATACAATAGAACGGGAAAGTATGTTAATTACTAGATTAAAAAAAGTTAAAGCCAATATATTGTAAAAAGGTGGAACATTAAAATTAGTGATACTTCATGTAATACGAGAGAGATGCCATAATCCACTTTGAGAAACAAATGCCTTGTGACTACCAGGAAATTATCCAAATTTATATTTTCTAACTGATGGATCAGTCTTACTTTTTTTTCCCCCTTTAAATCGCAGTGTTTGGATTTTAACACATGCCAAGCACTTCTCTTGACCACTCCACGATAACAGATTTTGCCCTGCAGATGAATCTGTTTTGTTTCTCACCCCAATTTAGCATCCTTCAGCCCTGCTTTCACAATGACCTCACACTTTACAGACTTTGTCAAAACCAGTCAGTCTACCCCAGTCAGCGAGTTCAGTCAGAATGGAGACGCACAGTCTGCTAATTACACATTCCTCAACCTAGCGCCCCAAATTGTTGCAAACAACCAAGGATTAGACGACTGCTACTCTTTCATTTTTCCTCGAACACCTTCAAGTTGCTGTGTGACAAAAAGGAAACAGTGGGTGTGGTTCTGGGGATTTACTTACTAAAGTTACAATATGCTCCCAACAACATCAACAAAATAAATCACATAACCCATTATTTACCCTGATTTTTTTAACGACAAAATTTGGAACGTATATACTTCTAATGTTGTGGGTATACTTTTGGGCACGCAATTGATGATTACAAGAAAAGTTCAAAAAGGAAAGCTGGAATGAAAATGATGTGATGAACTAAAGAACCCCCAACCCTTTTAAAATAATAAATGTTGTTCTGGGTGAAGAGACAGCAGTCTTTTACTCGACCATAAAATAAAACAGCCGTTCTTCCCCAATCAAACACCATTGGTCAACCTTTCAAGTTAAGCTTGTTCCATTTACAACAATTCTTTAAATTTCAGGCTGGTTATCAGGGCATGGCTATTCACTGCACATGCATATAATGGTAATTAGAAGAAAGCCATCAGTACAATAAAGATAAAAGATTAAAAAATATAATTTGCAAATGATAAAGGAAATGTAAAGGCAGTCCAGAATTAAATATTCCCCTAATTCCAACTTTCTGGTTCGATGTTCAGTGCCAGGTTGACCGTGTGGTTAGTACAAGATCGGATGCTCAGCATTTTTTGGAGGGATCTAGCATTTATGTAGTTCATACAGCTGTGTACTATTGCCCTGTCTCACATGAAAATATATGGATGCATGTTGGATTGAAGATTCTGAAATTGCTAAGTATAGCTCAAAATGTGAGGTTGACGTCATGCTTGTCTGTCTCTTTTAGCTCTGCCACTGGGGTATAAGCTCCCTTTCTGTTTATCAGTTTAAGAATTAATTCGACCATTTAGAAGATAACTTTTTCTTTTGTCATCTTGTATTCTTAATGACATAATTCCCAACGCAAGTAACATAAAAAGGGCACAATCAAGTCGGAAAAACTTTAAGACAGTATGTGGTGAAAAAACGGCTATTCCTAGAAGCGCGTCTGTGTGCGATTGTGAAAGGGGTTGGCAGAAGGCGTTGTGTTTTTCATTATTTGATATGACAACTTTGCATGCCCGAGGGACAGGAAGTGGCCTGGCCCCATACAAATGAAATCAGACACTTGGATCAGGTGAGAATTGAGAGAGAGGAGAACATCGGAGATATTGGTGAGAGAGGATGATTCATTGCAGGAGAAAACGGGATTAAAAATGAAAGGTCTCCCTTTGTTGGAGCTTTGCAAAGACAGAAATAGAAGTAATCGAGGAAAGAACTTGAGCGAAAGGACGAGAAAATGGGGGTGATGGAGGCGCAAGAACAAGGACTCTTGGAGGAGGGGGAGGAGGGAGCCAAAGGTGTAAGACGGTAGCTGTGCCAAGTGTTATGTGAAAAAGGAGGGACGGCACGTTGCTGGAAAGAGCACGGGAGAAAGAAATAGAGAGAGAGATGCAGAAATAGTCCCTGGGTGCAGTTGGAGTGCAACTCTTGATAACTCTCAGTGAGTGAGTGTGTTTGGGTGAGTACGCACATTGCACACTGGCCATGGTTGCCACAGTATTTGCTTCCGATGCCTCCTGTAATGTGTTGTGACAGGGGCTGATTCTTGTGACTAACTGCTTTGGCAGGAGAGCCTCTCTGTCATGCTAATGAACAGATGAGTCGGATTGACAGCGGATCGACGTGCCATGCGTGTGTGACGAACGTCACTTCACACACATGCGGGCGCACGTACACGACGTACTCCAGAGAGCGGCTTCGGCAATATCTGCGAAACTCAGGGCGGCGTGAACGAGCCCCTGTGCAAATGAAACACATGGATAAAGAAGGCGAATAACAATCTACACAAACATTGCGACGTTTGCGTCACTCTGCTCCTTCATTATGTCTCATTGCGTCTGAGAATTCCCAAGACATATTAGCCTAGGATCAGTGAATGTTACCTAGTTGTTACAGAGAAAATCCTTTCAATTGTATTTCCAAGTAAGAAACTGTGGAGGGAAGAGAAAAATTGAGAAAATACTGTAGGTGAACAAAAAGAGCTGCTACAATACTCAAAAACGGTCTCTAACTAAATTGATCCAACACTTGCTCTATATTTAAAATCTAGTTATCTTTCAGTTTAACGACATTAGTTCTCTTCCCCAGTGTGATGAGTCAGCATCCATGTGTCAATCATTCATGAGATCTTGGCTCCTGTCTAATGTTTTTTTTTTTGCTGTGCTGCCCTGCAGTCAAGGAACGTGTCCTTGCCCTGTAGCGGGGTAAGGAAAAAAAAAATACTAAAACTAAAAATCTTATTTTTGCACCATTGGGAATGCTTAAGTGACTATTTGCCATCATTTTGGGATGAGTTAACAGTGCATTTTGATATGTCATTGTCCCAAAATGTATATTATGTAATGACAATAAAAGCTTTATGCACAAACTAAGATTACAGCCTGCATATTCACTTATGAGAAGTTAAACTTTTAATTTAACAATCAGTTGTTCTCACACAAGTACTGATGAAAGCTAAACAATCTGTAAATTAATTCAATGTGTTCTTGTTTGAACTGCTGTCATTTAAAATGAAGATACTGTCATCCAACATTAGTCATTGGCCTATGAATAGATGTATACATCTGTGGGGCTAAAATGGACAAATGTTGTTACCAGTATGTTTTTATGAAATATCTAAACTGTCTATCTTAACTGTTTAAACTAACCTAGAAAAAAAAACAATGTTTTCTAAACCCTTCGTTGAAGTATTGATTTTTGTGATATTAAGAAAAATGTGACCAATAGAACTCTATTTTTTACCTATAATCTGTAAAACACAATTAAGATTTTTTTCAGGGGGATCGTAAAAAGACAAGATAATTGGGCAGCATTGTGGCATAAAATGTCGAGAAAAGTGTTATAGAACAGATAATTTGAGGTGTTTAATCATTAGCACATAAGTGATGTAAGAGTTGAGTTTTTGAAAATACTTTTGAACAAACCCACATCAAATTATTTTTTTACTTCCCCTAAAAAGATTTTTATTTTAGTCACCGTGCTTTTACATTAAAGGTGAAACAATATTCAGATGATTTATCTTCGTCTCAATTTTTCAGATCCTCAAAACCTGAAATTTGGACAGCCAAATGTCAGCTTTTGTTGTATACATTTATTCAGATTCATATGGAGAGAATGTTCTCAAGAGGTGCTGCTGTACTGTAATGCATTGGCGTAATCTCGCAATCTGAAAAAGTAATTATTTGAATGGTTCTGATCCACTGAGCCTCTCACAAACAACAGGCAGCCCAGGGTCAGGAGGCCAGTAACTCCCAACAGCATCATATTGCTATGTTTACACGGCACATTGTTTTCAATCGTGGATTTTTTTCCCTTGAATTGCTGTGTGTGGACTGACTCCCTCCTTGCCTGTCCCAGTCAGTGCTGGTGAAGAGGTTTGTGTAACCCATTAGGATGATGAAGAGGCCTTTCATCAGTACACAGCCTCGAGCCAGGCATTGACAGGAGCTTTACTTCGACAAGCCTCTCAAACCCACCGCTCAACACGAGACGGCACCCAGAGAAGAAGACCGCAGGCGATCCCCACTCACAGAGGGTCCCACACATTCAGATATACCTAAAAAGAGCAACTTTTCACTTCAGCTATCACACAAGGGAACAATTTCAATTACAACCAAATAACAATCAACGTTAATGTTGATGACAATAATTTACAATTATCCAGGCTAATGTATATTAATCGCTCACATCACCACAGGCACCACTTACAAAAGGGCATTTTGAGGCAGCAATTAGCTTGTCAACATGTTGAAATTGTAAAACAAAATCATCGTCTACAATAAACAACAAAAACCAAAACCTTTCATTTTTCGATTGACACCGTGGCCTTTTATTATACACTTAGAGTATTTACTTTAGTTTCCAAAACAATCCAAAGCACGAGCATTCATGGAGTCTCTTCCCACTCTCTGTTTTGAGTTTTACTTTGAGTTCGCTGCATGATTGCCACAAGTTACTTAAGCCGTCGACTCTACGTCTAGCCTTATATACGTGATATCTATACTTTGGCCACCCACTGCATCTTTGCGAATACGAGATACCCCAATTTGTCAACTCTCTTAAACGAGACCCACATATTAACACAGGAGCGTATATAACAGCACCCCCAGAGGTCACAGCCAATAACAACTACTGTTGAATGTAATACACCACATCTGTGACCATGTCTATAAGTCCATTACGGCAAAGCTGGGTAATAAGGTGCGTAATAAGTCCCGGAACATGTTGAATCAATCAATAAGAAGTGGATGCTGTTCCCGTAATATACGGCACAAATTAACCCCTGGCCTGGTCTGTTTCCTGCAAAATGACAGGTGCGACTTTGGAGAAAGACCTAATACTTTTTGTTAAATTAAAAAAAAATGATTCTGACAAGCATTATAGTCAAGGCTCCAGTCATCTGTGACCTAATGACAGAAAAGCAATTTGGAAAACTGAAAGATTGTGTGTAAAAAAAAAAAAAACTACCTAAATGTGTGATAGCATAACAAAGGCACTTTGGTAGCTATGCGGTAGATAATGACTGTATTTTAAATCTGCCAATATGTGTATGAAGAGGAGAATGGGACAACGCTCGAGAGAGATCTCCTTGACTAATTTCTCGCTCAGCATTCCGATCTATTTTTAATCATCGGCGCACATAGACTAATTGCGTGCCGGGCATGCAGGGCTCAGTCCAGATGGGCCAAGTCATTCATCAAATGGGTAGTAAGAGTAGGCAGGACTTGAGCGAGGGATAGAAAGAAGACAGGTATGGAGGAAGGGGAGTGATGAAGATAAAGTGAGAGCACAAGCGACAAGTGGAAAAAAATGAAGGAGGGAGTGAGAAATTGATAAAGACATGGGACAAAAAGGGAACACGAGCCAGAGGAACCACAGGAGACAGGACGACCTGTTTTCATAGGAGCGCTATTGATTACTTAAAGATGAAAAGCCAAAGAAAGAGTTCTGCTTAGAGAGTAGATAAATGAACTCGCTAAAGTAGGCTAAGAAACACAAAACTGGGCTAGAGTAGCGAACAAGATTGCACAATCTAATAAGGTGGAGGCAACGCAAGCAGCTGGTGGCAGATGCTTAATCCATTGCGAGGGTGACTAATAAAGTCTGATGGATAAAAGGTATGACAGGTTGGGAGTGGGAATACTGGGCTAAATATATACACCAAGAGCATTAGAACACTGGATATAGGAGACAACTCGCTCTGATTAAATATTATTTTTAAAAACAACCAGTTTTCCGGCAAAACTTTTAAACAAAACCCAGTTGTTAAACATTTTGTGTACGAGTCAGGAAGCTGCAACACTGTTTTTGATATAATAGCAAAAAAAAAAAAAAAAGAACTCAAGTTGTTGCTATTTCTTAATCAAGGTCACGTTTTGGAACTTTCAATTTGTCAGAAATGTTCTTTTACTTTGCAGAAATAACTACTAATGACTATGTTGAGCTACTTGATTAACTGATGGACGACATCTTTTTTCCCCCAACAATGCGACTTAAATTTTCTGTATGGCATGACTTACCAGAAAAAAGGTGAGACAAATTAATAATTAGAATTGACACATCTATCCAATTTTGTCTTCAGGTTCATCACCCAACCTAATTATGAAACAAGTAAAGCGCATCACTGACTGTAGGACCTAAAGGTCTTGAAGCCTAACATTGTGATCTGACAATTACACTTGTGTGTGCCCCTTAAATACACCTTTTTTTCCCATGTGAAACAACAGCAAACATCAACCTCTAGTTATTTATCAAGTAGAACGTTGGGTAGTTGTCTGTGCGCTTTCCCATCATTAAATATTATTCAGTGCAGAATGAAATGACTAGGACATTAATATGCATTACATATTATAGCCTCCAATCACTTTAATGGCAGTGGAGACAATAAAAACAATCAGTGGGGCAAATAAAAGGAAATGAAAAAAGGGACTGGAGGAATGGTAAATGGAGAAAAGAGGAGAGGTTACCCAAGTGCGATACATGGCTAGTGTGACAAAGAGAGCAAAGCACGTACACACACACACACACACACCTGAACCTCTAGAGGAGTACAAAATAATGAAAAGTACACTGCAGCACGCTCTCCCTTCAAGCCCCCAACAACTAGCACAAACACAGGAAGACATTTTCCCACCTAACTCCCTTTATCTCCTCCATGACCACATATGAGCAATAATTCCAATCTGTGCCTGGTCGTCCACTTTCCATCTTCCCTCCCACATGCACAGGCCCTGGCTAAAGTTGCATATCATGTGGTCCATTAAGAATCCAGGGGGTGTGAAGCACTGAGACCAAAATATCCACAGCGCACTCTGTTTCTCTCACCAACTCATAGACAGAACGCCTCAAGGTAATATCACAATAGGATCTCCTTGTCCCGGTGCCCCCATGCACTTCTATCATTCATTTTAATTGAAAAAAAAAAAAAACAAGCACTGAAGGCAGCACTAGAAGGATTTAAGCGGCAGCTCAAGGGAATTTGTGTTTTCTATCTGAAAAGTGAAATGATAACAGTTTACTGTTTCTAAATATATTGACCTTTCAGTAGATGGTATTTAAAAAATCTTTTTCCCCTGGTCACAACTGAGGTACTTTTAAGCCCATATAGAGGGAAGAAAAATCCACTGTAGACAAAAGTACGGTGTAAATACTGTCAGAGCAACAAGTTGAGCAGAAATGTATTAAATGTCTTATTAGAGGAAGAATGAAAGCAAAAGGCTAGTTGAGAGAAGGCTAATGGAGTTGACTCATCCATCTAGATCTGATTGACAGATTGAATGTGGCAGCGAGAACGCTCACGCAAGTTTTTAAATCTCTCTTGGGTTTTTCAAGAACAGTTTCTATCAGCTCTTTTGAGATTTGGGGCTTGGCGAAAATCAATCTCTGGTGTTTCAAATTTCAACAAGAAATAACTCTGGATCACTGGTCGATCAAGGCCCATCTTATATTTCATCATACAGTTGAACATTTTGAACTATGTTGATATATGATGTTCAACCAATACAGAAGAAATGCATGAGAATTAAACGGGATGTTCATAGTGGTTTCATAACGGGGGATGTTTTTTTTTTTTAAAAAAAAAAATTATAAATACAGTACAGTAGCGTTTATGTTTGGTGTATTTTTATTTTTACCCATGCTTCAAAGCCTGCTCTATCTAGGGCATTGGTCAGCAGTTTTAATCAATTTTCAAAACACAGGAGCACTAAGGCACCCAGGATTTCCCAGCAGGGCTGGGGAGAGTGGACATAGCAATAATAATAACAACAAAAAATCTAATCTGAATTATGCTCTAAAGAGATTAGGTCAGAATAATCCCTAGAATAAACACAAATAGGGAGCGCGATGGAGGGTGCCAGTTCAAATAGAATGTCCAGCCAAACTGCTTATATGTATGTACACTCTACATATATTTTGGCATTTCTGTTTGATTGTTTGTGAAAAGAAATGGTGTTCATTTTAACAATGATTTTTAGCCGGGTTAGATTAGATTAGAACTTTATTTCATCCCGTATTCGGGAAATTTCTTGGTTGCAGTAGCAAGACAGTCACAAGACATTGAAGACCTAGGTAAAAAAAGGCGTCACACTAAGTATTCTAAAGGGGATTAGAATATAGCCCTTAACTAAAATTACAATTGGCATTTTGTTCCGGTTCTTTAGCCCACATGTGACATCAGGAAAGCACAATTCATATTAAATTAATACAACTATGTCTGCCAAGTATTATCTTGGGTTGCAGATTTGATAGAAAAAAAATCACAACATCCAATTTACATTCCTTCCTTCCTTATACCTGCTGCTGCTAGTTCTATTACTTACCAATATTAACCAATTGTAACCCACGCTTTGATTGACTCATTAGTTGTGGCTTTGCCCGGTGCTGACGTTGTGTGGTCAGGGGTCGGAGATCAGCGTGGACTAGGCCAGAAGAGACCTTGAGGTCACTGGCTGCCTTTCTGCTGAGACATCTTTTGTCCAGCATGCGTGGCTGCACCACTTCATGTCTATTCAGAGTCTATTCAGCAGCTTCAGATAAGTGTAATAGAAGAACCTGCTCCATTGTCTGATGCAAACTCTGTTTGAGCTGGGCTCACTACATCTCCCAGCGAGTTCAGAGAAACAGATAAGTCTCAAAGAATAGGGGCGGATTTACACAAGAGAAAAAAAAAAGACACGTTGAACACATTCAGGTCAATTCCAGCTCTCTAACAACAAGCTGCTTGAACTCATTTGATGATCTTCGTATAGTCTCAAAAAAGAAGAGAAAAAATAGACTTCTAATTCCATGTACTGCCTGTTCCTCTAAGCAGGGCATCTAAACTCATTCTCTCAAATATAAGTATGAAGGACTAAAATTAACCAGATTCAAATGTTGCCAATTAGATTTGGCTGACAAGAGATCAATGACACTGCTAATCAGTTCACAATTCCCAAAGTGTTCTGTAAGTGTATGATCATGCCCACAAAATGACCATATTGCTCCAAAAAAAAAATCCATCTGGCGGCATCAGCACTATTGTGAGGACAACCAAGTCAGAGTGCTACGGCTTTCTCGTTTAAAGTGCCTCCATTATTACCTTCCCAGAATGCAAATGTGCTACGGGGCAATTAGAGGTTGAGCCAATACCAGTGTTAGCCCATAAAAATCTGCCCTTCCATGATCATTCGGCAACATGACTCATTGGAAAGACTGAAACACCGGTCTTTAATTGTGTCATAACTATGAGTCTATGCTTAAAATTAACTGTGGCCCTTTGTATTTTTCTCTTACGCTGCTGGATCCAAGCCACGCATACGTTAGTGTCAGGCTACGCTAATGAAATAAATAAACTTGTAATTGTACTTGTTAGGTCAACATAAGTGGCAGGTAAAGACAGGGGGCCTTTGGGGATAAATGTCTTGTTTAAGATCTTTCCCCATCAAGAGGCATTTAGGCAGGTTAGTGGGGGCTGCTATTTTGTTTGTAGAGACAGGCACCCTCATCCAGGATGTCTCAGTATAATTACACCCTACACGAGACCTTCATTGCTGTTCTCTTCACACGGAGAGATGAAAGACATGAGAAGCAGGCATGTAATCACTCTTTTTTTTCCAAAATAGCAGTAGCAAAAGATAATAGAAGGACAACAGGTTAGAGAGTGTCTGTGAGATTTTAATGAACCTCCCTTGTCTCTTGTTTAGTTTTGTCTACTGTCTTTCATTACCCTCACAGTTTTCTGTTGTCTGCGCCAAGATGTGAAAACTGCAGGGTTATCTAAAGCCTCCTTTTTGGAGTTTTAAGATGGACAGAGATTTACTCACTCCACACCAGTGACCAGCACTTGCAGACTGAATTAAGAGAGACAACTGTGAGGGACAACATGCAACTCAAAAGCTCAATGAACTGTATGCACATTTGTAGGTATTCATAAAAGTGCACTGTGCCTTGTGAATGGAAAAATGACAAGAACACTCACGAGCTGGCTTGTATAAAAAACAGAAATCAGACATAGGAAGTTATACCACTAAAACCTTGTAAGTGGGAAATCCTCTTACCAGCTTTGGTTGAATCAAGACAACATCGACAAAAAGAGTTTAAAGAAACACAAAAACCCCAACATGTCTTAATTTTGGGGCATGCGCGTAGGTGTTTGTCCATAATAACAGTTTTGAATATAAGGATGCGAATGAAGAAAATCAAGAAGGCAAGAAAGTACATCTGAAAGTCCCGAGATTCTTCCGATAGTGTTCCGGTATATTATTTCTAAAAAAAAAAACAGCTCAACATGATTGTGATGTTGTAGCTGCAAAGATTCTCACAAAAGGTATGAGTCATGACAATAAAGGCTAGAATGGCATGTTACATCCTTGGCGGTTACTTCAAATGTATAGTTTTAAGTTTGGATTTAAAAATACTTTTTCTGTCACAGCTTCTGTTTTAACATGCTTCTTTGACACCCAGGTGTCATGCAGAGAACATCCTGGAGTCTGGCTGTCGTTATCATGTGGCCATGTCACCTTTTATAGAGTCCAGGGGGTTCATTTGCGAGACTGAGAAATAGCTTATCATCACTGAACATTAGGGGCTGGAAATGTTGTGGGGCAAAAGGAACCAGTAACATTTCGATGAAATTTACTGATAGGGAACAAATTTTCATTGAAACTATATTCCTTTTCATCTTTCTTCCCCTCTGGTTTTACTGCAGATCCCATTGCTGCCAAACCTGCAGGACACTATGTTCGCCTGTCTAACTGTGGTACAAAGGCCCCCAGGGAGGGGCTACAAACGACCCATCTGCCAAGGAATCTGCCAGTCCGTCTGTCTGGCTCTCCACAGGTATGTCTGTCCGTGCATAAATCCATGTTTCATTTATTAAGTCATGGAAGAGGAGGGCTGGTGTTGGCTGCAGCGTGAAGGTTGAATCCATAGACAGGCATTGCTCTGTGTTTAATGACCCACTATAACTATACCTATTCATCTCCCGCATCACAGCACTGAAATGCACTGGAAATGGTCTTTTGCCGAACATATTGCGCCATGTTCAATCATAAGTCTTCAATGATGTTTTTCCCATGGCCTTCCGTTCAAAATTCCTCCCATTAGATGTGCAAGAAAGTCATTGAACCTTAGCGTACACGTGACTACATTCTAATGCTATTAGAATGACCAAAAAATGTCGCCCGCCTGTCTCCGAGGAAGTACTTAAGCACAAATAAAAAGTATCCATCTCTGATTCATAAAGGTCAGTATTACATTCATTAGTGAAAAGTGCAATCTCTATTTGCACACACAACACACACACCTTACTGGCTTTCAACAGAAGCAGCCATCAGAGCAGAAACACACAAAGTTAATGAACCCTTACCAGTCAGCATGGCTGTCCATCTGCTTTCGTAATCCCCATTAACTGCTGGTTGTGGGTGCAACCCAATCAGCCATATGAAAACACACACATTGAGAAAGTGATTTTTTCAAAATGTTTCCCAGAGAAAAAAAAACCTTGACTCTTTGTTAGTATGCTTTTGAACACAATTTTAGAGGCTTTCTGTTGATTTACCTGTCATAATAACAGCGTGCCTAGTTCAGCCTCAGTAGCTAATCTAAGCAGAGTGAGGTGAGCATGAGGTCGGGTACTGAGCCCATCTGGTCAAAAGCAGGTAAGCGGCTTGAAATACACACACCCACCGACACATTTGATGCACACTTAAATCTTACCTTAATTAGATGCAAGTACTGTACATCTGTCACATCAGGCCAGACCTTGTCCTGCTACTTACTCCACACGTGGCACTTATTTTGAAACAATGTTGAGGTCGTCAATCAAGTAGGCTTTTGCCATGCTCACCTGGCATGACGGATAAAGCAGATGGCTAAACAATGAGGTCTCCTGTACAATTTGAAGGCTTGACAAAGCAAGAAAAATGTGCGTGTGTAGCTGATAGAGATTGGGATCGTGATCCTACACTGGCCTTATGCAGGAAAAGGAGTAATGCCTACATAACATAGCTGGCTTCCCATTAGTGTGCAGCCATTGCAAACTGTCATACACCCACACAACTCGGGCCAAGATGAGCCTGTCAGCTTTTGATTAAGACCTACATTTAACGGAGTGAGAAGTGTGGTTCTAGAAGTGCCGATTCAAAAAAAAGTAGGAAGATTTAAATCCTGGTAGTGACGATGGTTGAGGAATTAAAGGGTACAGAAAGGGCAGATCTTGTCTTGCTTTTTCTTTCACTTGTATTACTCTGAGAAAAATCGGATGACCGACTTGTGAGTTGGTTCCAATGGTGTTTGCACAGGCCCCAAAAAGAAGTAAATAAACGTGAGACAATGACTATCATAGTAATATCGCGGGAAAATGTATTCTATTTGCTGTTGTGTGCTTAAAAATTCAAGTTTATCTGAAAAATTCAAACTCCTTCAGATACTGACAAGTCACCAGAGAAATAAAATTATTCCAAAGAAAGTAAGGCAAACCCAGTATGATTTTTTTCTCCTCATGGCATGTATGAGCAGGTTTGATTGTTTTTAAGTGTCACGTGTACAGTACAATGATAACAAGGTCAAAAACAAAACAGCGGTACATGCATTTAAAAGAAAATAGCACCAAGAGACAATACGCTGTGAATGTGTGGTAGTATCCTATCTTTGACAAAATCAGAGATTAAGACGCATCCTGAGGACCTCACGAAAAAGTGGCCAATCAATGCTCTATTATTGACAGACGCATTGAGCTATCGAGCAACATGGTGGTTTAAGTCCACCTCAATCACCGCATAAATATCACCTCGGCGCTCTCTTGACATGCAACCAATCAGTGTCGCTTTGATTTAAAAACACGAGGGCAGGGAAGGTTCAGGAGGGAACTATAAGTTGTGTGTAAGTCATTCTGTTGCCTCATGCAAGTATGTTGGGATCAAACCACATGCACACAAAGGGTAGGTTCATTTGTGTCTTCGCATCTGAAGATATGCACTTATATGCTCAGTGTTGCCATCACTCCAGGGAGGTCTATGTGTCACTCTCTTACTTTGGACACACCAGCTGCTCAGTGTGCGCTTTGCAGTGTTAGAACCCCCTTCCCACTTCACAGAGGGGTGTCACCCACATCCACTTCCACACATCACAAAGCTCTCTCCTAACATCCGTGTCTTACCGACCCATGGCAACTCGAAAAGCCCCCCCCCACATTCAGTGGCACCCTGGGGGCAGCTGGGACCCTAATAAGCGTTACACTCGCAGAAATGGGATTCTTCATGGTGCTCTTTAAAGAGCCATTCCTAACTCTGTGAGAGAGCTGACTGGCTAAAAAATGATGGTGTGACACTGATATGGATGACAGAGATTGTTATATGTGGGGACCATAAAGCTATAAATACACTTGATGAGCCTATCAAAAGAAGGAAAAAAGGAAGACGAGGAAATGGGGATGAGAAGGGAGTTATTTATTAATGTGGAGGTAGTGAAATGTAGCTTTGAGTGTTCGATTCAAGAGATGAGATTTACAAAAAATATATATCAGCACGCTTGTGTGACTCCTATCTACGCCCCTAAAGCAGTGCATATGCTATCCTACTGCAGTATCTTATTAACATGCTTCAAGCAGAGTTTTCCTCTGGTTAAGCCGAGGCTCTAGACACACGCATACAAACAGGCACAAACACGAGCATTAACAGATTGACTTTGGTCTAAGCTCAGAGGGAACTTGGCTCAGAGGGCTTCTTGAAGACAAAAAAGCCACTGCTAAGAAGATAAGGGGAAATCTCCATGCCCTGAAAGAACTTCTCGGTCAGGGACACATGCAGAGTGCTGGACCACAGCACCAGCCAATCAAATGCTGACCGTGCCTCTGATCTATGGATCTCACCGAGACTGTGTGTCCGCACTCGCGGGTGTGTGTGTTTGTGTGTCCATCGAAGGGGGTTGCTCGGGATCAGGCATGACCCCCTGTAGCGAGTCCTTATCCTATTGGTCACGATGCTCTGAGTACTGCTGAGAACTCAAATGAAAATTCCTGCACTCATGCCAGTGCACCAGCAGGTATCTCACATTAAAAATACAAATTTAACTTCTTCAAAAGAGGCATCATTTCACACAACTGCTGTCCTATTTAGTATTTCATTTTTTAATAGGCCTATCTTGCATTTCAATCAGTCAAACCATGCAGGCGTGATCAGATCCCGTGCTTCTGTGGGTTATGCGTTACTCATCATCAAGACGCCCTAACACACACCTAGGTTAAGATTGCTCTTGGGGAACTTCTGAATGAATTCGGAGTGTGTGTTCTCCCGTCACCCCTTTCACCCCATACAAAGGGGCATAAAAAGCCCGACGGAGTCTGCTATTCATCCAAAGCACAATGGAACCCCACAGAGGTTTTCTTCCTATTTCCCCGCCTGTCCCACCCATCTTCCCCCACAGGGCAGGACAGAGGGGCAGTGGGGGATCCTGCCAGTCTGGCCAAGCAGCAACTCAGGCCCCATCTGCCACAAAAACTTCATTCGAAGCCAGCTTTCTACCAACTGCACTAGTACCCAATGAGTTGTTCTTGGAAATCCGCGATTCAAACAATACTGTACTTGAGTTGTTGAATCACTGAAACAATCCAACTTCTTACGTGAAAGCACTCAGGTAGGAGAGAACGTTGGTTGTGTTGTTATTGAACATAACTCCACCACATTCTTGAGTTCAATAAACAAAGCTTATTGGAATATTTGTATGTTGATCACTTACAGACCCAAATTACGGGGAAAGAAAAAATAACCTCTAGTCATCTTAAACCAGATGGCCAGTCTGAAATGCTCCTCTGCCTCTATGTCTTCTTTCAAATGTTCATTGTCAGCTTCCTACTCCATTTACCTTGCGCTTTTGCTCCTTCTGCGGAACCCCTTGCTATTTGCGGCAGATTTATGGCCCAGCCTAACATGCACAATATTGGCAAAGCATTAAACATGTCTACTCTTATACTGTGAGCTCTCTCCATCGATAAGAGCCTTAATAAAAACATCTCCCTGGAGGATTTGTGTATATTTCTTTTTCACATTATCCTCGATGCCCCCCCCCCCCCCCCCCTCCGACTGATTATAGACTTCTGTCTAAACTTCTGCTTCTTCTGTGGCTTTGTAAGCTCTAATGCTGCTCCTTTTCACATTCTCCTCTTCACAGCCTCATTCTTCAGTCAGTGCCAGAGGTTTAATGATGCTTGAATGGCACTGCTAAGGAATTCTCTTCTCATTTCATGAAGGATATTTAAAAGCCAAGCCTTGAGATATCAATCTATCTTTCTGCGTCTCCTATAAATGTAGCCCTTATCAATCTGCTCGTTCTGGACTCAGAGCTTATATGTGATGAACCTTGCATATCTAGGTTCCCTGTGGATAAGCACATTTGGAAACTAAAGTTTTTAGGAAATATACGCCAAGTTTAGAAAACGAGTGACTTGTCAGATTGTCATCACGGATGAAATTTAATTTGTTTCATGACTACACATATTTTTGAAAACACTTGTCAAATTGGTTTTCCCAATTGAAAGGAATTGAAATGCAATTATGCCATTCCAGCCTTCACTTAAAATAGCCCGACTTCTTTTAAAATGATTTTTTTCACCATTAAAAACTTATAACTCAGCAGTATTGTGCTGCATAAAAGTAGAAAGAGATAAATACATGTTTTTGGCTTATATACCTAAAACTTTGCAAGACAAGGCAATCGTATTTCAAGAAACCACTCCATTGTGAAACCTCTGTATAGTCATGATGAGAGCTCAGATCAGATTTAGCGCTACCATAGTGGCTCCTGGCAACTTTATACAATGTACGTGTTTTACATGAGTTTTTAAGAATAAAAGATCACAGAAAGCCTTGGTTGTTGAGTTAGTTAATAAAGGTTTTATTACAGTGACAGACCTTATCACTGAGGCTTTTTATTATTTCCTATGGGAAAAATTGCTTCCAAATCTGAGCATATTGCAAGTCGAGAAGTCTCCTGAAAAGAATAATATTCAACCGAGGAGGTTCTTTTGTAGCATGTTCACATCCTCTGGGCGCAATTGGCACACTTGTTAGAACAGCCACTCTTTCATCTTGTCTTTAATAGCCTTTTGGTCCCCTAAAATCCTTCACACACCCCTGCAGCCCCCCGGGTCAGTTATGTCGATGAGAGCTAAGCAGCTGTTACCCTCCCAGTTCCTGGTCCTTTGCCGTCCACAATGTGAGCATCATAAGCACATTTTTAAATATTAACAAAGACCACTTTGCACATATGAATAATACAGCAGAGAGGCCAGTGGCTGGCCAGCGATCCCATCCACTGCCGCCTGATGGCCATAAAACTAATGCATTGCTTCAGGACACAACAAGCCCGTGTCTCGCATGCTGACAGGACCAGCCTGACGAACCACTCTGGCTGAAACTCGGCCAAAAGAGAGATTTCTCTGGCTTTATTCACCAAAGTCTTCTGTCACCTGTTAGAATATACAAAACTAGGGATGTCCCAATGCTGAATTTTGGACATCCAGGTTGATCTTTTTTTTTTTCTTCTTCCAAGTATTTTTTTCCAAAACCCAGCCAATAGCCACAATTTTAGTCCAGTAAAAATAATGTTAACCAGTAAATGACAAATCATATTTTTTTGTATGAAGGTGAGCCAGGTGGTATTTCCTCAAGAAATGCTATGTTTACAAATATTACATGATGCTCTGCTACTATCATTAGTTTCAAAAGAGAAGTAGTCATACTCAGCGGACATGTTTACCGAGTGGATTAATTTACAGCAGCCCAAAAAATACAATGGTACCGAAAAGATTTGCGACTATTGGATCGAATACGATATTACGAACAAACAGATACTAAAAAAAAATAGTCGTATTGGGCGGAGATACCGATAGTGACATCACTATTGTAGCAGTATACGTTTGAGTCAAGTAAATCACCACCAAAATTGAAGCAAATGTACTCAATTGAAAATCAGTGTCTTCCGACAAACAATTCCATTTGGTCTTCAAGTTGATACGTATAAATCAAGAAGAAAAGAAAGAACAATACCACATTCATCAACACTCATCCAGACCTTCAAGGGAGTGTCTGACCCATAAAGGATTCTAACTTCCAAATATTTAAGTGGTACTTTGATATGCCTTGCTTTGCTCAAAGTTTGTCTTGACCTCCCAGTCCGGACTGGTCTGCTGACATTCCTCCCACCCCAACAACCCCCAGGGCCATCTCGACATTTGATTGCCATGTGTAGTAAACATGGTAGAAATAGACCTCCCACACGCCAGTTCAGTAAATCTAATGAAGTCACTGATAATGACAGCATACAAGTTACTCTAGACAAGTGTTCTAGGTAATTCATGAGTATGTCAACACTGAGAGATTATTGCAGTAATGAGAGCACATTCAGCCAGAGAGCGACACAGGAGGCAGAAGAGTATGTAATAGAGACAATTGTGTCCCATCATGCATTTCCCTAAATTTAGTAGTATCTATGGCTCGCTCTCTTCTATACAAAAACTGAGCTATTGTTCCCTCCTGCCAGCCCTGTACAGGACCTCAGTTCAATATTACACACAGTTAATAATAAAAATTTTCATGCAAGCATTTCGGAACAGTCTACAATTTTAATAAACATAAGCTGCTTTTCTGCTCTGCCTGTTCAGTGAATAACACAAAACACACACACACATACATGTGTATTGTGCATAACAGTCAAGCAAATAACTGAAAGTCCTAAAGAGACAATCCATGTGTCCGATTACTTCTGTTATTCATGCCAAGAGTAAACCAGTGTTTACTGCAGAGGTTTTTTGGGGGGAATCTGAATTGCTCTTTTTTAAATTGCTACAAAGTTTATGCTACAATTCTGTAAACCCCCAGATACTACTGTATCTCTGTTTTGTATTTCAAACGCAACAGAGGGAGAAAAAAAAATCCTGGCTCTAAACTGGACCAACAAGGGAGAATGCCATTGTCACCCCAGTGTCCAAGTCCCATTAGATCACCCACAGTGACCTGGTCTTTGTGCCAAGTGAATCATCTCCATGTGAGCTGGCTGTTGTGTGGGACAATCCAAAAGCCTACACTCACTTCAACTAATGCAGCTCTAATGATGTATGAGCCGCTGAGTAAATTAAAACCTACTTAAACAACTGGCACAATCAAATTTCCCCCGTAATGATCAACAAAGCAAATTTAAAAAAAAAAACAATCATTTGCTGTCTTTTAATGTGCATTTTAATTAGTCCAAATTCTCTGTGGGGAGTTTTTTTTTTTTAAATTAAACTTTAAGTAGAATTTTTAAAATATGCTCATACCAAGTGGAGGTTTTCCACGTCCATTAAATAAAACTGGATTCCAAAAGAAATATTAGCCAAATGTGGTCTAATTCCCTTTGGGGATTTTTTAAAAATTACATTTTAAATAGTATTTAAAAAGGTCATACTAATTGGAGGTCTTCCACGTCCATCTATACTAAACTGGATTCCAAAAGAAATATTAGCCAAGTGTTACAGTATTGACTTATTGTCTACCTGGAAGGACATGCACAATAATAGTGTAGTAATCATAACGTCACGATGTGTCATCCTCTAAAAGTGAATGACACTGATCAAGAGAATATTTGAGTTTGGAAACTTACCGGTATCACACACGACATTTCCCCCGATCAGAAGCAAAAACAATATTGGACCGCAAGCTTGTCCACGCTGCATCCGAACAGAGAGCATCATTTCCGGCTACGCGTCTGCAGCAGAGCGTCCAGGGGTCCGCACACGGCGTGGCTCAACCACACAAGTCTCTTTTGTCCACTAAAGTGATGTCGTAGAATATCAAACACCGTCCGATCCCACCATCAAGTCACAATAAACGTATCCGAATCAGATACGATAATAAAAAATATTAAAAAACGCCTCGGTGCACTTTTCCTCCGTAGTGAAACTTAAGACTAAAAAGCATATGAAAACAAAACAATATTCCCATCGGCGTTCATGTCCAGCTTGATGAAAGTCACTCAAAAGTTTGAAGCCGAACGAGCGATAAAGTGATGCTGAGCAGCGTCATTAAATTAAAAAATAAAAACTCGCTCCCACAAAAAAGGTGATGTTTTAAAAGCTGTGCTCCACGCCGACTGGCCGCTCGAGGTGATCTGGACTTGTTTCCGGTCCGCCAGGTGTAAACACACGCCACCCGCACCAACACAATCAGGATTGGCCAATCACATCGCAACCTCCTCCTCCTCGTTCTTTTCAGTGCAATGATGACCGAACAAGTGAATCTAAGTTGAGCGAGGAGGCAATAAATTGCAAATGAACGAGAGAGAGAAATATCGAGAGAAAGAGAGAGAGAGAGAGAGAGAAATCCCGGATTCACCAAAGTTTATTATCATATGTCTGTCTTTCTATTATTTCTGTCTGTCTGTCTATCATTTCTGATCCCTTACCCGTCGACTATTAATACATAAATCATGGAAGGTTTATTATCTGCTGTCAATCCGCACTTCTTCATCATAAATGTTCCCCTGGTGGCCACAAGGGAGCAGCCTTTCATTAATGAGTCTCGCACCTATGCGGATTACAACGGTGTTTATACAGTGCCCTTCATATATGATGGTCGTAGGTGGTTTGTTTAATGAGTGGACAGCACTAGGATATTAAAAAGGAAGAACAATTAAATCCACACTACAGGGAAGGATTGCTTATGGAAATGAAAATGGGTGTGAGAAGAATATATTGCAGATTGAATGTTTTATGCTGTGAATAATGACTGCACAACTAATATAACAAAGTACTATACGTACTGCATGATGAGTGTTTGATTGTGTTTTTAATTTTGGTTTTATTTTTCTCTATTATTTTTTGTAACCCAGAAAAGGGCAGTAAATGATAGTGTAGTTATACATCTGACTGACTATGCGTCTTGTGGATTAAAAACACATTAAAATATGAATAATAAAACATTTACGAAAATAGTTTTGTTAGAAAGGTGTATATAATCAACTTGTATAGCCATTTTTCCATTCACCTTCTGATACATAACTAAAAAACAAAGCTCAGTTCTGTGCTCTGATTCAAAGAAATGAAAATTGCCTTGACCCATAACCCAAAAACTGCAAAAGGCTGACTACACTTCAAGTGCATGTGACACTCTTGTCTGGAGTCAATGGGTAAAGTTTAGGGAATTTGCGTCCACAAAAAGCCATGGTTGTTCATCAGACACAGACCCCTCGGGCAGGATTGTTGAAAGGACCTTTCTCCTAACTGAACTACTACGATTCAACTTTTTGAGTTTTCCTGTACTCATCATAGTAGGTTAAAGCAACTACACTGTATGTGTGACTTGCAATCTTTCCAAGAATCTTTGTATACTCACCTTAATTTCTAGGGCAAAAAGGAGTACCAAGTTATCAATAAATGGAAAATAATCCAACATTTTGTTAAGAATTATTGGATAACTTCATTCATCCCGTATTCGGGAAATTTCATTGTGACAGTAGCACAGGGTGATTAGACAGAACAACAAAACAAAAGCACAAAGTACAAAGCAAATCAAAGTAAATGGGATCATTATGAATCACCAAATCAGATCATTAAGACAGAAAGGCAGCAAAAACACAAAATGAGCAAGAGTGGACGGAGCTACCGCCGCCGGCTGTCACTTGAACGGCGCCATCTTGGTTGCGGTAGCTAAAACGGACGTTTTCGACGTTCATAAAATAACTAACACACAATATAGGCTTGAGGACAAATTTTTTCAACCTTAAACCAAAGTCATTCTCCTAGTTCAAAGGATTTGGACTTTTATTGTGGTCAATGTCAGTTTAGGCGTGAGAAGACTTTAAATGTCTTGGCTGGTAATGGTGATACCTTTTCTAATTAAAGTAGTCAAAGGCACCTACTGTTTAATGTAAAATGAAAAAGCAGAAGGTAGTTGGGGATGTAAGCAATATGTTGAGAATCATAAAGGCTCCACCAAAAAAATAGCTATTATTAAGAAGATAATGAATGGGTCATTAAAGCAGACTGTTTGGCATTACAGAGTCTCAAGTGCATTGTATTGGAGGCTTGACATAAAAGAGTGCAAACTGCATATCTCTGAAAAGCAGAGGGGCTCTAAAAATAGGCGAGGTGTTCCAGAAGATGCGATAATTGAATATTATTTTCAGGAATGATTAAGTTGACCTATTCAGTAGACTAATTATTTTTTTAGAGCCCTGAGGAGAACTTGTTTAATAGATTGTGGTTGAAGTGAATAAGGCAAAAAATAAAGCCTCCAGGCTTTTGGCACGACACTAAAGAATTTTAACCTTTTAAAGAATGAATACTCCTGCCGACAATAAGATGTCTTTCTGGTTTTGTGTCCAGTATCTCTTTCTTCAGATGTGTTGAAAGTTTAAGGTCAGAACTTATTTTCAGTTTTTTCAGTTGCAGTGGAAGTGAATCTGTGCTCAAGCCAGTTTACTGTGATTACAGCAAAAGAGCACCTGCAGGATTTTACTTGGAAAATATATATCTAAAAAAAAGTCATTTAATGATATCACAAGGAGGGCTATTTTCGAAGTTTCTGTAGTTCATATTATGGTACAGCATACTAGACTTGGTTTAGCTCCATCAGAAGTTTGTGTTTTTCTGGGTTAGGACCTCATCCAGTTATGAAATGTAAATCAGCTTCAAGTCATACTGAAGAATACAAACTGATTTACATAATAATTGCCAAAAACGGAGTTTCAGTGAATGACTTTGAAGCGACATCTTGGCTATACTGTCTGAAAATTTATCATATCATATGAAAGCCCAAAGGTAGGTACAGCTGCACTGGGTTTTGCTGTGTATACATAGTTTTATAACCATTAGCTTTAGGATATTTTGTAAAAAAAAAAAAAAAAAGTGCAAACCACATCTTAATCCATTTAAACCAGAAAATGTTGATTATGGTGTGCAAGTAGAACTATAGCATTATTTTATATTTCTGTGCATGATAACCTTATATCTGTGTATGGAGTTATTCATTCATTTTCTGTTCCGCTTATCCTCACAAGGGTTGCAGGGGTGCTGGTGCTAACTTTAGGGCAGTAGGCGCGGCACACCCTGAATTAGTTGCCAGCCAATCGCAAGGCAGACTGAGACGAACAACCAATCACACTCCCACTCATACTTAAGGACAATTTAGAGTGTTCAACCAGCCTACTGTGTATGTTTTTGTAATGTAGGAGGAAACCAGAGTATACGGAGAAAACCCACACAGGCAAGGGGAGAACATCCAAACTCCATACAAGAAGTTCAAAACCAGGGATTGAACCGTCAATCTCAGAACTGTGAGGCAGAAACGCTAACTACTTGGACGTGGTTCTACCTGGACTGACTTTTATGCACGTTTTGTAGGAAGTGTTTTATGTGTACGTGTGTACGGGTGTGTGTGTGCATCCGTGCACGTGTCTCTTTGTCACTTTTCATTGACTTCACCTGTCCTCCACCCATGTAATCCCTGGACACACCTGAGCCCATTGGCTTCAGGGCTTTTAGCAGATTGCATGTGTCGCACTTAGGACAATTACATTGATTGTTGCCCTAGAAACTCTGCTGACTCCCTGCCTTGCAGTGGAGGCATGTACTAAGATAAAAAGTCTTGCGAGCTTTCACCCCCCCAACCACCCCCCCATATTGCATTGTCTAACGAAATCAAATTTAAAATAGTGCTAAGTAAAATGAAAGAAGTAGTGTAATTTAATTGCTGATCTGCAAGCAGTAGATATGATTTCTGGAAGATAATCACAACAACTTTGTATTAAATCTGTAGATAGTATTGTCACGTTCTGTAACATGCAATGATTTTCAGTAGCTAATTACGCCAAAGAAGGCGGGGCTGTGCAACCCACCCGCGGCGAAATAGCGCACCCAGTATTTAAGGACCGCTGCGACAATCAGCGGATTGTCGGAGAATTGCTTTGTGCTTGCTTACCGCCATGTGTGCCTGATTGAGATCTCCTGCAGTCATATGGTTGTATATTTTTGTGATTATTTTGGTACTTTGCGTATTATTTGTTATACCTTTTCATACGCGTGCTACCTTTGTTAAATACATTCTATTGTGTGTTTTGATTTCCTTTGTCTGAGTTGTGTAAGTATTCACAGAAATATAATAGTTCAATTACATCAGAGTGCCAACAAGAAGCAACATGCTTGTCATTGATTGTCAAAATTGTCCAAAATTGGGATATCCAACCCCTAATATTATTTATAAGTGAACTTGTTTGTAAAAGAAAAAACGAAATTGATGAAGCTATTAAAGATCTTACAGGAAGTTATTTGTATAGGTGAGACATTTTCTGTTGCATTATACTATATTGGTCTATTAAAATTGAATAAAATATATACTAGGGTCCATGTTGCCGTATTTTCCGGAATATAATTCGCGATTTTTTTTATAGTTTGGCTGGGCCCGTGACTTATACTCAAGTGCAACTTATATATTTTATGTTGTGCTTTTAGGCTATCCAAAAAATCTTATGTAAGGTTATTATTATTATTACTTTAACGTCTAATGTTTTTTCTTGGTTTCTGGTCAATTAAAAAATTGCCCCTCAAGAATGCAACTTATGCTTTAGTGCGATGTATGCTTATTCTTCACTGTGCATTCTTTGGTTGGTGAAACTTGTAGTCTGAAAAAAATAGCCAATCTGAGCATGTTGATATTTTTGAATGAACACATTCTTACATTTTATTAAATAAATTGTGTTTATTCATTTCCATGCGTTCAATGGATATTTGGCGTGGATGTTTCAGTAGAGTGATGAATGGATTTAATAGAAGCTGTAGTTAAAGGCAAATTGGACTCGTTTCATTTGCCTAAAATAATTGATTTTTCGCAACTCTTTTCATGTTGTGAAGCATTTGGTCTAACATTGATTGGAATTGATGAAAAGAGGTGTTGTGGGACTAGATTGTGTCAAGAAGAGTGGAAACACTAATTAAACTTGCATCAGCAGGAAGTTAAAAACACTGAAACACATTCATCGTCTGAATCACAAAACAAACCTCATCATTGAAATAATTTGTTTGTTGCCATTTGTTCAACGGTTCCCAATGCCAACTTCATAATGGATTAGCATAACCTTTCAGAGACGTGCAAGAATCGGGTCTTTCTTGACTTTGATCGAAAAATGCTGAAATTTGGGCCAGTTATTTTTATTTGCGTACCCAAGGCTGTGAAATGATTTGCTTAGGATAGTATATGCCATCCCCTGTAGGCCTGTGTCAGGTAATGTCTTAGTCTATTAGCCCTGATATGAACTATAAACCTAAATTTTGTTTATTAGAGGGGCATTGGAGCATTGTTGAGTGATGATATTTCATAAGGGAAGCATTATGTACACTTCATGATATTGCCTGCTCAACACATTTTTGCTCTGCTTGTCCAGCCTTCCTGTTTATGGTTCCAGAGGGCTTTAGGACACTGTAAGTCAGTGCTTCCTGTGTGAGAGCAACATTATGGTTTCATTCCTAGATCTAATTGTGTGATACATTACAAAATGTATTAAATGTGCCATCATCTCCATTTTACTTTATTTTTGTAGTTTAGGGTATTACCTGTGTTTAGACAAATATTGTACCCTCTTTCTATCCTTTGGTTTATCTCATTCATTTTACATCTCTTCTGTTCATATGTATCCTCTCTTTTATGATTCTTGAACAGCTGTGATTTGTTTTGAGAGGCGGCAGGAGGAAAGAGAGAAATGTTTTTGTTTTTTTTCCCCTGCAAGAATCTTCAAAGAACGCCATAGGCTATGAATGAGAATAGTAGACGCAGGCACACAAGCAGGGATGCCACCAAATGATCCGAGGCAATATGAAGTTGTAAAGGGAGGGCAAAAGAATCGTCTGGAACGGAAGCAGTTGTCCAATTTTACTATTCACACTTTTGATCTAGAAGGAAAATCCTCAACGCTGACCAAAAAAATCGTGATTGGACGTTTCGTCGAAAGACGTTTGGTCCCCGGACGTTTGGTCGACCGGACGTTTGGTAGAACGGACATTTGGTCGACCGGACGTTTGGTAGAACGGACGGGCCGTCGACCAGACGTTTGGTCGCCGGGTTCGCTCACTGTCAAATTATGAGAGAGGGAGACAGAGAGTTTACTGTTGAAAGCGAGCAACCAGGTAATCTCTTGCTCTCAAAATTATAATCATGAGAGAGAGAGAGTCCGTTCTACCAAACGTCCGGTCGACCAAACGTCCGGGGACCAAACGTCCGGTCGACCAAACGTCCGGGGACCAAACGTCCAGGGACCAAGCGTCTTTCGACGAAAAGTCAGAGTGCCGAAAAAATACTATAATGCTGCCATTACACACTTTTGCCTGCCAGGAACACAAAATTACACTTCTAATCCTCAGACGCTGAGAGATACGATTTGGGATTATATTAAGACTTTTCTAAAATGATTCGGATAGGTTATTGTTAAGAAAAAAATGAAATACCATGAAATGCACATAATTGCCCTCACACACCAACACGTTAGTCCTTGTGCCGAAACTGAGACTGCCTCTGAAGAGGACTGAATTCAGAACGGCTTTCAGATAACATTGTTTCAAATGCGTTGGGCCTTTAAACAGATAAATTGAGTTATGTGCTGACATTACAATCATGATGCATTGCTTTTATGCTAGAGCATTGATGTGCACCCTATAAAGTAAAGCCCCAACATTTACCAAAGGTTAACAGTTACTAATTTCTTGACTCAGCATGGAAGAGTACTTAGTGATCCATGCTTGACCCAAGTATTGTACAGTAGCTGTGCTTGTCAAGTTGCCAGACAAGATGAATGGTGGCAACATACATCTTTCTGCAGACCTTTATGTATTCTGTACCTAAAGCCGATCGCCATGTGCAATACAAAAAAATAACTGATCCCTTTGACGTAAAACATTAGTGTTTCAACTTAAATTGCTTTTTTCTTAATAGGACTTTTTGTACTATGTTATATTAGGAACCATAAGTCTACAGTGTTTTTTAGGACAGAACAAGATGTAGCAGCACAATGTGTTCGCATACGGTGTAGCTAATTTTCTTCCGTTCAAAAACACGCGCACACTCAAGCAGGCACACAAAAGGCAGAAATGAAAATGATTGGCTAATGGTCAACTTGCCAATTGAATATGAGAAAGAATGATTGCCCTTTTCCATGAGTCAGACAAGCAAATGAGCCCCGGTCTTTGCAGGATGTAACCTGCCTCAATTGGGAGGGATTAGCTCCCAGAAAACCTCCAAAAGATAATCAGTAAAACATCCTCACAGTTCATATGCATTTCCTATTTGGAGGAATTGCTATACTCTCATGTCACTATTTAATACATTTTCAATTTGGCACAGGAGAGTTCACCCTGGGAAAGTGTATTGTAATTGCACCCCAACTCATAAAGCAGTAGTATATTTGTCGATGTAATAAAATTTAAAGTACTTTCTCAGCAGCTACAATAAAATAAAATAAAAACAACAACAACAAATAAAAACAGCACTTTAAACTATGTGTTAAAGGAAAAAAAACAATCACAAAACTAAAGATGTTTTGTGCATAGTGAATAGTTTGATTAACAAGAGTCATGTTTCACTTCACATGATCAAGCAGTCTATGAAAATAGTCTAAATGCTTATTTGTTAATATTTTCAGGCACAAAAAAAGCCAATCAAGATAACAGTGAATTTTTGAGTTGAGTCTGACTAGCTGCCGCACTAAATGGCCAATTAAAATGGTAATAATAGGTTGGATTCGTGCAAGCTGGCCATGAAAAACAGAGGCTGACCTCACTGTGCAGCCAGTTAGTGGTCATGTTATTAGCTTGGAAAAGAGCTCAGGTGTGGGGGCGCGTTTTGTTTGTCTTCACATCATCTCCCATCATGGTAATATCACCTCATTTCAGAGCAACAGCAACAGGGGAGAAAGAAAAAGAGGAAATATGAGCGAGAAGGAGGTAAAAGTAAACCAGAGGAGTGAGTAGAACTAGAAAAATGCAATTTCCCCCAATAAATGGAATATTGTTGTTTTTTCCTGTGATGAGTCAAATTATACACTTCAATGTCATCAGTGAATGTGCGCAGTGATCACAATCCTAATCAGAAGTCCTTGTGATTTGCCAGTTGCGGTACTTTTACTTTTCATTAGATGCAAATGAGCAATATGTTTGCCAAGCAAATATATGCAAATCATTTCAGTCAGCTGAGAATACAATCACAAATTAGGTGCTGGACATTATTCAATACTGAATAAGGTCAGTCAAAAGCAATATTTGAACCATCACTATTAAGATATGTATTCACATGTAAATAAATATACTGTATTTCCAATAAACCTTTTCACCTGTGGAATATGGTGACTTTTCTTTCATTCTTTCAATCCTGCAGTCATTTGTTGCATTTTTTTTAAATGTTGGCGTTACGAAATATAATATGAATAATTGCCAACTATGTTTATACACATCGTGTATTTTCAGTGCTTTCAGTCTAATTTAGGATCAAATGGTTTGTATAATCATTTGTTTTTATTTAATTTTAACTCAATATTCCTATTTCATTGCCATTGCATAATTTTAAGGTAAGAGATTGGTTCAAATTTGACACTATAAAAGGGAAAGCAATATGAAAAACCAATCTGTTTACATTTTAATTCATCCGGAATGCCTTTGTTGAAATTTAAAATCAAATAGCAAAATTATATTATTTCTTTTTCGAGCAAAGTGCAACACCAATAATCTGTCTTTATAAAAAAAATGACAATACTACATGCATAAAGTCGCAAGGGGACTTGTTGCTGTAAAACGCTAATGACATTATTATGATTATTCATCTGGCTCCATCTGAAGAGCGCAGTAGAGAATGCTTATGTTTACATGCTGCTGGAATTTAGTATTTCTTGTGCAAGTTGTTTGCTTATTGCCAAATCATTTCACTAGTCATCGTATCTGGTCAGAAGCCAAGATGAACTGTATTTCTTGCCATGCCCAAAATATTGTCAGGTAGTTCTTCATTTGTGTAAAACCAATACTGACAATATGACATTTTATGTCGCCCCAAATCACATGCCATGAGTTTAATTTGATCATAATAATCGAGTGACCAGGTAATCATTTCAAGTGCCAGTCATGCGCTTCAGAAAAGATGTTCTAAATATAAAGGTGAGTACACGTATCTACCTTCATGCTAGCTGTCCAGCGTCAAGTCACTTAAGAAAAAAAGGACAGCCAAAAGGTGAACCAGTACACATTAATCAGAAGCTGGCAGTGACTGCTTTCCTAGCCAAGAGACAGGGGTAAAAACACTAGAGACACATCTGCTACATGTGGACTTTCGTCTTCATTCTCATCATTTGGAAAACAACTGTCTTTTTTTTCGTTTCGTGGAAACTCATCTGTGACCTCTTGTCATGCAATCAAAGTTCAGCCATTTCAAAAGCGAGTGATCCCTTGAGGTGAAAAACAGTGATAAATCTGACGCTGAGAATTTCACAACCTTCCACCCAGGGTCTTTAAAGTCACAACAAAAGGGTGACGACAAGATACAAAAGAACAAGCACACAACTAACTCTGTGTTAACATGCTCCCAAGCTGCCTCGTTCCCTTTGGATGGCACATTGCAGCCTTTCATCTGTGTATGCATCCTCTCATCTCTGTTCTTTATCGCTGCCTTATGAGCACGCTTCAAACATTGGGGACCAGTTTAAAAAGCGGAGGTTCCCAGTGCAGTGCGACACTCAAATAAATCCTACAGAGATATAAAAAGAAGCCTTTGCTTTTGACCATTTTTCACTGTCTACGATTGCATTTGTATGAATGGACCCTTTTTCTTTTAATTAAAGCATATTGAGAGCTGTGTTGTTACACTGGTCGTTAACTTTAAAAGCCGATGCTATTAACGACCAGGAGAGGACGGATCCAGAAGGACGCAAATGGCTGAAGCCAGAATATGATATACCAGCAGAAAAAGCAATGCAGCTTTTCAAATGTAGAAATCAATACACACACACACACACGCACACAAGCTAAATAAATGAAAGGAAAGACAATTCACGAGGGTCGATATGCGCAGGGGATTCAGAACAAATAGGAGCCTCGCGTGTTTATTTACATTTTCTGTACATTTAGGGCCATATTTCAACCATGTATTGACCATTTGTTGGACACTTGTGTAAGAAGAAAAAAATATCTTGTTTTTGTCATGTATCATTTGGATGTTGACTTCTGGCCTACTATCACTCTTATTCTCTTGCTCGATTTGTCAGGAAAAAAAGCTTCCTTCAAGTAAAGAGTGGGCTTCACTGAATGGCAAACAATATGAAGCAAAGCAAAACAACTTGATGTAACCCCTAAGAACCTCATTGGGCAAACTCACTAGCATATAGCAACACTCAGCTTCCACAAAATTCAGACAATCCAAAACATCCTTCTGAACGCATGGCAAAAAGGCCTCACAGAGTCAAAAACGGGAAAAAATACAAGCCAATAGATTCACAAGTCACCGAATTGATTGTGTATCCGACATAAAATCTCGGAAGCCAGATATTAAATAATCATAAATTAGATTGAGCTACTAATACCTCATTTCAATTACCTTAATACTGCACTTCCGTCAACTGTGCATACCTGTGCGATAGGGTTATTGTGTCATGAGAAATTAGATTACACAATCACAAACGTCCCAATCGGGACTCATGCATATTTCATCCCGTCTGCCTTTCGTAATTACTTAATTAATTCACCGCACAAAGAGATAGACCAATGCTAATCCCCGCCCCTGCCCCCTTTGGGGAATCCCAGCAGTACAAAACAAGTTGCAGGCCATCACAATTTTCTTTCTCTTTGTTTACTTCAACAATGTACGTAGGTTGGGATTGAGGATTCTAAATTCCGAGTTAAGACCTTGCTGATTCAAGTTAAGTTTTTCCAGCCCACTGCAAGTCTTACCAAATTTCATCACCTCTTGTATCTGCTCTCAGAGAAGAGAACTGATTACTTTATTTTTGGTGGCGGAAGGTAGGAAGACGATACCTGCTTGCATAATTTTGCGAGCAATGTACAGCTTAGCTTCAGTTGTTTTTTTTCTTCCTTTGCCTCTTTTACTTTTTTGTTCTGTTCCTTGGAGTGGTAAAATGCCTCATGCACTCCATTTGGCCTGCAGGCAGATTAAGATGTATAAAAGGGAAGCTTTTTATATGCACTCCCACGTTGTCATGCTTTTGAATACTCAGCATGGGCACAAACATTGGGCAAGGAAACATTTAAACATCATTTTTGCGCCTTTTGTTCAGTGTTAAGATTTGAGCTTTGAATGTTTAAACACTGAAAGAGCTTTAAGGACATTTCCTTAGGACTGATGAAGTAATTTTGGTCTTTTTCTATATGTGTAGTCTACATTTCCTTTCTTTCATTGAAAATTGTGGAATGCAGTTGGGAGTGTTTGGCACTGCTACCTCAAAGTTGTTTGGTTCAGTTCACTATCATTCAAAATCAGTGGTGTCTAACTTAAGGCCCGGGGGGCCAGATCTGGCCCCACCATATCATTTTGTGTGGCTGACAAAAGCACACCAGGTTCACTGATAACACCAGTGTGACCAAGATTTAAAAAAAATAATTGTTATTCTTGAATACGTTAATATAACTATTACGTAGAGAATGACAAATATAAGTTTGACCAAGTCCAAATGATCAAACAAGAGCCCTATGATAATAATTGCTAAAGAAAACGGTTGATGAATCAAGGAGTAATTTCACTTGGTTCTAAATCAAAATAAATTGGCTTTATATGAAATAATGACATTTATTTAGAAGCACACATGCAGTGATCACCCTATATGGGTCCTTTCAATTCATTAAACAGACAGAACCCCATAATTATCTAAAATATGCTGATATTTTACAAGCCCTCGAGTTAGGGTCATTCTGCTTTATGGGCTCATGTTTTTATACACTTTGGGTGCTGCAGTATTTTTTGGGACTTTCTGTATAGTTTGCTTTATAGCAACAGTAAACAAACGCATGAGTATTTGCAAACATTGTAACATTCATTTACTCACCTCTCCTGAAGTCCAGTGACAATGCCAAACAACATCAATCGCTGGAATGATGTTGACCTAAAATATCAGTCGTCACGCCCTTGAATCCTTTTGCCATGATATGAGAAATGAATGAGGCTGTGCCCAGTAAGAACCTGCAGAAACAAATAATTTGTGTAATTCAATATCCACAAGGAGATAAAGGCATCCCAGTTGAGCTTGCGTAAACATCCGGCAAAGTAACTGGTGACCCGCGGCTCTAAGTTCCCACACTGGGACTGTAGTGAAGACACAGTGTCGTCAGTGAGGGAAAAAAAACACCTAACACTCCAATCATTTTGATTGTCTCAGGGCTAAATCCGTATAGATAATTACAATGACTGTTTGGGTGGTACGAAATTTCCATTGCAGGTGCCCAGAGGCTCTTGGGGGACTTGCACCGTCTCTTCCCCTCATTAACTCTTCTCGTCATTGCCCCTTGTCCGCCTGATCCTGTGAGCAGTCTCGGCTGCTGGGTAATTCCGAGCCAAACAGTTGCCGGAGGCTTCAACCGTACCCTACTGATTTTTAACCTTTATTAGATCGTGCAGTTTTCTAAAAAATATTTCCAGCAACACTTCTTTGCCCAGTTATTTGATCTCAAATACAAGGAATCCTCAAAGGTGGAGGACAATTTTCACATCATGGAGGAAGTTATCCACTGTTAGATCATGTCGGATTTGAAAATAATTGTTCTCTTCAAAAGAAATGAATGGGATTCTACAGTAAATAATCCATTCCAAGAGGAAACACACTCTATTTTAAAGCATTTATGAACTCTATTTGAAAAGGTATTGTTATTCATCCTTCATTTTCCCAAAACCTCTTTACGAGCTTTTTGTTTTGAGTTGATTGCAAATTTGATATACAAGAGATTCTGTTATGAACTCTGAAAGTGAATGCAGAAGCCATATGAATGGCACCCCAGTCTCCCGTTAGCTCATTAGAATGTATTACATAGCGTTTGACTCAACATTGATTTTGCTTTTGTCTTCAATACCGGAGCTTTGATGCCCTTGAGATTATTACCATGATAGAAATATAAAGGAAAAAATACGCTCACACAATAAAAACATAAGTCGAAGCGGTCAAGAGGTCCGATAGAATGCAGGTTGAAAAACATGATTCTGTGTTGTCATAAATTTGATAAGGGCCGTGCAGGGATGCTGTTCTCATAGAAATCCACCCACGCATGCACGCACACAGTAATGAGTTAGATTTCACATTATGATTTTGCACATAGCCGTTAAAGCTTGGCTACAATGTAATTATTGCCTGTGACAAATGAAGAGGTTATATTCAAACTATTAAACAGCTCATAGCTTTTGATGGAAGACATATATGATCTTTTAAAAGTAGCTTGGCCAGAAACCAGATTCTACTTTTTCCTTTTTGTTCCTAGCTCATTCGAACACAATACGCACAAAATATTACGTGTGTCGTGTTTTAAATCATGCCATAATGTGGGATTTGACATTTATGGAAAATAAATCAAACAACGCACATTTCCCCCTCTCAGAAATACAGAGTTGAATGAGCGTAAATGTGAATGCGCACACATTCCGCACAGAGGTGGACTCTCAAATTCTAATCATTGAAAATCAATGGAAAACAGGTAACTTATGGTGACAGCTGCAACACACTTCACTGAGCTGCTTCGCTTTCCGCCGCATTGTGACATGGTGAGCTGGTCTAAGCAAAGCGACGACTGTCACCGCTAATCTCCCAAATCCAATAGGCGCATGCTCACGCTTAGAAATGCATCAACCACCACTGGCGCGGAAATATGTTATGCTTTACACTCTGCATGTCTCATGGTATCCTGAATCACCCAGAGGGGAATCAAAGTCAATGTTCCCCAGAGGCCCTGTTCTGTGCACTCCCAAAGGTTTTGTCCCATCTCATGCTGGCCAAGCCCAGGCAGGCAAGCTGTGCTTTGATGACTTCCTTCTGCCTTCAGTTACAGCTCTGCATTTTAGGTTTGGCTGGCATCAAAATAAAAGGAAAGGGGAGGTGGGGAGGATTAGCATATCAGAGGTACAGATTAGCGATGATGTGGTGTTTGCGTGTACTGACAGAAGGTGGTAATGAGAAAAAGCCCCACCTTGCTCCAACGCCAATGCTAAACCTGATAACCCCCCACCCGACTCCACCCGATGCGAGCAAAAGAGTTCAATTGGAACGACCGATAGGGGAGCAGGACCTCTGCTTCGTTATCTTCCCCTTTCAGGAAGACAGGCTGCCTGTTTTTTTTTTCGTTACCAAGGGAAAGGCTGCTGAAAATGGGAAATAATGCATTGAAATGACTTCCAAGGACCTATCATATCAAACAGAATGTATATTCTTATTAGGAATTACATTCAAACTCTAAGTAGTACTAAGCAACCTTTGTTGAAATACATTTGAAGACATTTTACTGGTGAGGCTGTATTTGGCTTATTTCCCTCTGTGCGCAACTACAAAACCTCAGCCTGTAATACAGGAGACATGACCTCTGTTGCCCTTTTTGCCACAGGACTGATAAGATCTTAACCTAATGGATTTTTCATTTGTTGGTCTTGCAAAATCAATGTTCTGTTTTTGCTTTCGTAGATGTTGAGAAAGGATTACAATATCCGTTTGGACACTTATATTTCTTCTGAGATTGGTTTGTATTTCAAGGATGAATTTTTAGGATTTTGTTTCTTTTTACAGGACATCAACGTTATGGTACAGGGGCCAGAAAGTTTTCATTTAAAACACTTTGCAAAAGAATTTAAGAAATACACACAATGAATACAGAATACCATGATGGAAGCAGACTTGCAACAGAATCAGACCCAGTTACTGGTATTATTGTTTACGGTATGTTTGACTTACACTTTGGGGGCTAATATTTGGGTCAACCGCAGACTAGCCAAGGACAAAAGACGCAGTTCAAACTTAATTTTTACTGCAGCAATAATTTAGGGGTTGACCACAGGTTAGCTGCTGGTCAAAACAGGGATTGTAGGAATCACATATTTATAGCTCTACTAACAGAAATAATAAAGTTCATCTTTCTGGCAAAACATTTATGATAGCTTTAGAAGGGCAAAATCGATGTCAGTCTACAAAATCTGTCCTTGAATATTACTATCAAGGCTTACAGCGAAAATATCTCAGACAGTCAGACTTAGGCCTACGCCAGGTAGAACCTGTACGAGTAAGAATGTAGGGATGTGTTGTTTTTGCAAACACGAATTGTCTGCTGTAACAAAAGCTCTTGGCCTCACTTGGCCAAGACAGAGGAACGTGACAGCCTGGAAGGAGCATGACAAGACCGCCCGACACGATGATGCCTGGATTCTAATTGTTTGATTTGCGCACCACACCGTGAAGTACTTGTGAGGTCACGCCTTTGTAGTACAAACGTACATCATAGGTGGGCTGAAGGACAGTACAGATAATTTGCTGTAAATTGACTTTACGCTGGTCAAGGGCAAGATAACATCAGCAGGGTCCTGTATTGTACTTTGAAATGGCAATAAATGGTTAAATTTTCTACTGATTTTTAAATAGCGTCTTCTTTCATTAAAGACAGAGATGGAGTAAATTAATGGAACATTTAAAAATATCACACCTTTTTGTCAACATCACACCTGAATCATACCTAGATTCTTACGATTTGCTATGCCAATCTTGTTTCTAAATCCACCAGGAATTCAGTGAGTAGTAGTAAGAGTGTTTTGGGAGAGGAAATCACGCTGGTTACATTCTCAGCAATACAGCTCTCCATAGATCTCCCCCAACTTGTGCCACCAACATATAGCCTTATAATACTATGCATACAAAGATATCCACTGATTTTAGCGGCTATGACCATGCTAAAAACAGGGATGAGCATATTTGGCAAAAGCGTCGCCTTGGCAAGATGTCACCATGGAATAATAAGTTCACTGCAGAAGAGGCAGCAGACCTTGGGTTTTTGTAGTTAACTCTGTCCCAGATTCCGACATTTGGGTCAATTTCTTAAAATGTTCACTTAATACCTCATTGAAGTAGGGCACTTTTTATGATGGCTGCTGCTTCAACTGGGCTTTGCGTTAGGAGTTGGAAAACTCCCACGCAGCTTTAATTACCATTCTCAAGAGTCGAAGAATAGCAATATAAATAGTCAATCAAAGTGAGGGATTTAATTGAACAATTATGGCAAGCATGTTTATTTGTCTGCTGAAACTTGTTAAATGCTACAGACTTCAGGAAACAAGATGATTTAAATTTGCTCCAAGATATGTTTCTTCACAGTTGATATAAGCAAAGAAATGCAAAGAAACGGCCAAAGTCAGAGGGTGACACAGCTATCTATAGTTTAATTTAAATGCTTCAAATAAATTTGTCGGTTTTCTAAAGGAATATTCCTGCTTCAAAGTCATGATCCATCTTTGTCCCATCAACATTCCACCCAGAAAGCTCTTATCTTTTATATGGGCTACCATATTAGATTTTGTCATTCCCATAGTTGGGCTAGAGTAACACATTTTCTCTCCCAAAGGTGTGGCTTCTCCGTCACACCTATCTAGCCTTTCTCCCCAGATTATTCTCACTACCCCGGGTCCTGTTTTGTTATGCAACACTGCCATGTGCCAGCCATTATGCGCTAGCCGCCAAATAGTATCAGTGTCCAGCTTTATTTCCATGACTCCTTTCTCTATAGCCAGGGGACAGATTAAAAGCACGGGTAAGAAGTTATGCAGGCCTTGCTTCTCCTCCTCATTCTGCCTCTTCCACCAGATATTAAAACCCACCCACACCCTTGGAAAGCAGAGCGGCTGTAAAAAGCACCGCAAGAGGAGGGAGGGAAGGAGGAATCATTACATGCAATTTATAAACCATTAAAGGCCCTATTAAAAAGCCTGCAATCTAATTCATCCAGCAGTGGGCGCTGGCAATGATGGTAGGTGTGGGAGACAGTTCAGTCCTTCATTTATTTACACAGTGTGCTTGGGCACTCGTTGAGGGTGTGTGATGAGATCCATAGTGTCATTGTGACCAAGGCTAACTGCTTGCCCCTGTACGGATGCCCAAGTCAGCAGAGGGAGAGCGTAAAACATGACAGACGGAGAAAGATGGATGGCATCTCATAATACAGTTGTACCTTTCATTCATTCATTTTCTGCACCACTTATCCTCAAAAGGCAGTGATATGTCTACTTACGAAATTAAGTCGTTGCAAAAGTGGTTTCGTAACTTCAATATTCCGCAATTAGAGTTGCATTTTACATGTAAAAGCCCTAATCTCTTCCAAGGGTGCCCATACTACACCAAAAAAGCCTTTAAAAATTCTAAAACTAGACCAACAAGGGTCAGAGGCACACGAAATGCAATGTGGAGATGCGACCACTCTTAGGCAATGAGAGGCCAGCGGGGTGTTGAGACATAGCCAATGGGAAAGAACCTCTACAATGCCAATTTTAAAATAAATTCAGGATGCGCCAAGTGTATTTACATTTCGGTAAGTATTGAGATTTCGTAACTTGAATTTCTTCTGTTTTCTGAGATAAATTTTCCCAATGAGGCCTTTCGTAACCTGAATATTTTATATCTAGAGATGTTCGTCAGTCGAGGTACCATTGTTGTTATGTTTTGGACAAACAACAACAGTGGATTTTCTGTCCCGTTGGAGAAAAAAAAGGAGACCAATTTTCATGGACTGAAGCTCCTGCCCTATTTTCCTGACAGCTTGCATCACATCTTCAATGTTGACGTGATCTCCAAACTCCGCCTCTCGGTGTTCCAGCAAAATGCCCTGTTGATCACGTCCGACAACAAAGACACCACCTAGCACAAAACCCTCTCCCAAGATGTTCCCCTTGAAGCCCTTTCCAAAGGCTCTGAGGCCATTCCGCCACACTCCCGTACGGAGAAACGCCAGGAGGGTCAATCTGCAGTCCAAAGAGTCAAGTGACATCAGTGTAGCTATCACTGCGAATTAATGTTTTTTTCGTTGTGAAAATGGTCATGTTTTGTAGTTTCTCAAAGTGCCGAAAGGCTTCCTCAATTAATTGTGATTAAATTTGGGGCACTCTGTCTTTCGCCACTAATTGATATGCAAATGGTGACTGATTTAGGTGCAGACCATTTTGTTTGGCTAACATAAAAAGACCTTACAGTAAACAGTAATATAGGAGAAGGTCAAAAGGGTCAATAATTGCAGCATTGACAGCGTCTTGCTGGAGCCTGAGGCGTTATCACCCCCCTCTTATCCATATCATAACAACACCACAGTCAATACCATCCAAATTGAGCTTTCGTGCAGAACACAGTGGAAATCAATATTCTTAAAAAGGTAACACGTCAAACTATTAAATAATGCATTGATCTCTATGTGATACGTAGTGCCTATAAAAAATCTATATACATTTTATCCCCGTTTAACGTCGCTAAAGCTGTAAAGCAAGCTTTCATATGATGGTTTTATCGAGTATGACACGGTAAAGTAGGTTTTAGAGAAATTCAGATGACTCTTATTTAATAATGCTGCTTACCACTTTTTTCTCCTGGGAGACAATTGTCAAACTGTACGCCAACGGTTGACAGTTCATTGTTTTTCTAGTAGTGTACGTAGTTTGATGAAATGTTCTCCCTCATTCATAAGAACAAAGATGCAAGGGATGACTGAATCTTCCAACTCAGCCCCTTACGTAAGCTATGTTTGGAATATCTCTGCAAACAGGCGGCACATCCCAATTTGAACCCATTCAGCTTTTGTTTTACAGCTGTCAACATTTGGAAGACAAATTTAGCTCCTCAGGCTGACTCAGTAAGACAATTGCTTGAGGGCATCAAAAACTCAAAAATGATCTGAACATGAAATTCTTCCAATTGTGTTAAATAGATTATCAGAATCAGGTTAAAAAAAGATTGGGTTTTAAAAATGTATTTATTTTTATGTGTTAGCTCATTAGATGCCATTGATGACGATAAATGATCCAATTTGACTTTCGGGCTGGCAGCGATTGACTCAATGACCTTGAAACATGTTCACTCAATACCAGCCTTCCCAGTTAAAATGGATTTGTTTAGAACTGCCCTACCTTGATTTTAACATGTCAGGTTTTTACCACTGCAATAACGGAGAGGGAATATTTAAGTAATTGGTTCTGTCTGGTGTTAGAGGTGAATACTGCAATGGAATGTAGCTGAGTTCAAGCTTCATGTCCGAGGCATGCTCAATTATATTAAAATAATTTGCTGAAAGGGGTACACGGTCGATTGGTCGCTGGTCTTTTGGTCGCCCGGAAGGTAAGTGATAATTACCATTTAAATCGTTGCTCAAATTCCCTAAATACAAACTGCGAATTACTATTTAGTCATACTTAATGCCCTAGTAATTATTAGGCTAAAGAAAAGCTCCAAATTTCCCGGACTTTTTGTTGGAGAACTTGTTAAGACCCTGACTGACGTCCCTTCCTAAGGGGACAACTCATGTACATACAAACTCTTATACACTCACACGTCGGCTCAGTGAAACTGCTCATGGCTATTGTTGGCTTTTATTGATGCGTAGACCGTGTTGGTTTACCTTGTTTTGTCGCCGGTCTTTTGGTAGCCGGTCTTTTGGTCGCCCGTTGTCGCGGTCTGGACGACCAAAAGACCGCGACCAAAAGACCGCGACCAAAAGACCGGTGACCAAAAGACCGGTGACCAAAAGAGGGCGACCAAAAGACCGGCGACCAATCGACCGCACACGGCTGAAAGGCTAGTAACAACTAGTCAGCAGGCTGCAGTGGTGATTTTGAGACCCCTGGTCTATGTAAACTACTGAGTCTACAAACAAAGGTAATAAAAGCAGTATGTGACACCGCTGGATATTTATTGTTCTAAAGGAGGAAAAGGAATCGCCTATTTTGAGAGAAAAGCTTGTTTCGCAGTGACAAACGCAGCCAGAGATTATCGGCTTCAGGGCGAAGGTAATTGTTTGTGGAAATAATACGATGCCGTCTAGCAGATTTGGCAGAAAATGGGGTTTAACCGAGATGCAGAAATATTGCTAATCAAGGTGAAATGCGTACAAGCACAGAAGAAAATGCAAGGCAAGGAAGAAGTTTTAGCAATTAGCTGCCAGAAAAAGGTTATCCAGAGATATTGATGTAGCGCTATTGCATGTTATTATTTGTGATCAAATTATAGTGAGTGGCATTCACAGGTTGGGTCTTCTGTATTAGCCTTTAGGACGATGAGTGTGAGAGGAACATCCCATGTGGGACTTCAAATGAAATTGCCTCTGATATGCAGGGAAGTACCAGAGGCAGTTATGAATGCAGAGTCAATACAGAGACTGAGAATAGACAGGGAGGGAAAAATCGAAAAAGGGCAATCGCAAGGCAAAATAAAGTGAGTGGGATCCGGACACAAAGGAGTGACAATGAAAAATGGAGGCAGTTAAACAGATCTGAAAGAGTGATCTGTTATTACACAAGGGTGGATACAGACTGTAGTTTTGTTTTTTGCAGAATAAAGACAGTCATCAATTTGAAATGTCAAGGTTCCAGGATCCGACCTGAACGGTGTCAGTTATAGAGCGGAGGAGGCACGCTGACCCTCCCGTTTGTACATTCATCACATGCGTGAAGAAGACACCCCTCTCGGGGAATTCTGGGTATTCTTGCGTGGCCAAACAGCATTGGGAAAGGTGGCCGTGGTGGAGCGGGTGGCAGCCGGGCTTCTTGTTATTTACTGCTCACTTAGCCCTTCTGCACCCCGACACACACACAATTTATGAGGACAATTGTAAGGCTGGGCGCGCTCCACTGGAGCACTTCCTGATGGATGTACGGGGAGCCACCAGAGGAGAGGGTGTGAGACAAGGTTGGTGTTTCCGGTGGTTTTCATTCACTATAAACCGCTCCTTGAGCCTTAAAACAGGTCAGATAAAACCAAGAGTAATGAAACTCATTTTGTTACAAGAAAAATATGTATGGAGTAATAAAGAAATGTGTTGTGACCGAGCCGTTGTTGTACAAGTGCTTCAGAGGAATTCAGATATGTTTGCAAGCTGAGTTACCCACTCTTATGTCTTTTGAAATGTCACTGACACGCCAAATGTCACTAGAATGTCAGTAGTTTTCTTAATGATTTTTTTCATCAAGGTCACGATTTATCCACTTTTCCAAATCTAGGTGTTTAATCAGAAATGGTGTGCAGAGCTCAACGATCCATCAGAATGATTACTGATTGCAAATCTTTTTCAATGAAGAAGAAAGGGATTCACAACTTTTTTTAATGGATGACAGTACTTAAGTTTTGTAAATCAATAATGCAATAATGGTCTGGCTTAGTGGGGGCAACAAAGCCCTGAAAGCACCAACCCCCCCATCCATAAAGTCTTATTTGAGCTGCTCCTTAGTTTGCAATAAAGTTGTCTTTTGGGACAGCTACTGCTATTTTTTTTAGTCACTTTGACCTTTGCCCGGGTAAATCTGGAAATATGAAAAAGTATGTATGTATTGTGGTTTGTGAAGCACTTTACCTACAAATTAAGACGGAAAAAAACACACTGGTATTAAGTAAATAATTTTCAACCAACAATAGCTCAATTCTTTTAAAGGGCTTTAGTTTTGGTTATTTTCAAGTTGAACAAAGCTATTATTCCCCATGTGGATATTAGCGAAAACGGTAAGGAAATGAGAAAATACTTTTTGTGATCATTTCTGACAGCGTGGAATCTTTTACAAAATGTTATTTTCGAACACTTCCTGATGTTTATTTCATGGTAAATAGATTTTTATTCAAGAGTTTAAAATTCAATTTATGAGGAAATGGCAGTTTTCAAAAATTTCACCTCATAAATAAAACATTCTTGAACATTAATCTTGCCACCACAGTTTACATTTCTTCTTTTCATTTCTTTGTGTAACTGTTTTCTTTACATAAAACAAAATACAAAACGGCTTGGCCTTCACTCTTCCCACAATTGACAGACTGAGCACATCTGGTATGAATTTTTGCTATCATGCCAGTCAATTACACAAAAACATCATCAACATAAGCAGATAAAATGTATTTTTTAATACTCTGCATCCATCTCAAACAGTATATCCAAACTATGGCCCGTGGACCAACTGCAGCCCAATTCCTAGTTTTTAGTGGCCCTTGGCAAATAATGAGAATATCATTGAATATATTGGTTGTGATTTTCTCGACTGTTTTTCTTTTTCCTGCAAAGTTTCTATGAATCTTAATATATATATTTTGCAATATCCTTATTGTTGCCTTCCTCCTTAACCCATTCACTCCCATCGAGTGTATCATTCAATAACTTCCAACCCTCCCAGTGAACATCAATTGGATGTCTACCACCATCAATGGCAACCAATGAGTATAAACCTACAAAAAACATTACTACATACATGCAGTTTAAAAAAATTGCCCTTGCATTCCTAGTTTTACTGAAAGCGGCTCTTGAAGAAAAAAAATGAGACCCCCTTGATCTAGGCAGTGTTCCAACCTGACGTACACATAATTCCTTCCCTTAAAAGATTTAGTGTTGATCTTCAACACACTCTTAATGACCCCGTACAACACCTGTATCTTAGCAATGAGAACAGTATTGAAGCCAGAATGCAAGAAAAAAGGTGAGCGATAATGAGGAGCGAACTGAACTGCAACAACAAGATAGCAGAGATAAAGATAGAGGTTTTTTTAAAATTATTATAACATACCTTTGTTTGTTCGCGCTTTATTTTTGCATCTCACTCTTTATCGTTATTTTTCCACCTCACCATGATAGCACATAAGTGATTCGTGATTTGTTGTTCATCCACAAATTGATAGAAATGACAACATGATTGAATTATTGCAGCAAATAATGACTAGTTCATTCAGTAGATTAAAATATGGTACATAATTTTTGTCTCCTTTCTAATTTTTTCACTAGTTCTAAAAAACCCTGCGACTAGATGGCAACCAATTCAGGGTGTACCCTATCTACTGCCCATTAGGGTAGGTAGGCTCAAGCACCCCGCAACTCAAATGAGGATAAGTGGTTTGGAAAATGAAGAAATGAATAGTTCTAAACGTTTTTTTTTAAATTTAGATAAAGCTAACCTAGTAGCTTCTCAGGAAGTGAACTAACATCTCCCCAGTAACCTGCAACTGTCAATATTTTCCGTCTGTACTAGGTTTTACAGTGTCATTGTACTGCCTCAATCAAAACCACTTTTACTGTACAAGAGATGAATGTTGAATTAATGACTTTTGTGATTTTCTGAGTGCTGAATGACTTTTGGAGCACCAGCTGGCAGTTTTCTTCTTTTCCTTTTCTCATTTGGCAGCTCAATCCTCCACATGACATTGAATACTCACGTGCCAACACCAAGCCCAAACATAATAAAGTATTATCCTCTCAGCCTGTGTCATTGTCTGCAAATTAGAGAATAACTTATTTCATCGTAGATATTGTTTTCATCGATATTCGGTTAGTAGTATCCTGCAGACAGAACCCTGATGCTGACTCCTGCTTTGCCCTATTTATATTTTAGCTGACTCAGCCCCCATTGCCCTCCAGTGCAATATTTACAATCAAGAAAAGTAAGGAAGGTGATATTCTAAAAGACGATAGCTCACTCAGGTAAAGTTCCCTGCCCTCCAAACACTATCTTGCCATATTATGCAAGTAAAGCAGATTAGAAATGGCATGTTACTCCTGTTACATAACAGCATAATGGGCTGGAACTATGTGGGGAATCTGTGCAATACTATCTAATTGGAACCACGACTTCATTAGAATAACTGCCACCATATTTGTGAGATTTATCCTATATTACTATCAAGTGCAGCATCTTAAGAGTGCAACATAAGTTCAGCATTCCCAGATGAGATAAGGAGAAGACAGTCGTAAGAATGAAAAAGTGCCAGAGGCCATCTGCACGTGCTATTAAACCGTCCATTGCTTTGCACTAAATCCCAGCAGTGGAAAGAGTCCAGCAATCAAAGCGCATATGGCGGATGAATGGTGACTGAATTATCCTTCAAATGTAGGTTAATGAATTCAGGAGCTAACTGCACTGGTGAGCATCACATCCTTAACAACCTGATGGACACACCTGTCCATGGGGAGAAGCCAGGGAAGGGAGAGTGCTCGGGGGCGTGACTATCGCGGGTGGGATCGATGAGGCTAGTCTGTCGAGGGCCGGGACACCCAGGGCAAGGCCGTTCATCTGGGGCTATCACGAGCTAATGAAACACGGTTAAAGAATGATGAAGACAGAGATGCCTACCTAGTACAATGTCAGGGTCTTGTGTGCGATACATTCATCACCGTCGCTGTCTACAAGTCTTCATATGTAGAATTACTGCATTAGAGGCACCGACTGCTCCAGTTTGGTGGTCAGCATTAATTTGCTAGGGAAGGCATAGGCAAGGTTCCGTTGTCGTCTTTGGATTTGCCCTTCTAAATGATCCATTGCCTTTGTGATTGTGCTAGTAAATGTTGATGATCTTGAGCATCCCGTCAAGGCTAAAAGGCTGCTCATAATGATCGTTAAACCACCAAAATAACATAGTGGACTCACTTAACTCAAAATGTAATCATTTTGGAGGATTAAATGTAGTATTTTAGACAAAAGCACGCAATGTTAGAAGAATTATTGATATTCAGATACTGCAGGTATGGAGGCTGCATGATTAGGAAACTGTCAGGATGTTCAATTAATGCTTCGGATGAATGGGAAAAGCTTATCCACGTGTCCAAAAAGGTTTCTTTTGGTGTTTTGTTTGTGTGTTAGGTCGCTGCCAGCTCCTCCCGGTCCAAATACATTGGACATCTATCATGGTCAATGTCAGCCAATGCTAATTTATGAAATAATATTAGCAAACAATATTAGGGACTGTGGTCTACTACTGTGGGACAACTGAACAAAAGTTGACATTTAAAACCTTCAACCCTTCATGGACAAGTTATTACTTTTAGTCATTTAAAAAACTGCCAATTTCAGCAATTACTATTAATAATGTAGTTTTAAAATGATTAATAATAGTTATATTTTTTATAAATTTGTTTCTAATTTGAAATACATTCACAAATTGGGTTAGAATGAGGTTTAATTACTTAGCTTTATTGCTTAGCAAGCAAAGAGACTTGGGCTGAGTATTTATTTCCGTTAATTAAAGTGGGAGGATTTTCTGTCCCAACCCTTGTTATTAATTACCGTAAATCTCTGTCTACAGAAAAGGGAAACCGCACCAAATCCAAATGTCATTCCTAACCAGACAAACATACTTTTTTAGAATAGGCACATTTGTACTAACAGATTTTGCTATCTTTCGCCAAGGTCAGCAAGCATTCTGTATAGTGGCTTAGTTTTTCTCTTTTCAGAGCAGATATGGACAACAGTGAAGTGCAAATGAAATATGAATAATCCCTAGAATGGCTCATGTTCTCCCATTATGTTCAGTGTTTTCTCAACCACACCAACTGGTATTACGACCTGCAGAGTGAGCAAAATTGCTCTCTCTCATTTTGTCCCTTCATCAGTCGCACTTGTGTTGCTGCAAATGGGACAGCGACCAAGGGGTCTGCACTACAAGCAGCAGATTAGAGGATTATCATTAATTAGATGTCGGGGACAGAGAGGGGCTTTGCCTGTCTTGGCCATGATACAATATCTGTTAATCTGCTATGCTCCTGGATAAAAAGGAATCAACCCATTGACAGGAAAATTGGAAAAGAGCGACAGGGCCAAGGAATAATAGGAAATAAGAACAAAGAGGTAAAGGGCAATTGCGGGTATACTACAGATAGGAGGAAGGATGAAAGAAATGAAATTTAATATCACTGAGGTCCACTTGAAGGTACACTCAGTTTTCCTATAGATGCAAAGACGTGAAGAGAGGTGAAATATATACACAAAAAAGGTAAAAAATAAAGTTTGCTTCTTACAAGACCTTGTGATTATTTCACGTGGAGAGTCATTTTTCCGTATTTCATATTTTTCCACAGCTCAAACTAAGACACGTATTCCAGATTTGAGGGCTATTGCATTAAAAAGATCAAGTCAAAGTGATTTCATATCATGTCTAGGAATTAATTTGAATAAATTAACTCCTAGACATCATAAACTCCATTTTAAGTAACATTTTAACATCCATCCATTTCCTTTAGTACCATCTTTTCAGGGGCTGCCGCTAAATTAAAGCCTATGTCCAGGGACAGCCCGGACTGGCATTTTACCACCACTTATCATCAAGGTATGAAGAGAGATTGACTATATCATAAAAAACTAAATGAAGATCTCAGCCAAGTAAAAAAAAAAAGTAGCCGCTCTCTTTCATCTGAGTTACTAGCAATGATAGCATTGGCGAACATACTGAACATCACCACATCTACAATTGAAAGAGAAACAAAGAACAAGCAAACTTCTGGATTAAGTCTTGAGAAATGTGTTTCTCACTGATAGAGCTACTTTGACCATTTCCCTAATTAACGATTCCTCAGACGCTTGGCAGGTAAGTGAGGTGACTGACAGATGACTGGCTCCAGTTTGATAAGGCACTGGTCTATAATGGAAGATCTGACCCTCATTTTTTTATGCCATCAACCCAGCCCGGAGTGCCTGTGTTTACTTCGTCTTATTTGACAAGGAGTTTGATGCTGTGCCTGAGGCAAGCAATGGAGCCAGTAAATACCTCCTAGTAGCAGGGAGATAACAAGCACCCAACAGCCACTATGTAGCTATAGCAAATGTCCTCCTCATCTGGACAGATCACCCACTGTACGAGACCCAAGTTGCTTCAACGCTTAAGGCGCAGCACGTATTTATTTTATTTTTTTTACCCCCATAAATCAGCGAGTAGCACCTAATTTGAATTATAAGGAGGTAATTGATGGAAAGGGTGTGGGACACCACCTTTCATAGGGCATTCCCTCTATTTGAGTAGAGTGACTCCAGGCACCCCTATGAGCCCCTCTCGCCTGAGACTCTAATTACATTGGGGACCTGGAGAATTCAAAAGATTTAGATATGAGGTGGGGTGAGGGAGGATTTCCAATTTACTGCGCTACTTGATGTTTGCCCCCGTTTGTGCTGTAACTTGTGCTTGAGGAAACACGCGCCAAAGTGCAACATTTGTGCATCCTGATAAAAGCTGAACATTATTAGAATGCTGTCACGCCTGTATTTATCTCCAGGGAGTGTTGGATGCTAATCTTTGGACACTGAAATCGCTTCTAGAACTAACTAAAGCTCACTCTAATGTTGATTTGAGTCTCTGGTATTTAAGCACGAGGAAAAACATCTGATATTCATCGATGCATTTTTATATTGTGGAACATGAGAGTTTGAGCTCTTTAAAGGCTGTCGCACTTGTGGTGTATTCAGATCTTTTTTTAATATGCCCTAATAGAAAGGTACAGGTAAGTTCAAGTGTAGTCTAACTGGATTTGGATATTTTGTAACTGCTGTTGTATATTTAAATCCCATGTGCGCTCTGCTCTTTCTTGCTAAGGAACACTAACTAAAGTCATAGGCAGATATGTTTTTGAGCTACCCAAACAAGTCCTGAAAGCTTTGTTCTGAGGGTGTCTAAAAAAATGACCGTCTTTGTTGTGATACTTATTCCAAAAGCATGAGCAACCTCAACAAAGAGAGTTTAGAAAAGAACAAGACGGTACAGAATATCAGAGGTTCCACAAAATATGGTAGCTGACTAGTGTTACAAAAATGGCCTGCACTTAGAAAACTTAAGGGAGACTTTTGTTCGGGGTGGCAGTTCAGCTGTTAACTTTTGATTATAGACTTGCCGAATGTTAAACGTGATGGATGAAACATCCTCCATTTTATTGTTATAATGTAATATAAACTAATAAATAATAATGGGGAGTACATGCACTACAACTTTCATTGTTGACTGTAAGACTGTCACCTATTATTTCTATTGCCTGTGGGAATTTTTCCATATTTAAATCTGAAATGAATTTAACTATGGTCTCTAAATCTGTTGCTATTCCTAAAACCTTCCACACTTAATCCACACATAATCTAGGAAAGATGACATTTTATTTCGATCATTTGATTTCTAATAACGTTTGTCACCGATATTTACATCTGCAATATCCAGAGAGATCTATAGTCTGTGAGACATTTCATTAGTTTTAACTGATATCTTTTCATCCTCCACCAATTACAATTTTGTGATGAAATTCACTTTTTGGGAAATGATAGTGCGCAATTTACCTTCCCCCTGTTTTCTTTTAGTTTCTGGCTTAGATTACATTTTTGCTCGACTGAGAACAGCCCCCTGTGGAGTGTGGAAGGTGCTGTCTCAACAGTTTAAACATTGCTTCCTTGACAATAGACTCTTTGAAGCATGATAATCAGAAACACATTTTGGTTATGAGGTCAACCGACAATAATTGGCAGGCAGGTTGGTCAATTAACACTTTTCCTTTCGGAAGTATCTGGGTCTGCAAGTGCACGTTAATACATGGCTCACCTTCATTTAGTAACTATGAAACATGTTCATTTCTTCCATTTGCATGAATGGTTAACAAACATTAAAGAATGCTAATTACACGAGCGGTTGTTAATATCAGCGAGCATGCATGACTTTCATACAGACTTTGGAATTATTAGGCTGTAAAAACGAAAAGGGATTTCTTTTAGGAGCGTTCCATTGTTGTCTCATAAAACACATGAAAAAGTTTAGAGAGAAATGAGAATTTAGTAGTGTTGGGGGGGGGCTTTGAAAGTTCCCAGTGATTCAGTTGTGATCATTTGAGATCAACAAAGACAAAACAGGCAGCGTGAGTGCGGAAAGAAAGTGTGAGAAATGGACAGTAAACTTCTTTCATGTTTAACGGGGATGTTTTGCAATCGCTCTGAGTGGCCGGCATTATCAAAAGCATGTTTGACGTACTACTTGCTTCTTGTTGACAAAGATCCAGCACAAAAGAGAAAAAAGGCAAAGTCATGAAGGACATAGAGCAATGTGATCCTTCCTCGACACAATCTACAAGTGAATGATTTAACGGCACAAATTTACTCTTTAATTGAGCATCCAGTAGGCGAAATGTCAAATAGCAGTTCCCCATAGGGTGGCATGAATGCTGTTTTGTTTGTTTGCTTTTGTACAATGTGTGTGTGTGTGTTAGTCTCACCTGTGTGGGAGTGGGACGGACAGAATGAGGCCTCACAGCACTGGGAGACAATCAATATGTTGCAGGCTTTTTTTCCGTGTGGAAATTTGGAGTCCGGCTGAGGACGAGCCCGGGGAGCATGGGAATGTGCTGCCAAAGGTCTCGTGACGCTGGCCTTCCCTGTTTTTTTATGATACGTGACAAGATAATGAGTCTGTAGCACCCCTGAAAAATCCCCCAAAGGTGTATTGTTGCAGTGTGGTGGAGTGCTACTGTGCTTCGAGCATCATTCATAGAGGCTCTTTTATTTTAAGTGTGATGATGGTGCAAACAGAAGAACTATATATGAGGATGTTACACTAGGTAGTCTATAGAATTTCCAGAATGTGCAATTGTAGGGTGTTTAATTAAGAGGCCTCATTATCTGCTATTCTAAATGTGGTGTTGGCAAAATTATAATTCAAACTAAATCATTCAAGCATTGTACAAAGCTGTATGACAATTCTGTGAAACCACATCCATATACCACCTTTTTTTTTTTTAAGTTTCATACCTATAAACTTCGCCAAACTGCTGATATTCCTCCTTAGAAAACAGAATACAGGAAGGAGTCCAACAGCAATAGAATAATGATACAGCATCTTCACAGGAGTCTTGAAGGGAAATAAGAAAAAATATTCATTTAATAGATGGAATATTAATGCCAGTGAAAACAGGGCCAATGAACTTTTGCTAGTGGTAAAAATCAAGCTTTTTGGACATGAAGTGAATCAATCTTCCACACTTTTTAGATCAAAGGTTGCAAGATGTGCTGATTGAGGTGTGCATTACATTTAAGTGGAAGTGAAGCCTCTTTGATTTCTTCAGTATGACACTGGAAGTACAAAATGTATTGACTCTTTCCCATTGACATTTTGATACACGATCAGCCAAGATTCATGGAAGCCAATGCCATGTAAATGACACGACATCTGAAAATAAACCATAGATTTCAACTCTATGTTGACTGGGAGGACCAAATGGCAGCCAATAAAGTGATATAAAACACCAAACTATCTTTCTAAAATGTTGCTGTGATTCACAACATTATAAAAAGCAACAAAAGTAACTTCACTACACACTGGGGAATAAAAAACAGACGGAATGAAGTGACGATGTTACAGCAATTAGGCTTGATTTAATTATGTTGCAACATATTTAGGATGCACCGTAGGCAGTGTTAATTGGGACAACTTGCTTTTTCCACCTTTTCTTTGGTATTTGCAGTCAATTATTTACACTCGTTTTGTGCACAAATTAAGATCTGATGTATAAAAAGAAATATTGATACTTTTTGCACACTGTTTCAATGCGTGCAAAATATGCCGAATGTTGACATTAAATTGGAAAAGGGCATGTATTCAAACGGATAAATGAATTTTCTTATCTAGCCATTTGTTGCTATTGTTGCATTTGGTTTGAGTCAACCTGAAATATGGCGTTAACAAAGGTCACAACCAATCTCCGACTCCCATTTTTTTTTTAAATAACATCCTCATTTTCTCCTACTTTCTCTTCCCCTGACTAAATATGGCAAGTTGACTCACTCAGAAGGACTTAGGGGCAAAAAGTAGATTCATAATATAGCTTAGACTTGAAAGCCTTTCCAACGCCTGTTTTTTTATTTGTTTTTTTGTTGTTTTTCCAGAAGCGACAGGGCGCTGCAGGTGTGGTAAAGGCCGTTCACTAGCAGATAGAGCCCAAGGATTATAGCCACTCTAGATAAAACCACCAATGTTGCCTCCTGGGAATTCTCACAATGATTAGTCTTGTGCTTCTGGGATGTGAGACTGACGGGGGAGACAGTGGGGTCCTGAGGCAGAGCAGGAGGAAGCCCAACATCGGCTGTCAGGCGGCTAATGAACATCAGTCTGTCACATTAAGATAAACAATGCCCGCAGGGCAACTATATTACAGATTACGAACATTTTGAGAAGATGGCTTCCACTATGCTATGTCATGTGGCTGGCTGAACAAAAACAACCCATATGACTCTTGCCATTTTGTTTCTGCCAGCATCCGTGACTTCGCGCTGGCCACTGCTGCTGGGGCTGAAAATGTGCAAGGTAAGTGCTCCCTTCGGCCACCCACTCCAAATCAGGAGTCGTTTTGGTGCCTGTTGTAAACTGATGGGCCCTTAAGATGCCATGTCGGGGAGAAAGAAGGGCCCGGAGTTATGGCAATAAAACAACATATGCTGCTCGCCTGCATTTTTTGCACTTAAGACGCTCTGTTATTCCGTACGCTCCGATTCCTATGTTAAATTCCCGTTCGCCTACTTTTGAGAAGTCATTGAGCGTCTTTGACAAAAGGCGGGCAGAGTGAAAATCTGCTGTTGGCCTTGTTGACTCATCGCGGAGCAGGTCATCTGACCATTGGCAGCAGTTTGGGCCGAGCGGGGCCATTAGTCCAACCTGAGAGAGCTGTGTAGTCACTGCTGCCAAGCTGCTCCGCTGTCCTTCAAGCTTCAGACCCACCCCCTTTGGGGGCCGACTCCTGCTCAGTCAGATCCCACTAAAAAAGTAGAAGGTAAATCCAGCACACGCTCGTGTGTGCACGCTTGCCTGTGTGTGCAATGTCGTTGAGTGGCACAGATATGAAAGACCACCAGTGGCAAAATGGCTCTCCTAAGTGGAGTTGTCAAAGGAGGTTCAGTCCCAGGTGGGCTAATTGTATTTGGTTGGCCAGGTGACCTTGATCTTGGCTGCTATGGAAACGTTTCACCCGTGACTTTGCGAGGTGTCTTGGTGGCGCCGCGTTTCTGTAGCGACAAAGCCCCCTCACCTCACAACAGAGAGAAATTGCCTGAAGCAAAAGGCCGGAAATATTAGGCGGGCACCTTGAGTCCACAGAGGAGAAGACATTTTAGCTGGAAATCTTTTGTTGTGCATCCGCCATGAGCCCACTTCAGAATGATAGTTCTATTGATGCCGTGGTTCAATCGATGGAGCAACAAAGTAGTGGCACACAGAAGGTGAAGAACTGCATTGGGCAATTTCTTTTAATTTGGCGAGTGAGCCTCCTGATGACGTCCTGGTACACCCGGCTTCACTTTGGTGCGGGCTCGGTGGTGGTATGATTGTGAGTGCAAAAAAAGGATGGAATACCTCAAGCTCACAGAATGCAAAATTGAGCTAAAAGACTGACATCCACAGGTTTCATCCACAAAAGGAATCCTCTCTAAAAGGTTATGTACAAAAAAGCCCATTAGGAATTTGCCAGGGTCCAAACTAAAAAAGTTGAAGACGAATGGTGTTCTCTATACTCGGGAAGGATGAGCCCATGATGAATGTTTTTGCATATGCTGGCTTTCAAACCAAATGACATTCCTAAGGATGACAAGCATGAGCTGCTTCCGGAAATAATGCTAATCGTAGTGTCTCCTAGTGTAGGTCTTTACGGTGCGGATGTTCGTAAGCTCTGATTTATTGATGGAGTCATTAATTCCCATATTCCTTTCATGCTTCTGAAAAAGACCCTTACTGTTGAGCGTCACATATCTTTTTGTTTCCATAACATTGGATGAAAAACAAATATCAAAGGAGGGCACTCAGTGGCCAAGTAGTTATCCTGATCTAAACTGAACTCTCTGGAGAAATTAAGAAGGAAATAAATAGACCATCTTTCCAACCCATTTGGCTCCAAAACATGTCATTTGTTGGAGTGCAGTTAGGAAGGTACATTCTGACTTTATCGAGAGCATTTTTTTTAGATTAGACAACTTTGCTCATCCTGTAATGAATTGAACTTGCACTTAACCTCATTCTTCAATCCCTCTTTTTTGTCATGACTCATGTTCATGAACTACATAAACAGGATTTGTGAGGAAGAAGAGAGAAGAACCACCTCTCATCTTGCCGTATCCCGCCCACTGTTAGCCGGTCTGCTAATTTTATACACAAAAACAGCAGGAAATACAGATTGTGCTCTTGAATTTGGTTGCCTTTCTTTCACCGACAAAGAAGCTTGAGAAATGTGATTTTTTTTGCAAACACTGCTTACGAATCCTTTTTTTTTACCCCTTGAAAGGAATTTGGACTTAGATGATAACATTGATTGAACAGAAATCAATTCCAGCGAAACCCTACTCTAAATAGAGACTAAATAGCTTTTGGATTGTGATTTAGTATTTACACCAAGCAAGCATCTGAAGCTGCTATCTCTGCTCTTGCAAAGTGCCCTTGGAAGCAGTCTTTTATATCTCAATTAAAGCGCTTTCCCTGCGCTCCCTTGCTCTGAGCGCGGCCATTATCACCATGGCTCCCGATAGCATAATTACGTCCCCACCCCGCATTACTCCATCACCTCACTACACCCACGCATGCTGCATTTTGGACCTTAGCAAACTCACCCCAGTCTCTTGCAGCAAACACAGCACATTGGGTCATCGTTAGAGTTAAGCTGTGTAGCATCGGTGAGTGTGGCCAGGCTGAAGAACTGCACCCCCGCGTTGCTCAAAGCTGATTAAGGAAAGCCAAAATATTCATGTAAGTAATTACTCTTTGACAATAAAGTCATTTGCAAAGTATACATCCCTGAAACAAAGTAAAATATTATGAATATTTTGTTCAGCTCCATTTTAGGACACAAGACGTTGTAATATTGATTAGAAAGCATTTGGGGCGATTCTGAGAGATTCACCTGAAAACTGCGTGACCGGATGTTTCGTCGAAAGACGTTTGGTCCCCGGACGTTCGGTCGCCCGGACGTTTGGTCGACCGGACGTTTGGTAGAACGGACGTTTAGTGGAACAGACGTTTGGTAGAACGGACGTTTGGTCGCCGGGTTCCCTCGCTGTCAAATTATGAGAGTTTACTGTTGATATTTTGATATTAGATATTTAGATATTAGATATTTAGATATTAAACTCACTCTCTCTCTCATTATTATAATTTTGAGAGCTGGTTTCAACAGTAACAACCCGGCGACCAAACGTCCGTTCTACCAAACGTCCGTTCTACCAAACGTCCATTCTACCAAACGTCCATTCTACCAAACGTCCATTCTACCAAACGTCCGTTCTACCAAACGTCCGTTCTACCAAACGTCCGTTCTACCAAACGTCCGTTCTACCAAACGTCCGTTCTACCAAACGTCCGTTCTACCAAACGTCCGTTCTACCAAACGTCCGGGGACCAAAGGTCTGGGGACCAAATGTCTTTCGACGAAATGTCCAAGTACCGAAAACTGAATATCTCTAACTTTTTGGGAGTTGTGAATGTGATTAGAACTGCAACACTTTACAGATTTTTTTTGTGACCCAATATTCATTTTGCGGCATTTCAGATTCACATTGTTGTTAATTCATTTGGACCCAAATCAAAATGAATTGGATTGAGTGTATAAACAACTGTCATGCATTTCTTTAGAGTAACTGTGTTTCTATGCTTTGTTTATCATTTTCTCATTAATAATTTGAGCCACTTAAACTCACGAGGGTCGTGGGCGTGCTGGAGCTAATCCTTGCCAACTATTGAGCAGCAGGCAGGGGACAACTTTGAATAGGTTGCCAGCCAATTAGAGGGCACAAGGAGACAAACAACCAGTCCTGCTCACATTCCTACCTGGTGACAATTTAAGTTTGTTCAACCAACCAATCATGCCTTTTTGGGGGGCATGTGGGGAGGAGAAAGCCAAGCATTCACGGGAAGAACTTGCAAACTCTACACAGGAATTTTCAGAACACACCAGAGCTTTAATTCTCAATCTCAGAACTGAAATGCGGATGTATTGACCACTCCACTCCACCATGCTGTCTTCATGAATAAATATACAAACAAAGAATATGCACTGGACAACTTATGTGTGGTGCCCACGTGAAGAATGATTGAAAGACAATGTTTACTGTGGTCTTCAGAAAAATAATTACTCCTGTAGCGTGTTTCATGCAAAACAACTTGCGATTTCTTCCTGGTGTTCTTGGAATTGCTTTCTAATTCATTTAGCACCATGCAACGTGTCATCATCATTTCGCTGCGTGCTTGTCCCGCATGAGAACTGCTTCTGCACCGCAGGGTGCGCTTCGTTCTGTAAAATAGCAGCATATTCTGTAGCTGGTATGCAATCTTGCAGTGTAATCAGCAGGCCTAATGATCCCCGGTAGATGTCTGCCTCTTCTATTACATTTCCGCTGCCATGTTTAACAGTCGGCAACAGACATTGTGGCTTGAAAGCGTCATTTTCTTTTCTCAGAAGTCTGAAGGAGATGAAAGATTTCTCAGATGATATTGGCTCACAGCATCGCTTTGAGTTTGGATCAGGGGATGCAACGCTTTCTTTAGATGGACCTTGTCACTCAAATCTTTCGAGGCCAAGATTTGTGCTCCTCAAGAAGTGAAGTTAAGTAGTATATCATTTACTTGCATTTATGCTTCCTGCCAGGATACCTCAGTACCTACAGTTTTTTCTGCAACATCTTTGAAATAATTGGCTCCTGAGCTGCAAGTTTGAGATCTCTGTCCAATGTGGATGTGATAAAAAGTTTTGAGAGAAGAAAAAAAAGAATCATGCATAACATTGTTAACCTTGTTTCCATGAGAACATGACACTTATTGATCATGAATGTCCAAACTGAGAATAAATCAAAACCTGACGCCGAAAGGAGAAGGAAGAAAAAAAAAGCTTTCTCAGACTGTAAATATCAAAAACAGATTTTACACTATGTAGACTGACAACATTGCTCTGAATTCGGTCTTCATTTTGGAAAAGGTAAAACTCCGGATATCCCATATTATTGAAATCACCATATTGGTAAGTGCATTGATAGTTTCCTCCTGGTTGAAATAGCGTGGAGATTTTTGGAAACATATATAATTACAGTATGAGCTCACTTGCATACTCATAATGGCAATGAACATGATGCATTTTAAAACCCAATGACTATACATTTTGAAACATTGCTTCACCTCTCTTTGCTACATCGTTACTGAGTGTAAAAAAAAGCTGATGAATCAATTTCTAAGTGAAAGAGTAAAAGGGGCGAATCAGCCTTCTGAACAATTTGTATTAATCAATTTGTACCATTAAAGGCAATGAAAATTGTTGGCAGACAGCTTAGGTAGCACATTAATTCTAATGGCATTTCTGTGCTAAGGCCTTCAGGTATTGTGGCCCTGTTAACCTCAGTGAGCTTGTCTGTCTGCATTGTGGGGCTACACATCACATCACTGTTCACACTACACACACACACACACACACAAGCGCGCACACACACACGACATCATTAAGAGTCCATCTATCAGTGCACCGTCTGTGCCGTTTCCCCCCTCAGGTCATTGTGAATCATCCGGGAAAGAGCGAGCGAGCAAAAGAGACAGCGATACTGTAAATATTTTACGTACTTTTGTACGACCGAGCTCTCCTAAAATTCAAATGACAAAGTAGCATTCAGTTTCCGTGAAAAAAAAGATATAATTTTAATATTGGCTAAAAATATTGAGAAGCTTTTGTTTCTTCATTTAGCTGCTGAGGCTTTGGACTTATAATAGTTGATCTTTAATTTAGAACCTGTTTTTGTTTTTACCTCTGTTACAAAATACAGTTAAAAATATCAGCGTGGATGTATAAAATTTAATTGAACTGCCGCTACGTTCAATCAATATTTTTGTATTATCACAACAATAAAAAAGTAGGACGAGGCATGAGAAAAGTGAGCTGAGAGAACAAATTATGCAGCGAGCCAATTAAAAGATGTCTGTTTTTGTTGGAGACTAATAATGATTAGGAGTGAAACATAATAATTACAAATTCATAGACATGGAAACAGACAAACAGCTATACATCTTTTCATCAACAATTAAAAAGGACAGCCCACCAAAATAGCCTTATCACATAATTTATATTGCCAGCCAGTTTAATGCCAACCAGACTGTCTGCTGATGAGGAAAATGTACTAGTTGAAAATAAAAAATAACATCAAATGTTGAAAAGGCCTAAATAGTTTGAGCTGCATTCAATATTAGAATTTCTTAATGTCAATGTATTCTTATATGGTAAATATTAGAAAACAGATTTAGAGGACTCTGTCATATCTCTTTAACTCTTTGGGCTACGCAATTTGACTACATGAGAAGGGAAAAATACCAGAAACACCTCCCGGCATAACACATTTAAACTAAACCTCCTACTGCTATTAAGATGTCTTTGACTAAATCGGGCTTGACGAATATTTTCCGGTCTAGCACCTATCTGAAGCCTCACGTATAAGACAAGTAACAGCATGGAAGGAAGTAGCAAGCAGGGCACGTAATCAATACATTGATAATACTTCATAATCCAAACTCACATGAAAAAGGAGGATTCGGACTTTAAATTGGCTGTCAGAATGAAAGACGACACATTTTGATGAGGCGGCCGTAGCATGGACAAGCAATCTCAATGTCAGACATGGCCTGGAAAACAAAACAAAATAACTCAACGTCAAACTTTGTGTGGTCTCCAATGACCAAAGATACATGGGAAGGTGGACTGCTTCTTCAACATACAACACACCAAAAATTCACGAAATCAACTTGTCCAAAGTTTATGCAGCTTCTCACCAAAAATGCACAGTTTCACCAAACTGACAAATTTACCTTGCCAGGATGTGACTTTTTATATTTTCATATTACTTATTTATATTTCTTTTACTGGGAAAACACACTTTGTGGAGTAGCACCACCAATTTTGTTATAGCAGCTGTGTATGATGACAATAAAGGCTTTTGATTTTATTTGATTTTTATTTTTTTAAAAATATTCCCAGTCATTTGTAAAGGCCTCATTTAGTTCAAATGGGGAGGGGGGAAAAACCCAATATCAACAATAACCTGAAAAAGCCCTATGATCTACAGGAAAATACCCCAAATCAAGAGGAAATGATACCAAATGTACAGGAAATTACAAAATAAAAATACTAAAATACCCTAAAATTAACAAGGACATGACCCAAAATTACTTCATTGACCTCCATTGACAATGATAGATATCCAATTTATTGAAATAAGGAGGAATGGCTGTGAATGCTTAGGCATCCCATTCGTTTTTAATGGGGGGGACGAACCAACATTCACTACATTCGTTCATTCGCCATTCCCAATCAAAATAAATTAGGTGTCTGTAAAGGTAGCCAATAAGCCAACAAAGAGGTGATCTAAAAAAGTTGCAAAATTAATAAGAAATGAATGAAATATTACATTGGGTGACCCGTGGGGGAGAGAAAGCATCACTCTAGGCAATTTCCCCAGAAAGTGTATTTTCCTTTTATCCAGAGTAGTTCACATGGGATCAATAATGCTGCTCTTCAGGAACTTTGAGACTCGTTTGTTTTTAGTTTCACTAATCGAAACAGCGTCGTAGAGCAAAATGGCACCATTGTACTTAGTTTTTATTGTTTAATTATGTTTGCAGAACTAATCATAAGAAATCAATTTGGGTTCAAGACGAAAAAAAAAGCCAGATGGTGGGGCTGATCCATTCCTTGACTGCTTTGACATGTCCCTCTTCTCTTTGACAAATGGGCATAAAGTGGGTTGGGAGAAGATCACCGCTCATGAAAAGGTGTAATCACAGAGGGGGGAAAATGGAGGTTGCCAGAAAGGAAAATAAAAGAACGGGTGAAGACTGAGTGTGAGTGAGCAGAAAGGAAAACTTTATCATCCAACGTGTCAGTCATGTGTCTGTCATCACATCATAAAAGCAGCACCTTGCTAAAACGTTAACTGTTTCCGACAACTCTGCTCAATGAAGGGAAGATGCGTGCAGAAGGAACAAACTTTGGATAGAAATATATATAGTAGTTGGAAAAAAGGGAAGAAGCAATAGATACAGACAGATGCCTTGTGATGTGGAGAGAAAATAAATAATAAATATCCAATTGGATAGATGCTGACCATTACATTTGCTCTGGTAAATGGAATTCTGCCATTGACTTTTAGGCACCTACGAGAGATATTACCCTCGAAGAAATATAATTTTCTGCCTGGTGAGTTTCTTCGCTTGCATCTCCCGCCTTTCACTCCAGAAGGAGTTTTTACATTTTTGTGGTTTCAGTTACCAAAACACCATCTCCAGCTAAATGATAGGATACGTCAACCACCACCATCCATGTCCATTGTCGTATAAATGGCCCCTGAGAGACCATCTGTTAACTCACTCTTTGAGTACTTCTCCCTTTTCAGAGTTGGATGGGGTGATTAATTATTACTGTCTATCTGCAACAATGCAGCAATGATAATGGACTATATTCCAGTAATGGTAAGAAGACTGCAACACACAGTTAAAAGAAAGAGAAGTTAAAACGCTTGCCAAATTTGAATGAATAAAACAGTGGCATGAAACAGAATCGACAACAGACGTTCAGAATTTGCACCTTTTTAACCCAATACAAACATACTACATTTTCTAAACAACAAGAGTCGAGGAGTGTTGGATGGAGCCCAGCTAACTATGGGCACCAGGCGGGGGACACCCTGAATCAGTGGCCACCCAATAGCAGGGGACAAGGATACGGACAACCATTCAGACTCACACTCATACCTAGGGGCAATTCAAGTGTTCAACCAACCTACCCTGCATGTTTTTAGGATGTGGGAGGAAACCGGAGTACCCGGAGAAAACCCATGCAACCCCGGGGAGAACATGCCAACTCCACAGAGTGAAGACCGATCTGTGACAAAATCCTTGACCACAGAACTGTGAGGCTGAGGCGCTAGCCAATCCTTTGACCCAATGTGGACATTTTAATAATTCAGACTTTCACCGTTTTTAAATGTTTAAAAGACTTCTGAACTAAGTGGGATCTGTAAACTGGAAAAGAAAATTCCTGCCTAGCTTTCACAGGTAAGTTGGTGAAAAACGTTAATGTTGCTTCACGGGGGAGCAGTCCCACTGGTGTTTGGCTCCGGCTGTCCGGGCAGCAACTCTCAGCTCCCACGAGACAAACGAAGGAATAATCAGTCATTAACTGGTGCGGGCCCAGCCACAGCTCCAGAGTCCTGTGTCCCTGGGTGGATCAATAGTCCAGGGTAATTAAAGAGCTGACCAGAGAGGGTGGGGGGCATGTTGCCAGTAAATCCACCGCAGCGACAGGATGCCTGCAGCCACAATGACTACAGCTCTGACACTGAGAATGCCACTAAGGCAGCTTGACTGACCACACGTATAAGAAATCGGACACATGAACCGAAACATCGCACACAGCAGACCTGAGCGTGTTCCGTAATTACCTGACGTTTTGGATGAGTTTGTTACCGCAAAGAGAGCCACGCGAGTTAGTGGAGCCTGCTGTAAAAATTGGCAGAGATCATCATAATGATGGTGATTTAGAGTTTTATCCTGAGCACAAACAACCGATGATTAATTGCGCCTTCTCGTGCATCCATGCAGAGAGGCAAATCTGTTGAGCTGTCAGTACACATGGTGATTTCAGTTCACTAAGCTGCCTTATTATGAGGAATATTTGTTTGGAAAAGGTAATTGCGCAAGGTAAAGCTAAAAAAAATTAAGCCATGCATCTTTTCACGTCCAAAATATCAAGCGAGCACGGCTCATTTTGAGTTGGATATATCCTTCTGCGTTGCTCAATCAAAACAATTATGCATGAAAGAATAGGGGCAATCTCCATGGAGGTTTAAAAGACTCATTGCCAGATACAGAAGTTGTTGCTACACAGGGTCGAGGAACTATTAGGCTTAAAGGGATTTAATTTGTTGACGTTTCTGCTTGCTTTCTGCTGTCTTTCATGAATAAAAGCACCAACATTATCTTTGTCTGGTAATTACTTTTGTTTGATGACCTTATGCTTTAAAGTGTTATGTGTGCCTCTGTGTCTGTCATTTTCACATAATTTGATATCAATGAATCGATCAATAACTATTTTATCTTTGCATTTATTCCATGATATTAACTATTCTTCTTTAAGAAAAGATAAACGACTCCTGTCACTTTTTCATCTCAGGTAAATTAATAAGGTGACATTTACTGTATAAATACAATAGCCTCTTTATGTATCATCTCTGGACTTCATTATCAAATAAACATAACGAGAAAACTAAAATAAAGTAATAGAGAAACATAGAGATATGTTGAATTGGCACTGGACATTTTTAACTTTGTTCGAGCCAAAGTTTGTCTCATGATATGAAGGACAATGTTCCACAGTTCTGCTGCATGAAATGGAAATGTACCTTAAGTGTGATTATTTTGACTCTGGCCATTAGTAAAAGCACTGTCCCTGAAGCTCTCAAAGTGCAGATTGGTTCAAATGGAACCAATAGCATCAGACAATAACCATCAGTAATTGAAAAAGCATAGCTGTTCTGTTTCTGTGTGGTTGAGGCTAGAATAAAATTTTCTCTCCCGTTACTTTCTATATACGAGTTATTTTAAAAACTTTAATCTTGTGCTAGGCTGCAAGGTAAACTGGACTCAAATGTCGCAAGTGGTTACAACTCTGATGGGAATAATTTATTCAAAAAGTAATTGTGAGGGGATAAATGAAAGGAAAGCGCACTACTTTCTTTAGAGAAAAAAAAAACTTGACCAATCACCTTGCATTTTTTTGCACACATGGAGTGAGTGACTGTCCACAACAGTAAGAAATTAAGCTTTGGGGAGCAGATGAAATACAATAATCACCTGTGAGTAAACTTGTGACTCAAGTTTCTGGTGCCAACTGAATCCCCCACATTTTGCATGCTCCATTGCTCACTTTAATCTGATCCATTAGTGCCCCACACTTCTGTTTAACAAGGACACCCAGGACTCATGTAGCTGTGAACCCTTTCACGCTTGGTACTTTTTCCATCTAAGTCCAGAAGGCTCTTTGCTTACAATGACCAACAGCAGTCAGTACAAGATTGTGTGGCGTATTCAGATGCAGGGAGATTGTGTCGACTGATGAATAATTAGCTCCTACATACGGTGACATATCACTTCCTATATTGAGATCGTTAACAAACAGAGTGTAATGTCAAAGGGGACAAGGCACCGCATTTGTCACAGAAAATGTCAGTCATCTCGCAAGATGTAAGGTGGCTGTGGAAGAAGCAATAGAACGTAGATTTTAAAGTGAGTGTTTGAATATTAAGTAGGCTATACCTATAAAAAGTTGTTGTTTTTTTTAAATCAAGCTATAAATGCTCGCATTACCTAATGTTTACATGAGAGATCCCATTCCTCCGTCTATTTAATCCCATCCATTATCTGCGGCAAAACATGTGTATCCCGTGTAACTCAAGCTTTTTTTCCCTCTTGCAACTGGGCTGATTAAAACTCACACAACTCTTGTTTGTACATAGAATTAATTTAGTTGGATCCTTTAAATGACAGTTTTTCATTTTGTGACATTGCTTTTAGCCTATATTTTAGTTATTTATTTATTCATTACAACTAGTCCCATAGCATATTACAAACATGCCTTGTTATATTTTAGATGGCTAGCAAGTCATTATATTTTAGCTTGAACATCCTACAACAAAGTGGGTCTACAATTCTACAATCAAAAGTCCTGCTCATATAAACAAATACGCTTTCTCGCTCACATTCACAATTTAGATTCTTCAAAGAAATTCATGTATTTTTTAATGTTAGGAAGACAGACAACCTATACAAGAACAATGAGACCTAGCAATGAAAATATTGCATTTTCTATGTGTCTATAATGTGCTGCTACGTCTTCTTTAACAGGGCCAGGCAACTAACATTACCCAGAAGCTTAATGTCATCTCGGACATTTTAGAATGCATTTTACATGCCACGTAATGTTTGTCCATAATACAAATACCATGGTTTCACTTTTATGTCTGTCTAATTCCCAATGATAACATTTGTTTTCTTGTTGGGCCAACAAGCATGTTAAATGTTTATTCGTTGGGGATGGGACTTCTCAAAGTTTCCCTTCTACATTGTTAATCTCCGTTATTTTCTGTAATATTGCAAGGGCCATTTGGTAAATTAGAGTTGATGTGCTTGTCAACTGTAGAGGTTTTGCCCTGGGTATTTTTATTTTGAACAATAGACACACTAATGGACTAAATTACTCAGGGATGCTTAGACGTTGAGGGCCTGGAAGATTGCAGGTTCACATCTCACATCTCCGTCAGTATTTTGCGTACAAATGAGAAGTACATTAACAGAACATCTCAGTTGTTATTTGCGTCCCTTTCCTTCACAGAACATACTTGTTTATAATGCCGTACGTACATTCAGTCCTTAAAAGCATTAGTTCAAGTGTACTACCAATCTTAAGAACTTTTGTAAATTTTGAGTATTTCATATAATTGTCGTATTTGAGCACAAGATGAACTTTGAAATTGCAGGGATATAGAAAAATGAATGAAAAAGAATGTTTTTACACGAGATAGATGACATCATAAAGTGGTCCAGAAAAAGAAACCAAAAAACATTCCAACTCCAGTGCAAACCTTTTTTGAGGGGTCCTTTCCTTAGCATCATCAGCGACTTTGTAATAGGAGAAGGCTTTAAGGGTATTTAAAATATTGTATTTTCTAAACCGATGTGCAATGACTAAATCAAAAATTTGGACGACGCAGCAGAATAATGTTCAAAATGCTTATTTGCTACACTGCTAACACTCCAAATAGTCACCATCTTTCTTTATGCTGAACATTTTAAAATTGCCACTGAATATCTATGCTACCTCTAAGGACCTGCCATACTGATGACTTTCCAGGCAAAGAACCTGACCTCTCACTGAGTTAATCCTTCCAGGGACTCTATTCCTCATTGACTATTGATCGGACTGATGTTCTTTCCATTAGGACGTACAGGAAAACTTTGTCCAGCATTGAAGGAAGCAGTGAACAAGACAGGAAGCTGCAGGAGCACAAGTCTATTGATTCTGTGGGACAGTGACTGTGATGGCTTTGAACAGCCTCGGATCAACAAGAAGTCCCCAGACGAAGGATAGTTTTGTTCCGAATGTGGGAAAAACAGCCGCCAAAGGGTGTGTCACACAGCAGCAAATATGCCACTGTTAAAAAAGAAACAAGTGGGTATTAACTCTAGGATACCCATTGGCAGAAAACTCGCAGTCGGAAAGACCTGCTGACTGATTCAATTTATCGGGAGACTGAGACGTTGCAAAGAGGACAACAGCATTGTTAAAAAGGACATTTTCGTAATCATCACGGTGTCACATAAACAGCACTGATTTGAAGCCACATGGAACCACAACATTCTTGACCAAAACAGTTTGTAGCCAATTATTCAATAATTTCTCAATTCAACCTAATTTATTTGAAATGGCAGATTATTTTTATTTACTCCCAATATATAAGTGATAACTTGTGTAGAGTTGTCTTAATATTGTGGTAAAAAGCACACGTGTAAGGAAGAAAAGATGTGATGGGGACACAAATTGTCCTCTATGTTTGAGCTGAATTCTGTGGGATGTCGAGTGCCTCACAACCCTCAAATTACATTTCCTTTCACATGCTGTGATGTCTAAACCATGAGGCCTCTGGCACAAAGGCAAGTTTTTACAGACAAGCGATGTGGGAGATCTGGAAATATTTGCATGGAACCTGACAACCATCATTGTGTAGGGGGGAATTGAAGGGCTGCATAAGATGCACTTTAAAATGGTGTTTTCAATTTCCAAGGAGAGATGAAAACGTACTTTATACACACTACATATTTACAGTTTAGGTTAATATCTAAGTCTTCGTTTCACTGTTTCTGGACTGACACTATGAAATTACTCAATAACCCTGTTCTCTTTGTTGATTGAAAATGAACTGTCTGTTAATTAAAGATAAATCGAAATAAAGGGCCTGTTCAAACCATCAATTCAAATTCATTTTGGCAATTAAACGCACTATACTTCATGGATGCATGAAATGATGTTAAAGATGAATACAAAAATGTTTATTTACCTCTGCATCATGAAGTCCACCTGTTGAAAGAAAAACAAGTTTGATTTAGAAGTTTTGCAGGCAGTGATGTAAAGGTTAAGCTGGTAAAAGGGCTTTTCTAAGTGGATGGAAATTTTAATTCCTTAAAATAGCATTTTACAAATAGTTTACTTTGATTAAATTTGCCCCATTTTTGTTTCAAATAAGGGATTTTATCCCTGTACATTATTTTTTTTATTAGTCATTCAGGATAATGAAGTGTATTGTGTAGTGATAAACCACAAACAATATTCTCTCATTCAAAACTAAATATTTCACCGGTGTAAATATAAACTCTGTCGTCCACCCCGGAATTATTCCCCCCCTGGATGATATGATTGATTGATTGATTAATGTCCACGGGAATGAAGTCACCACCCGATTCTTTTGAAATGCTAGAGTGAGTGAGCGAACTGACAGTTTGATGAAGAACCAATCTAGCAGCAGAACAAGAAAAGCTTATTGGAATTCATTGCTTTTGAACGGCTGTCATATTTGAGCAGGTCAAAATTTGCTCTTCCCAAGGCTGCAATTAAAAAGGGCTGCATGTGACTAACTGCAGTCATAAAAGACAAGCAGTTGCTCTCTAATCATACGCACTCAGATGTCAAAGAATGGATGTGTCTTCAAATGGCCCAGCGACGAGTGAAAAACTGAAATTTCTGAGAAAATCATTTCACTGAAATGTTTTCTTTAAAAGCTTTTTTTGTGTGTCTGTGAAACTGAGTCATAACAATAAGCAGGTAGGCAAGCAGTCTCGATATTTAGTAGTAATACGTTATGAAAAGTAAATTGAACTTGTTGATGGCTTTTTGGACTCGGTATGAAGAATTACTAATAAAATAAAACAAATCTCATTTATTGAAGGGGGGGGCAATGTTTCATGCCTACTCGTGACAAGTGGACCTTTGAATAATTTGAAAACTCCTCACTGGAAGCTCTGAACCTGGAATTGAACCCTTAATCTCTGAACTGTGAGGCCAATGAATTAACCACTCGTCCACTGGGCTGGTCCTTATCTATACAAGGATTTGATTTTTTTTTTTAAAGAAATGTTTTACCCAAGTAAACAATGTGAGAGGAAAAATATGCACCGTTATTTTATGAGTGGAACATTTTGTTAAAAACATTTCTTGCTGCAATTGGTTGGCGACCAGTCCCGTGTGTATACTTTTTGTCAGGGGTAGACTCCAGCTCAGCCATGGCCTTAATGAGGACAAATGCTACAGATAATAAGATTATTTTTATTTATAACAAAAATTTTAGGTTATGCATCCATGACCTCACCTTCTATCTTTGCTTGCGAATAATGTGAACACAAACTAACCCACAGTGAAAGGTATTTGGGTTACATCGGGTCCTTGCACAATTTTAATAGATTTCATTCTAACAGATGCTGAAGATTTTCTCCTAATTTAAATCTCCAATTGCCAACGGGTCACTAGAAGTGTACAGCGAAGATGGAAATGTCCCAGGAATAGATTAACAGAGCAAGCTTTTATGTTTTATCACTGAAACACACACAGATGTGGTCAGGTTGCTTTGAAATAACTGAGTCAATTAGCTCGTCCATATGGTGCAACAGCGATTTGGGTATGAAAGAAAAGCAGAGTCGAGTATGAAGAGATTGTCTCAAACCCCCCCCATGCACCCACCCTAACTAGCAAATGTCCCTAAAGGCAATACTTATGAACACCTGACTGACTGAAGGATTTGCGGCGGTGTGCTGCTTGCGATAGCTTCGGCACGACACCTGATCCAAGACAAGCTGCTAATAAGAGACTCCCAATATTAGATTCACATCACTGCACCTTTTAAATATGTTTTTCTGCATCTGTCAGGTCTAGAATACTTAACGCACACTTGTGTGATGCCAGTAACTTCTTTACAGTAACAAATATGATACAATTAACCGAAGGGAACCGAGCTATGAAAAATACGCAGCGTGTACTAAAGCGGCGGCATTCCACTATCATTTGATGAGAGGTTATAAAAAGGATTCAAATCACTCTGCTTAATATTATCATAATCATGATGTACTTCTTGTGTGTTTGGCAACCAAAGTGTGATTTTCCTTCTAGTCTAATCCAGTTGTCTTCCAGACCGCGGTGAATAATCCAAGTCATCAAATGGTTTTAATGCAATATGGCTTGTGGAAAGGTCACCTACAGATCTGCCATTTCTTATAAATCCTGTCCACTCCTCCGGTCAGCCAGTCACTAAAGGTCACGGCAGACTCCTCTCTTGCAGAGGACAAGGAGCTCAGCCAGGGTATTTTGTCATCCAAAATACATTTATAGTCAAATTTTAACGCAAATACATCCTTTCCAGACAGTTTAAAGGCTTTTTTAGCACTGGATGGAATTTATTGCCTTCATCAACTACATTATGCGGAAATTTGACAATCAATTCATCAGTAAATACTTAATACATGTTATTTATGGCTGTGATAAGTTTTCTTATGAATATACATGATTTTCATTTTCCTTTCCTTCTTTTTAAAATCAGATGTTTTCACAAATCACACAATTGACCAAACAGAAGAAAATCTAATCTCCCTGCAATTGGCTGTTAAGCCAACCAGGGTGTACTCTGCCTCTCGCTCCGAGTCAGCTGAAATAGGCTCCCGTTAGCTGCGACTGACTGTAAAGGGGATGAGTGCTACAGAAAATAGATGGATGGACTATTTTTATTGAGGTGGGCGTATGCTCTGATCTGCAGTTTTAAAGTCAGTGTGACCAGAAAAATGCTCTCCATCCAGAATCAACAGCTCCCATAATAATTGCAGCCAAGCAGTTTGGTCCAATTAACTACTTTTCAAAAATGAATTCCATGTGATATCATTGGCAAGTAGAGGAGAGATTTTGCAGACATGTTTCACTATTTCCTCACCAATGAATATTAACCATGTCATGCACTAATAAAAAAAATTCTAACACTGTCCATGAGTTAAATGAATGTTCTACCTAAACGCCTAATTAAAATTATGGTTATGGGTTGTTAAAAGAAGGAGTCAAAACACTCCAGATGATTTATTGATTGCTTGATTACTTCCCAGAATATTAAACTTTTTCCTAGAAAAGTGCCTTTCTGGCGCCTTCAACACCTCTTTAGATTTTCTGCTGAAATTCAATGTGGAATCTTCAGTTTCCATAGATCTAAACAGTTTAGTGGCGTACCGGGACAATCTGCAACAAAGTGACACATTGGAACTCTATAGCCAGCCCCTGCACTAAAAACTCTCTGAAAAAGTACCAAATGCGTCTCCCCTGAGCGCAAGCATATTTATTATTAATATGGGAAATCATGAGTGGCTTTTAATTGGAGATGCTCTGGTGGGCGTCTCAGAGGAAAGCGGGGTGCTGTCACTGTCAATCTGCAAACTAGTCCGGCTCTGAGGAAAACGACGGGATGTCACACTTTCATCTGCACCTCCTGATGACTGTGAAGGATGTAATTTGAAGACATCCTTGTCCTCTCACCACAGTTTCTGATTAGCAACCTCAACTCCAAAGCTGGAGCGTGCTAATTCAGGAACGGCGGCTCGGGAATCACCAGTGGCAGGTATAGCATAAAACGGCATGATATTCAAATGGGAGTTGCGAATCATCTTGTCTGTCAATCACAGACAAAATTAGAAGAGGAAATTGCATGACCCAGAATAATGACCACTCCATCAGAGGGAAAAGAGATGCATTGAGGATATATTTAATAAGTAGTGCAGGAATCAAAAACCAAATGTTCTGCGTGGACGGTACGCATATGAGAGCTAGGGTTGAACAACCACTATTTTGGCACAAGAGGAAAATTTCTTCAAGTTATGATATCCATCCCTATTCTTTTATCTTGACGTCCTAAAGTTCAAGTAATGATTGCCGCCGGGCATGCTCGTTAATATAAAAGGCATACTGAAGGAATGACTCTTAGCTGCATTGAATGACTTCCTGTCTGTATTTGAACACTTTTAACAGTACTCTATTCACAAGTGAGGCCAGATGTCAAACATTTTAGAAAAAAATATTTTTCTAAATCATATTCAATCCTGGCGGCCCGGAGGACAAGTGGTTAGAGCATTGACCTCACAGTTCTGGGTTCACTCCTAGGTGGGTCCTCACTGTGTGGAGCTTGCATGTTCTCCCCGGGCTTGCATGGGTTTTATCTGGGTACTCTACTTCCTTCCACACCGCAAATCCATGCAGCGTAGCCTGGTCGAGCACTCTAAATTGCCCCTAGGTATGAGTGTGAGCGTGAATGGTTGTCCGTCTCCTTGTGCCCTGCGATTGGCTGGACACCGATTGAGGCTGTCCCTTGCCTGGTGCCCATAGTTAGCTGGGACCCCCCGGGACCCTTGTGAGGCGGTTAAACTGCCTGTGAATGTTTATCTTTCAGTGCCCTTGACAGTGCTAGACGTTCAATCCATCCAACGAATGATTGTTGCCACCCCTTCCAGTCCAATTGGTCAGTGGCAGCCAACGAGTGAAATGAAGGGTTCAAGTTCCCCTTTTTCATTTACACCTTCTTGCCATGCACAGGTGTTTATATGTGCTACTTCCTACAGCTGCAACCTACATTCGCACTTCCTCTTAACACATGTAGGTAGCAACAGCTGCTACTACTAATATATATGTGCCTCTTGGCTCTATGGGTGAAGCAAAGGTTAACCTAAGCCCGACTGACCATGCCATGGCAGCGGTTTGCTGCCCTCAAAGCCACTTAAACACAATCATTTCACATCTAGGCAATCAGTCAACAGCCACGGGCTCAATTCTCACCCACAGAGCTGTGAGACGGGGAGCGCTATCAACCCGTGATGGCGAGCCTGCCTCTCCCTCCTTTGTCACCTCACTTACTGTGAAATCAAGTCAACACAAAACATCATACATCTACTATTATAATCAGTCAGATTTTACATTTGCGTCACAGCTGCCAAGTTTGAGAACTCAAGAGTGAGAGAGCGAGATCCTGGCACATTGTAGAAGAGAGAAAGCATGGCTAATTATAAAAGCACTCTGACTGCCTGCTTGTAGGGAACCATAGCTTCCAAGCTGCTCCATGCAGAGTGGGGAAAATGAGCCTGTCAGTCCGGTCCCAAGTTGCAATGATGAGGGCAAATGAGGTAAGGTCCTGGGAGTCTTTTGGAGGGGGCATACAAGAGAGGTTACACAGAAGGGCGTGAAAACACACAAACTTACACACATGCGCATATATATATAAATATATATATAGTGTACATAACCTGATTGCCTTGATGTGTGAGCTGTCAGAGGCAAAGTGGGTCAATATGTGACAGACAGGAAGACATTTCACATCCTCGTGCCAGCCATCCTAGTGACTAATTATCAATGGGAACAATCTTACCGATCATACATTTGCAGATGTTCTATTGCCTTTTTGTAACTTGTGATATTAAAATGACAATTCAAATGGGGGATATTTTAAATGTGCATCTAGTCAGCTGTTATAAGTATTCATTCATTCCTTGTCTGAATGCTTATCCTCACAAGGGTCACATCGATGCTGGAGCCTATCCCAGCTAACTATGGGAACCAGGATAATAGTAATAAAAGGGTTAATATTAGAGTCAATGATGTGTTCTCTCTATTATTAAAAAAATAATAAAGGTAACTGTTATGTTTTTAAATTTGGACAGATGGGAGGGAGGACATAAATAGAAACGCACAGTGACTTGGATAAATTATACTTCAATCCAATTAACATTGAAAATAATGACCAAAAACTGATGTTTTCTTAAATACAAAACAAAAAAATACTGTATTGGATTCACATTTTACTGTCATAATTGCATACCATAATGGCAAGGAGGAAAACTGTGATAATTAACAGAAATCTTAGGCGACTATCAAAATAGTACTACACTAAAACTAAAAACTTAATTTTCATAATATGAAGAGATACACCACCTTTCCCCCTCAAGGAAAAATATGGAATCTTCCAGTTCATTCTAACAGGTTCTGATGCATTGTATATTATGGACTTGTCAATTAAAATGTTGCTGTAAACATAAAAGCACAATGTGCCTCATCCAAAGTCATAAAACCGCCTTCATTACGAGAAATTTTAACATAGGTGACTGTTCCAAGTCATTTGTGGTAGGTTGTCTGATTAACTAGATTGCAAGCAATGAAGTCCCACTTGTTCGACTTCCCCTCTTGCTTTTTAGGACGGACGGCATCTGTTGCTTAGCCATGCATAACAGAGAATAGCACATCCGCCGAGTGTAGAGGTGGAAATGAAGCGATCAATTAGATTTTAAAAAATGACACTGTGTATTACCTAGCAGCTGTTAAATCGGTCAACCCTGGCAACAGTCCTCTCTCGGCGGAGCGGATGAAGGGGCTTGTCTGCGCCGTGTGTTACATCCTGGAAAAATACAAAGAAAGTCAGATGTGGCCTGGAGCTGGAGTTTGCTTTGTGGACTCTCGCTGTGGACAGAGATGGAGGAACAGAGGATGGAGGTGGGTCAGCGGGACCCCAGGGCCCCCAGGAGGGATGGTGCAGGGACTTGGGGTCAAGAGATGGGCCCCTTACAAATGGAGGTCCACCATTTCCTCAGGCAACGGCCGAGCGAGCCATTTTCTTAGTTGCTATTCTTTGTAAATCTATCAACTAGAAGTAGCCGTCATGCAAGTGTCGACCTTCACCAGGACTGAACGTTCCTCATTTGGATACATACCAAACCCTACGCCTTTACAGCCCCCACCCCCAACCCGAGATTACAATTTGGATTTTTTGACTTTGACACCATTCAGCACTACACTGAGGGCAAACAATGGTAAAATTGGATCAGTACCAAGTTGCAAACCACGCCAACATAATGAACATGATATAAATATATTGTGGTTTTACTATTGTATTGGTAAAACGATGTTCAGGCTTCTCAATTAAGCCATACTATATTGACCTCCCAAAATGGTTTGTTTAATTGTAATGCTTTTAGTTTCCTTAAATATATGCATGTATGCAATTAATTGCAGCAAAAATAAACAAATAACAATATAAACAAACCACAACTCATTACATAGATTTGAAACAGAAAATTATAAATCCAACCTATCACTATTAGCATTTTACTGTAATGTATATTTTCACTGTTTTCATTTGTTATCATGAATATTGTAAAGAATGGAAAAGGGTAGGGCAAAGTTGTAATTTCAAAGTTATAATTAGAATCATTCTTTCATTTTCTGAAACGCTTATTCTCACAAGGGTCAGAAATTCACATCATACCAATAAGAACCCTGTGGACAAAACCAAAGTACAATGTTTGAATCAAACTGCAATAATGATAATGCAGCTCTATCCAGAAACAATCAAAAACACAGCAACAGTATAATAAGAAGCTCAAAAACAAACAGTGATAAAAATACATCTTCCTAGGTAATAATACTTGTGCCTGACTACTGCACTGTACATTCATGACCCCAAACTCAATTGAGGCACATACCCAGATTTCATTCTCTCAATAATCTCCTCCTTTCAAGCGGTCAAGCCACAGTCAGCCCACAAAATAAGGAAGTTTGAACGTTAGAGCCCTGCCGTTGCCTCATAAAAGAATTCTAAAGACATTTAAAACCTAGCAGCAAACCGCTGAAGTGAAAGTGGAAACGAAACAAAAACTTTAATGAGCACACATCTGAGTGAGAAGCTGTTTCTGACAGCAGCGAAGGCACGCGATGTGTGATTTCATTTGCAGGCCTAGCTTCAACATTTCACTTGCTTGGTGTTGTTACATAGAGGTGTACTCCACTGGGTGCCTTTTCCACAGCTTCCAGATTGGTAATGCTTGACGAGAAACGGATGTGTTATGAAGCGAAGGAAAGTTATTCCCACTTTGGAAGCATACGCCGTTTTAGAACGGTACCTATATACAATAAGGTCAGAAAATTGTGAGAGGCTGCTCGCATAAGAACAAAATGACCAAAGTCGTGACATTATAATCATTGAGCACAATGAGTTGAAGTGATTTAATCTACAGGAAGTACAGCGAAATTGCCGAGTGCTTGGTTCAATTAAGCTTTCGTAAGTGTTTGACGTGATAACTGCTAGTGACGGAAAGTTACGTATGGTTCCTTTAACAGGAACTTACTGAGATTTTTTTTTCTAGTAATTACCTCCACTTTGCTCCAAGTCTAAGTACTGCCTTGACCTTATTCTTCCACGCCATTTTTGTGGTGTGGACCTTTGTACTAATGGGGCAAAAAAATGTCATTAGATGTCTAGGTTCTGATGGTGTTAAATCTACAAGAGAAGGAATCTTCAATTGATTTCCAGGCGAATACATAACTTGCTTATTTGAACTGTTGGTGTATTTCATAGATGTGATGCATAAAATTAAAAAAGAAGTTTCAGCCTATGAACTGCGATTACATCTAAAATTATATATATAGATATATTATTATTTTTTTAATTCAGGCCATTTCATACAACACAGATTGGAAAATGTTGCAAAGTACACAAGTATATGACCGCCAACTATAATTATAATTTTCCATTACAAGTTCAAAAAAGCGTACTCTCAATTATTGCATTTCCTAATTTGAATACGAAATGGTTATGTTGGGACACATTTGGACCGAGACTGCTGTTGCTCTTTTAATTCAGGGAAGAAAGACAAAACTGTGTTACATTGCCGCAAAATGTGAGCTGTAGGCACAAGCAGCTATTTAATTGCTTTGGGTTCTATTTTACATTCAGACTGTGTCTTCCTCATAATATTCTGTCTACTTCGGTCTCTTGTCTAATGTTTTACTCTGTCAGTGCACCTCTCTTTGGAATTATGATTTAAGCGCAATATCAAAACACACACACACAAATGTATTAAAGTGTAACTTATTTTAGAATGATATATTTTCTTATGTTGGTCTGCCCTTTTGTATTTCAGTCGTCAGATTCCACATGTTTTGAGTTGACTTCCTCAGAAGTATGTCAATGAGTGAGATCACAGAAAAACAAACCAGCCATGTTGATTTAAGACAAGTTTAGCCGTACCAAACCAGCTAGTAAACAGGTTCTTTTTTTCTCACACATTTGGAGTGCAGTCAGGGACTTTGATTATGATTTTTTAGAGTATCACTTGGGGGTCGTAACCACTGTGCATTTCAGGTTTTCATTTTCATTTTATTGTATGAATTCTTACGTTTATTTATAGCTATGGATAACTAAATAAAAAATAAGACCTTTAATGTTTTATAAAACAAATGACTATTTCTGTCATTTAAAAAATAAACTATCCCAGGTAACTACAGGCCCCAGTAGGTGGACACCTTGAAGTCGTGGCCAGCCAATCACAGGGCACAAGGAGACAGGGTTTCCAACCAGCCGAGCATGCATGTCTTTGAGATGTGGGAGGAAACCGGAGTACCCTGAGAAAACCCACGCAAGCCTAGCGAGAACGTGCAAATTCCACACAGGGATCGAACTCTCGACCTCAGAACTGTGAGGCTGACGCACTAACCACGAGTCTACCGGACCGCTTTTCAAAATACAGTCGTACTTAAATTATTAAAATTTTCATTTAAGTTTTTTTAATGACCAAGGTCAGAGTCTGGAGCAGATTCAAATGATTTCCAATTGGAAAAGTAAATAAAATAAATGAATTTTCAAGATTTAATCTGGAGAGCACGATTTTTTCCCTAGTTGAAAAAGTCAATTTTTATTCCAAAGAACATAGAAAAGGTATTGAGAGTCACACAGGTGATTTGCATGCTTATAAAAAAAAATTAAAAAAACATTTCCGATATCCTTGAAACTCATTTGGGTATAAAGTGCAAAAGTAAACATTATTTTGAGGCACCAGCACTTCACCTTAGGTTCTTTGCGGCTTCCACCTCCTTCACATTCTGCTCTCAAGAGACGATAGCGTTTGCACCATTTCGCTTTCTGTTATTGCTGAAGCAAAGGCTGTCTATTTTTGTTACTCCCAATAGGAACAGGATTATACAGAGAAAGAGCTCTTTTGATGAGCTTTTTGTAGAATTACCTCCTTTCCACTAATTTGATCTGCCTTGGAGGAGGAGCACACAGTCTGCATCTTCACGTCAGGATGCGTGATTTTACTTTTTTTCCCCCAGAATACAGAAATTTTGGAAAATATAGTCGGCGGTTATGTAGTGTTTGTGGAAAATGAGGTTTGCAGTGCTTAGTGAGTAATCAATGCTATTGAGTGTTCAAAATGAATTGAGAAAAATGAGGATAACGCAGTGAGACGAGGGGAAAGTGGACTTTGGAGCCAAAAGCAAATCGCATCAGTAACTGCTGCAGTCCGGGGTGAGGGCAAGCTCACTCAGCCGTACCGTGCAAGTTGTTTAATTAATTTTGGAGCGCAATATCAACCGATATAATTGAGCATTCTCCACTAATGAAGATCCTCTGTGTTGTCACCAGTGAGGCGCTAATTGATGGGAGAATGATGGGAGACAGAAGAGAGGAGGGTTGGGGGAATAGGGGGGTCCTCTGCGGGATATGATGATGGAAGTGCTGCTCACAGTTTTCAGCTTGGTTGCTTTCTACTCGACAAGTTTTTTTTTAATTTAATTTCACCAATGACTCACGGTCTGCTTTCATTCACTTTGAGTTTGCGATGTGTTTGAGAGAAGCTGCCTCAACAATGTTTACCCTCGGAGTAAACGAGGAAAAAGAAAATCACAGGAGTCCGCAGGACGGGGATGGAGGCAGTTTCGGGGTTGCACAGGTCGTGTTGCGAGTTTCTATTGAGTAAAGCGGAGGGTCAAGGTTTTGTGGAGTGAGGGGTTGTGTGAGGCGGGGTGCTGGTGAAATCACTTGAGGGAATAATAGGACAGCTAATTGGTTTTGACAAGTTTGGCGAGCTGGAAGCAATGTAGGACCTTTTTTTTAAAGCCGAGACAAGAGAATATCCAGGAAAGCTATGAGATAATCAGGGGTACCATTCAGGAGTCGAATGAAGAAAAAGAGTGTGAGGGGCCCGAGAAATAACACTGGGCCCGCTCACGACCCTGATGAGTCTGAGAGAGGACGTGCGGTCTTGTGCAGTCTCAAAACAGAAAAAAACAGAAAACGAGCAAGGTCGAACTTATTCTTCATCGTTACATCAGCTAAGAATGACATATGCATGCAGATGAATCATCTAATCGTCATTTAATTGTTTTAAATTGCAATTTTGTTGCACAGAAATTGCATATCAAGGCCAAATGTATTAAGTCCACCCCAAATTTTTAAACATTAATTACATGATAGTATTCAAAAAAAAAAATCTAGACTCACAGAGATCCATAACTATTAGAATTGGACTATAACAATAGTTTATGTAACGGTTTGCCTCTGCATAGTTGAAACTGTTGACGTAGTAGAAGGTAAGGATCCGACAAAGGGCGTATAACTCAATGGAAAACTGTATTCGATACTCATCATTCTTTTTATGTATAAAAAAATCCCTCCAAATCATTTTGGGAAGAAAAGATTCTTGGTACTTGTACAATGTTTGTACAGTAAAGGTTGTCAGATGTTAGTAGGTAAAGAAAAATATCTGATTCAGCTGAAAACAAAGGAGTTTATCGATCTGCTGTGTGTGACTCGAGTCAAGAATCGGACATCATCCGATAGTGCATACTGCCACTTCAGGTCGACTGGCAGCCTGATTGACAGTCAGCTTCCAGCATCCGCTGAGGAGACACACTAATGCACCGCAATGAGGTGTTTAAACACCGCTTCAGGATTAACTGACTTGTTGGGTGTGGTAAATAAAACAGCAAACACACCTACTTAGAAGGAGAGGGATGACCACACGGGCATACAAAATTCTATTCTCAATTGAATGGAATGTCAAACGATGCAGTCACGGCTCTATTAAAAATGCAGAGCAAGGCGAGCAAAGCATCCAGTCAAGATGATCCCTTCAAAAAAAGGAATGCTGAAATATGGTAGTCAGATGGCAGTCCTTTGTCAGACTAAAAATGTGTGAAGTAACCAGTTGAGATAATGACAAATACTAGCCTCAAGCCTGCTGACAGCTGCATTGCTCCATAAGCCTTTCAGATGGCATCACATAGTAAATATGCCAAAAGAAAAGGCATTAAATGATTGATGTGAAAGCGCCTACTTGGGAATGATATAAATTGAATGCATTACGTTATACGACTTTTAAAGCTTCACCTTAAAGTGAATACGTAAAAAGTAGGCATAAAAACATATAATTAAACCATTTTCCATTTGGCTTGTCCTCACAAGGGTTGCGGGGGTGCTAGAGCCTATCCCAACCAACTATGGGCAACAAGTGGGGGACACCTTGAATAGGTTGCCAGCCAATGAATGCACAATGAGACAAATCAGCATTGGTCAATTAGCCTACCGTGCATGTTTTTAAGATGTGGTAGGAAACCAGAGTACCCGAGGAAAACCCACGCAGGCACAGGGAGAACATGCAAACTCCACACAGGAAGGTTAGAACAAATCAGGGATTGAACCTTCGATCTCAAAACTGTGAATCAGATGTGTTAAGCACACATCCACCATGCCCCATATATAAAAGTCCCTTTTAGTACTATTACAAGTAGGTAAAATGAAAAGTTCAGATCACATGGAAAAAATATATATTTACATTATAATAAACATAAGAAAGCAAAAAAAATGTCTTTGTTCAGAAGTGAAAATGTAACACATTTTCATGCTAAAATTAGACTATCTCTAGATAGTTAAATTTAAGACTGAAAGAAATTTTTAGACCTTTAATTTTAATGCAATTTCCAGGGTAAATCTAACAGACAATTTAATGCAAAGCAGCTGAAAATAAAATTGAAAGACTAATATTACCACACAAAATGTAAGTAGGAAACCCAGAAAAGGGCGAAATGTCACTGTTTGAAAACTTGAAATAATCTTTTATCATTCCTTTTAGTGAGTTATGGATTTCAAAACCAGTTATTATTAAATTCGTTCTGTATGTATTATGAGGCAATCCTACATTTAAAATGTTTTACAGTTATGTTTGCTCTCCGAGGTACATCTAACGAGAATGAGTTCTACAGCTCTGCTCGAATGTCATTTATCTATTTTAATCATACTGCAGTGGTTAAATGTAGGAAATGGTAACTTCAGTGCAAAAGCAGAAATGTTCACATGTTTCACCTTGTCCTTGTTTTCCGCGTGACTCCATGTTGTTTCACATTAGTTCAGCGCTGCGAAAAGGCGCTTCAAGAATCAGCATGCGGTCAACTGTGACTGTGGAGGAAAAGAAGAGAAGAAAAAAGAAAAATAGTTAAGGCCTTGCTCTCTGTCAGCTTTCCCCTCACTTCCTTGCTTGCTCTTTAATCCTGGCCCCCAACACGAAGCGGTCACAGGTTTTGACAGCAGACTGAAATGACCTAAGCAGTTGCCGGTGGGGGGTTGGGAGAAGGAAGGATGATGAATAGAGGTGGACCATTATTTAATGAGAAAGGATTTGGTATTTATTACCAGGTGTACTGCAGTTACACAACATGGTCTCCTGGGGACTGACCTACATCGAACATTTCTAAGAAGCGTTATTAAGAGCATCGGCGTCAACAGGTTCTCTCCTTAAATTTTCCTTCGTGTAATGCAACGGAGGTCGGCCTTTTAACCGAGTGTTTATCACATCCGACTCACAGTTCTGAGATCGCGGGTCCGATCCCGATGTTTTACGGCCTTCCTCTGGGGAGTTTGCATGTTCTCCCCGGGCCTGCGTGGGTTTTCTCCAGGTACTCCGGTTTCCTCCCACATCCCCAAAAAACATTGTGTGTGGTCGATTGGTCGCCGGTCTTTTGGTCGCCCCGACCGCGACAACGGGCGACCAAAAGACCGACGACCAAAAGACCGGCGACAAAACAAGGTAAAACAACACGGTCTACGCAGCAATAAAAGCCAACAATGGCCATGAGCAGTTTCACTGAGCCGACGTGTGAGTGTATAAGAGTTTGTATGTACGTACATGCGTTGTCCCTTTAAGAAGCTACGTCAGTCAGGGTCTTAACAAGTTCTCCAACAAAAAACAATAAAAGTCCGGGAAATTTGGAGCTTTTCTTTAGGCTAATAATTACTAGGGCATTAAGTATGACTAAATAGTAATTCACAGTTTGTATTTAGGGAATTTGAGCAACGATTTAAATGGTAATTATCACTTACCTTCCGGGCGACCAAAAGACCGGCGACCAATCGACCGTGTACCAAAAACATGCATGGCAATCTGGTTGAACACTCCAAATTGTCCCTAAGTATGAGTATGAGCGTGAATGATTGTTTGTCTCCTTGTCCCCTGCAAAAATGAGTAAAGTTTCATAACTCAGCAGGTATGGAATCCATCGCCCACTAATTTGAGTGTGGAAAACCCATCTTTCGCCTTCAAAAGTGTTGCTGTTACAGTAATTGCTTTCCGCACAGCGGCAGCAACTAAATAAATGTCTTCGTTAATAAGCATTTGACCATTGAATTCTCTTGACAGGCAAGAAGGGATGGTTTGCCTCAGACAGATGTGTCATTTCAATGCTTCAATTCATCAAATTCCTGAGAGCAGATTTATAAAGTAGTGAATGGCTTGTTTTGTTTACAAATGTAATCCCACCTCCTGCGTGTTAGTTTTACCCCCATCTGTTAAACAACGCTCATCCCATTAGTTTCCATCACTTCACATGAGAACTGGCTCACTTCTTGTTGAGCCTCCAGCTTAGACAGACAAAAACTGCAGCCCAAATTGAGTCGGATGTTCATATTCTAAACACCAGTATATCCCCTGTGTTCTCTAACCTTTCTATAGTCCATATATTAGCTATGTACATTTCATCTCTCATATGCCAATCAAATACTAAATTAAAGGTTTAATTAAGAAATATTGGACTGGAGGATTTAGGGGTTTGCGGATTGTTGGCTAGAAACGGGCCAGAAAATTCTATCGAAACATTTCAGTCATAGGGGGCATCACACAGTGGCGGAATTACCGTAATGCATCAACAGGCGGATACCTATAATCTCAAATTCGAGTTACACGGGGCCACATAAAATTCCTCATACATAATATTCAACACAGTTGTGACTTATTTACGCACATTGTTTTTTAATTAAACAGCTGTATTCTATGGACTATAAGTCGCACCTGAGTAAAAGTCATACCACTCAAAGATTTTTTTCTTTTTTTTAAAGTTTGGATTAAGAAGTCACGCCATAAAGGAACATTTTGGTTATCATTTTGGTGATGAATTTGGTGTTTACTGAGCAGCAACAGAAGTTATGTACTATAGTGGGCTATTTCCCTCAGAGATAGAGAAAATCCTGAAATGTAAACAGCACATTTTTATTCTATTACAATACATCAGTGGCGGGCCATCAGGGCCTTCAAGGCCTTCTCTGCTGGCCTAAGAAATATCTGAGTCATATATTATATTTTGGCCATCAATACTTATTAAATAATTCCAAATTGTCTGTTAGCTTCCTTTGATTGTTTTTCCCCCTGGTTGCACTGCTTCCAGATGTGTGTTTTCATATTGAAGCATTTAACCAATCACATTTCAGCCATTATTTGTTGCCAGGGTCAGAAACCTGCCTCAAGGCCTTCACAATCAGTTCTGCAGGCTCTGCTGCATTAAACAAGTGTCGATAAGACTGTTGCTTTAACCAATCAGATTTCGAGTTGGCAACACCACAATGCCTTGTCGAAAAGCTCCAGTATTTGTATTTAATCATTAAATGTTGCTAAGAAGTGGATTTTACCCGTTGAAGGCGCAATGAGAAAATGCACGGACCGCCACTGCAATACACACGTAGGTATCTGCTTTGTATGTTGTCCTCTTATTCCAAATCTCTACCATTGCCTGCGGCCCCAAATTTCTTAAATCCACCCTTGGTGACACATAAGCCTCACCTGTCCAAAGCATAATAAAAGGATATTTATTTAATATCCAGAAGCTTACATAAATGTCACCATCCACTTGGCCCTTTGTAATAAAAAATAAAAACTCAATCGAGAAGAGAATACAAAAAATATACTTTTCCCTTTGTAATCACCTTTCCAAGCAAACACACTGTAGTGTAGGATTCATCAAAATTAATTGCAGTGGAAATGAATTTCAAGCCTAAGGTACGTCTCATCAAAACCACACTCTCCTTTATCAGGGTGAGTCACTGCATAAATTTTATTCGGTGAACATCCTCTGTGTTGCTGCCACTACTTCATGAGCTTCTGACATATCTGATTCTATTATAAACTGAATCTACGTATGCAATGCCTACATTATGCATTGAGGTATTCACAGCCAGTCATCCATATGCAAAACAAACCACATACAAGAAGTTAAAATGATACAAATTGTGGACAAAAAAACCTTCTACACAGACTGCTGCATTCATAAAGCCATTGTATGTACTATGTATGTATACAGTGGTACCTCGACATACGAGTGGTACGACATACGAGCAATTCGAGATACGAGTAAAATTTCGGGCAAATATTTATCTTGAGATACGAGACAAATTTTGATATACGAGCAGACAGCGGACGTGAGATGAGGCTCATAAGAACATCATGGACACTGTCTCTCTCCCCGCAACTCCCTCGTGTAATGTCTCTGGTCGCAACTCCCTCTTTGTAATGTCTCTGCGAGCACTGGGTGGAGCGTTGCATTTTTTCAGTGTTTTTTTTTCTTCCCCCATTAGTCAGTGCGAATGGCGTATATACTACTTCTCGTTGGCAAGTGGTCGTGCGTTATCCTATTGTGAAGACATTTGTGTGCATCATTTTGGGAATATTTTGAAGGGAATACAAACTCAAACAACCCTCGATATTGACTGAAAGTCAGTGTGGAGGCGGGGCAAAATACACACACACACACACGTATACACAAAGTCAGGAAACTTTAACATACGTGAAACACCATTCCCTCAGACAGACCTTGGTACTATAAAACTATAAAAGACTAAATATTTCAAAGGAAATATAAAGGTAAAAAATATACAAAATATATTCATTTCATACTTTGGACAATATAACCAATTTGGCGATTTTATTTTTCATGAAGTGCAATTCCTAAATACAATGTATATGTCGATGTGTTCGGACCGTGCAATAAATTTTTGACATTTCTCAAAAGTGGAGCAGAATATATATTTTTTCTTCTTCTTTTTTGTAATTAGGACTCCATTTGATGTAGTTTGAGGCATTTTTCTAGAGTGTCACTTTGTCCCTGCCCTCGAGACGGCCAGCTTCACAGAAGGTGGGCCAGTTAGTTATGTTGTAAAGTAGCTCAGGCAGGGGAACACACTCATTAAACAATTCGTCCTCTCTTCTCTTCATTATGGTCCCCTTTCTTGAACATCTCCTTTCTTCCCCTTTCTTCATTTTCCCTATTTCTCCTCTTGCTTGTTCCATAAACTAAAAAAGTACTTCTCCCGGAGTCCAGAGGTAGATCACTTTAATTCTGCTTCATAGATCTTTTTCAAAAAGACCCAAGACCCGAGGACCTCGGAACCAGTGACCGTTAGATGAACTCTGGCCAGCAGGCTGGTTCCTGGACGCTTGTAAACATGGCCATCGTCTCACACGCTCTTATTGCCCCTTATTCCTCCTCCCCTGGCCTCTAAAGGCATCCGTATTTGAGTGTTTTCAACCACTTGTCACACTCTCTGGTCTTGTTGGCTGTCACTTTGTACAGAGAGACCGCTTAATGATTTAAAGGTACATGGCTAACACATGACTCATTAAGTTGTTTTTGGAGGAAACGTGGATTGTAAAGTCAGTTGGGCTTGAAAAAGAAAACTGTGACTGGACTCATAAGAAGGAGTATCTTTTACGTTTAGAATTCACAATTTTTATCATCTCATTTGGAATATTCTTCCAATTTAAGCCAACTATATACGTGTAGTTTGGAATTGCTTTATTGCAGTACAATAATCGCAAACTGGGCTTGCAAACCTATAAACTGGTGGTTTCAACAGTAAGAAAGATGAAATACTTGGTTTTATTTTGCTTTCTTTGTTTAAGTGTCCTTCCTTAAAGGGCAGGATTGGAGGATAAAACATATTACAATTGAAAGAACGCACCTATGATGATGACCTTTGCTTAGATGACGTACATGCACAGCGTGTGAGAAATATGATGACTGACATAACCACAGGCCTTGGAAATTATTGGCTATATTGTTTATCCTGCTTAGGGTCACAGAAAGCTGGAGTCTATCCTAGCATTCTATATTAACAAAAGGAGAAATAAAACCTTAGACGGGTACCAGTCAATAATAGCGGACATCCAAACAGAGAGCATTCTCAACGGGACTTTACAGTTTGTGGTGTGTCCTGCATTCTCTCTAATGATTGAAAAAAATGGCTTATCAATGAAAATGGTTGCCACCCTCTGCACGATAAACCATGAATGATACCAACCTTGAATACTGCACCCCATAATTTGTGGATTGTGTCCTTCCAAAATGTGTCTTCACCTGACCTGATGTCCCTCTTAATTCCAATAGTATCCTGCCATCACATTTAAGGGAACATTCAATGCTGTATGAAAATAACTTACACAACAAAGAAAAGATATCATAACTTACATGGAAGAGAATTATGGTAATCATTAGTGTGAGGACCGTAAACAAAAGGCTTTAGTAGTTGGTGGAAAATTTTTGATTTAGACAAACAGAGCTCGTGAAAACAAATATTTTGAAAATAAAAATAAGCATACACAAGACATTAGGTGAATATCATCACTGTCAGTGAAACTTAAGTGTGGTTAGAGCGCCTTCCTGTGGTGGTTGCGCACCTTGCATGATGGAAAATTGCCGTGTCGGTCGGTAGTGAATTATTTTCTTTTAAAATACCCAGTTTCAGCATTTGAAAATAAAAATGTCTTAAGATGTTTCAATGAAAACACTCCATCTCTCAATGTTTACTTGAAGGAACTCGAAATAGTGTCCAATTAAAATATATTTTCATCTAAAATACCTAGTATGACACACATTCAACAAAATCAGTTACTTGGGGAAAAAAAAGACCAAATTAATAATTCATTTTTTAAATGTTTAATTTATTCATTTTGACATATACATCAACACAGAAGCATTGAAAATTACATGCATTTGCATACAATTCAGAATATACAGTGTACTACAAAGCAATGATACACCAGGGTAAACAAATAAAGACTTGCATAAATAGTATTGTTTAAAAAGCAGGTAAATATTAGTGACGCAATTGTATGTCTTCGATAAACGTGAAAACTTCCCTTTTATGCTTGAAATCTTTGTGTACATAATATTGATATCGGACAGTTTTAATACTCGGAGTTTCTATTCCTCAACCATACAAAGCACCTGTTTAGAGGTTTAGGTTTTCTATGGATCTGCAGTTATTGCTAATGACTTTCGCACCACATTCCAAAATAGCTCATCAAACAACCTTTGGGTGAGAACACAATAGCACACTAACAGACTTCTACTCACCCTTTTCTTTTTAACCTCACTTTTGAGTGAGTGGAATGAGAGCTTTAACTGTGCGTGTATGTTTTTTCGTGGAAATAAATCCCTAACAGATAATGAAGCACTTTTTTTGTCTCTCTTATTTAACTTGTTTAAAGTAAATAAACCATCACAGCCACGTGAGCTCTTCTTAATGGCTTTAATCCTATGTGGTGTGCATAATCCAACAGGCACATCACATTTGAGCACCTCTATGCAATGTAACTAACACATGCATCTTGTGAACCGGGTAAACTCTACCTGAAAAAACTGTGGTACGACAACGTAAAAGTCAATAATATATAGCTGAGTGTACGCGGTCGGTCAGCTGTGTTTGTGATATTGCAGTCGCTGCTGTAGCAGCAGTGAACGCTCACACCCGGCGTCTTGCTGCTCTGACTGTTAGCCTGGCTGCAAAAGGACTTGTAGGAGCAGGATTTCATAACTCCACCTTAAAAGACATAAATTCCCTTCCACTCATTCATTTCTTCTTTGATTAGGGAAAATGTAAATTTGTGTTCCGAATGGCTAAAATCTTTCATATCTTATCCTTATTTGCGATTTCTAGTGTTCGGCAGTATCTAGGGATAATGAAAAACAAAGCAGACATTCTAATATATAGTAATGCCTTGCCACTTTGCAGATCGACTATCACCACATTTCTGCTTGTTTCTGCCAAATATATATGAAAATTTATAATGTTGAAACAATAATACAAACGAGAAATGGGGGGAAAATACGCAAAGCCCAATTACTAGTATTTCACTGCTCCTCAGAGGGCAGTGTCTACCTTCAGGAGTTAAATAAGAATACAGAGGGATTTAAAAGGTACAAATAATATTAAATAGACCATGAAAAACTGTGTCTTAACGTCACGGTTATTCATCTATTGCGGCGGGGCTTGGAACCTATTGAACGCGAAAAACGAGGTTTTACTGTACCACTAACAAATAGAAATTTCCCACAAATAAGAGGTCTGATGAAGTACAATAACTAACTAAAGTGTGACTGGGTGAACCTCAGAACCCCACACTTAGCGATTTTAATTATTGCACAATTTAAACTTTTACACCCTATTTACTAGCTAGAGCAGGGGTGTCAGACTCGGGTTGGTTTGCGGGCCGCTTTAACGTCAACTTGATTTCACATGGGCCAGACCATTTTAGATATAATATTTAGATTTTTTTTAAAAATAAATGGATTAAAAGAACTGGATTAAAAGCCCTGAAAATTCAGTTTTTTATAGATCTAAAACCATGTTTATTTTAGCTTTTTTTAAATATATTTTTAGATTTTACAAAATGATTTTTGAACTAAGAACACAGAAAAAATGGATTTAAAAAATTACAATTATTGATTTAAAAGGGGGGAAATCAGGAAATTTAATATACATCTATACTCTTCATTTTAATTTGATCCTAAAACAGAAAGTCGGCACATGATTTACTTTCCCGGGCCACACAAAATGATGTGGCGGGCCAGATTTGGCCCCCGGGCCGCCACTTTGACACGAGTGAGCTAATTAAGGTATAAAAACGGTGCTACTACTACACCGTCACGCAGTGTTGGACTCACTGTTATGTCCCACAACAACAGCACAAGCATCAGAGAAGCTGGGACATGTTCTTGAACCTTGACGGTTGCAATCTTCATTGTTGGAGCCCATACATGTGTAACATTGTAGGGCTTTACCTGAATATGAGGCAACAGAGGAAAAAGTAGTAGTTATTATGAACATGCACAATTATAAGAATTGAGTACAAATGTTTGAATGCAAATTCCCATCAAACTACCGCCATATTGGTTAAGCCCAGATCGGAATAGAGTTTACAGTATATGAATATTTAGTCGGTTACTAAAAGGCTTTGGAAATGATGTGGTGCATGAGAGGGGAACAACAACCTACATTTATTATTATTATTTTATAAATGCACAGTTCCAGATGTTATTTGATGGGTTACATGATATTTCCTGTCACTGTGTGAAGATGAGTCCCAGCTAGGGAAGTGCAGGTGTTATACTTGGCAAGCACATGCCTCATACTGACTCAAATCAATCCCCACAGCATAAGTGCTCTACACACACGCTAAAAGCATTAGCTCGCAGTCCTATTATAGGATTAGATGTTGAGATTGCACGGTAGTTGATAGACAAGGACTAATTTAAGGCAAAAATAGCAAACATGACAATGCTTCATTTATATAGTGCATGTCTAATAACAACCTATCTAAAAGTAACTAATTTAAAAATAGGAATACATTTTTGTTTAAAAGACTGTATACATTGACAAGGTAGAATAAACTTCACTAGCTAGTGTTCGAAAATTGGAATAGTTATATTACAAGATAGATCAAAATTAACTTACCATTTGATATGAGCAAAACTTCACAAAGCAGGATCAGCAAACTGTATCGTAACGCTCTCATGGTGCTTTTGTCTTGATCCCAGGATGTAAAGCAGGTTGTTGTTCCCGATGAATCCCCCGGCAACCTCACCCAAAACCTAATCTAATCTGTCAGACAAGCTATTATTTAGAACAGATAAGATTAGCAGGCCCTCAATATGTTCACTTTGTTGGAACTTTCCGAGTTACTAACTCCCAAAACGAACACAAAGTACAGTTGTGGAGTTCCATCCTGAAACTGGCGCATCTTTCCTCTAGCCACGCCCATTCTTGTCGTGAGCGCTCACCATTTTCCTTTTCTGCTCAATGCCGTATTGTTATGTGCAAAACAACACCCAATTATAAATGTCATTCATTTAATGACAATGGGATAAAGTATTTAAGTATGCAAAAAGTGGAATTCTTATACCTCTGATAATTGATTTTTAAAGGACATTTTATAGTTACAGCCACTTTGTGATGTTGGTTATACCATGTACGTGATAATGGTTTTAATGCCAGGCAAATTGAGACGTGCCCCCGTGTGAAGTGGCACCTTTCCAGCAATATTGACTTTTAAATTACATTTTTCTCAATTAAATATTAGAAAAATGAAATTGTGGGTTTTCCAGGTTCTTAGGTTTTCCAATTCTTAAATAGAGTTCTCTCCGCTGAGATGGAGACGGTTAATGTAAAATAACCTCTGAACTTTTCCTACAAAACTGAACTTTGTAATAGTTTTTCTATTCGTTTACATATGCAATGATCACAGACACCTAATACATACATACTGTGTATATTTTTTTGTAAAATTCATCAAGTGACCTAGCTACACAGAGGGCACAGAATAAAACAGTTGTCCTTTAGTTTATAACTTCATATATTGTAAAAAAAACATGTTTTATCAGTCCAAAAATACAGTGTATTAACCTGGAGGATTTTTCGCAACAGTTAAATATTAGCAAAATAACAGTTTTTTCCCTTCTTCAATAAATAGGGGCTTTTCGTTGGGATGGAAACAATGGTGTTATTTTTCCCTATAATGTAAAATGACCTCTGAACTTTTTCAACAACATAGCATTTTGTAATAGTTTTTCTATTTGTTTAGATATGCAATGATCACAGACACCTAATACTATGTATAATTATTTTGTAATATTCACCAAGTGACCTAGCTATACAGAAGGCACAGAAAAATAACTGTTGTCCTTCAGTTTAATAACTTCATACATTGTCAAAAACAGGTTTTATCGCTCCAAAAATACAGTGTATTAACCTACTGAAAATGTGCCATTACAACACAGCATACAAAAAAATACAAACTTTTTTTGCAATCAGACTACTTCCTGACTTGAGTATAATCAAAATATATATTTACAGACACAAAACATCCTAAACTAGCATATGCATTATCTGCACTTTGACATATTGTGCAAAGGTCAAATCAAACAGGTCACCTCTTGCACAGATTATGTACAGACCAGTTACTGTATTTCCAAATAAGTCCCTTACTTGATGACAAAAATACTGCAAGAAAACTGACCTCCCAGCAATTTGTTGTTGTGAAATTGCCTTGTTTACGGCTTGTTGTCGTTCGATGTCTCGGTCTGCTTTGGAAGCAATGCTGCCCAGGGATCCTCCAACATGGACGGACTAAAGTACCGCTCGATGGACTCGGACGTCTCACGCTGGAAACAAAGGAAGAACTGGCTTGTCATTTCATTAACGTAACAGTTTCTTTGTTTTTACAGTTTTCATCTTTTTTATATTACATTTTAATATTTCTTAATACTTTATACCTTTTACTTCAATGTTTTCATGACCTTTATGACTCGACTCCAACCATCTCGTGTGAGAGGCAGTCATCGATCTATTACCTTAGTTTCTTTATGCTAGTCCTGGACACCATTCAGGCCAGGAAGGCTATTGGTCCTGATGATCAGCCATAAACTACTGAGGGACTGTGCAGATCATCTTGGAAGAGTTCATTCTACATATTTTCAACCACAGCATCAGTCTGCAGAAGGTTGAAGGTTTTATCTAGGCCTACATTATCTTTTCCTGTGTCTGTGCTTGCTACTGCTACAAACTGAATTTCCCAAATACGGGATGAATAAAGTTGAATCTATTTGGAAATCTTAACATGGTGACCAAGTATTCAAAGTCAATTTGCAATTGGTTGGACTGAAAAAAAAGTAAAATAAATGGCATGGGGTTACTTCCCTTAATTTTGGGGCATTTACAATACACTTACGTTTCAGCTCATCGTCTGCCATTGACGACGTAGGACGTCCTTTCATACGTTTCGAGTTATTACTAGTTATATTTCCCAATGAAGATCCTTTTTAATGGACGGTACGGTTTAGCCACCTTAGTGTTCTGATTTCATTAATTCGTATATTTTGTAAATTAGATTGTTTTCAAATGTAGGACGAGATTTTGATATTTGAAATGTTTTTTTTTTTGCCATTGGAAACGAGTGGTGCATTGATTGCCCAAAAATTGCGTTTTGGACAGAATATAAAAGTCATTAGAGCTTTCCCAAATTAATAAAAATGTTGAAATTCACCTGATTTGAAGCTGGTGTAAAGTTAGACGGCGACCCGAAACTGTTTCGCCCTCGTGGCTTCTCTCCGTAGTAACGGCCGCCGCTTCCGGACATAGCCGGAGAGCCGCCGAAACTCCGTCTTCCCCCACCGGACCTATACGGGGAGCCTCCCCTCTGCCCCCGGTTAAAGCCAGGGGAAAACGGAGGAGAATTGGGCGAGTGCTCGTGGTAACCCCGGCCAGAACCACCGCGATGTATTGGGCCTCTATAGGGTGAGCGACCCCAACCCGAAGGCGGGGAGGAAAACCCTTCGTTCCACCGAGGTCCAGACGGATGCCCATCCATGTTGATTGAAAACTGAAAACAATTTCCTCCACGTGACGAACACCACCCGGAACAAGAAATATCCCTCGTACGGAAAAAAAACCCTGTTTATAACTGCAGCGCCACCCAGTGGTCACCTCACACCACTTGTTTTCCCACAAAGCTGTTTCAAGCAAATCTTTTTTTTGGTCATAATCAGATATATTGTGTTCTTTTGAATAGTTAAACCCTCTTTTCATGTAATGTTCCAGTAGGTTTAATTAGCCATTTTGACATATTCTGAAGTGGTGGGCAAAATTGTTGTTGCTAATTGTTTAGTCTCAAAAAACAGTCGGAATGTTCCCAAAATATAAATTTAACCTTTGTTGAAACCATGTTTAATGATGTTTTTTTTGGGCCACTTTAAAAAAAAACTCAAGTCACTTCCCCCACAGGTGAATAAGCTCCATCATTGCATTTGTTTTAACCGACAATAAATCATACATAAATAAATTACGTCTTAAATTGACATCTTTTATTGCACTTTGTAAGCAGATGCTATACAGCAGCTGTGTAGACAACTTTTAGTCATAAGAGTGACACAACCACCCAAGCAGGACTGCAGCACATCTGTATACAGTCACAATTAGTTTGGTTTATATCAAAATAAAATAATAAAAATAAAGTCCAAGAATATCCTCATGATTGCTATGACAAGTATGACAAATATCTACAAAGTTACATGAAGAAAACACAATAATGTAATAATTAAAACAAAAATAATCATGTTTGTTTCACACGGAGCACACATCTCATCCCTAAATAACACTTTCTACATTGTATACAAAATAAAGCAAAAAGGGTTTTGTCTTCTCTTGCATGCAATAAGCTACTGAGTTTTCTACTCTAAGCATTGATGAATTGTATAAAATGGGTCAATGCTCCATTTTCTTTTTTGGAAGAGGCATTACAGTGGGTAAACAGTCTTCTCCCTCAGTGGCTGTCATGGCAACAATAAATCCCACAGGCAATCATCATCATATGTTCATTTGCACACACACACTCATACACACAGATAATCACACACACACGCACACACTGATATCAAAGTAATTGACTTGGGAGTATATTCCAAAATTTGAAACGACAACCCTGATACAGAACAATACAGTGATACATCAAAAATATACAGAGTGATTAAAGAAAACTGTCCGTGTTCATCCTGTACGTACATGGTCAGTAGAAAATTCAAACAGTGTGGTTTCTAAAGTCCTCCTAAGCATGTTTTCCCTCCCACTGAAGCTACTCACATGTGAACAAGGCTGGTTGCGTAAGACTGATTCACAATGGTGTCCGTTTGCTAACACCTGCCCATTTTGGCTATTAACTCATCGCAGATCTTCGTTAACTCCTCGATCTCTTTGTTCTGAAAAATAAACAGTTTTACAAACAAATCATGAATTGAGGAAAGAAGAAAAGCCTCCCATATTTGCAAAAATCACTTCTAATTAAATGCAACTTTAAAAGTCAACATCTGAGGGCACTCATTGAATTAAAGGAGTTTTTCAAGCTATTTACATTTAGCGTCATTGATCTGTTTTCTGTAGAATTGAGAGCATTCCTCTTTCGGTACATTGCGTCCATTGTGCGGAGCCTTTTAAGTGATCAAAGGTCAGATAAAATGCTCAACCAACAGACCTTTTGTTCCAAAGTGCGCTCCAGAGAATCCACTTTCATCTGCTCCTTCCTCAGACTGGCTTGGTGGGCTGCCTGCTCCTGCTTGGACTTGACCCTCACCTGAGCTATTTCCGAATTAGCCCTGGAAACACAAGAGACCCTTTTCTAGAACTCCCATAAGCTCCAGGTTTGGAAACAGTTCATAAAAAGGATGAATGTTTCTCAAATCAAATCAATCATCTATTGTTTTAATTGTCTTTCTTTCGATAAATAGCAATTGAAAAAAATTAACATGCCAACTTACTTGTCTAGCTTCTCCTCTGCATGAATTTTCAAAGCTTGGTATCGCTGTTCCTCTTTACGGACCCGAGACAGATATTCTTGAGCGCATTTCTTCAAAACCTCTTCATTCTAGACAGGGTGACACACACCTACTGCGTCAAGTTTACGATTCTATCCGCCACGTCATATTTCTGCAGAAATGTGTCAGATTGATTCATATGCTGGAGATTACCTACAACGTCATGAACGCAGCAAATTTTGTCATAGCTGCAGGCGGTGTCACCTAGCCTTAATGTCTAAGTAAAACAAAAAACATACTACGTTACCTTGCGGAAGCCCTCAAGCACATCTTTCATCTTCTGGTAGCGTCGAAAGAGGTCGGCCAGTGACTTTTCCACAGAATTGAGGTCGGCTAAGGCCTGGTCCTTTTCCACAATCAGCTGTTGAATGGTGTGGTGGGAAAGAGACTTCTCTTTCTGGTCATCTTCTAACATGTGCACAAATATAGTAAATGTATCAGAGAATTTGATGGAGAAATAGACATTTAAAACATGTAACACATTTGTAAAATGTTTTAGGTTGACAGTTTATATACACTTGATAGATTATGTTAATTAGAGAAGGACAATGAAAAATGGGGGCATCCATGATAGAAAAAGAGGGGTTAATTTTATGTTAAATGTCATTATGTCAGCATAATCCACGGAACCATTTCAAAACATTTTGATAATATTATTGATAACATTTGTTTTGTGGAAATTCACACTGGTTTTGTTGTAATTATCGCAGTTAGCACCTGTATTTCAGTAATTCTTAAAAGCACTAGTGGTTGGATAATATAAAAAAAAGGATGATACACTTTTAGCCGACTAAAAGGTAAAGTGCCTCAAAACACTGCAGGTGTAAGACATATTCTTGTAATTGCAACTTCATCACTTAAATACTTGACATTTCTTTTTTTTTTTCCATCTATTAAAAAGCAAACCAAAGTCGCGATTGCTGTAATCAAATAAAGCACGTGGCAGGCGCATCAAACAACATCTTGACCATGCTGGCCTAAAGCTAAAGTGACAAAAATGTTATGGCTTGTACACAAACGAGCATGGTGAGTGAAGTGGAATGACAACAAACAACGTGAGGCAATGCTGGATTCCCCTTTTATGACCAATGATGAGCAGATATGAGCAGGCACACACAACTTGAAGTCTGCAGTACTCACCTGGCATGCCTGTCAGAGTTATCAAAAAGTAAGAGGCAAACATAGGAGCAGAACAGAAACAAGGGAGTGCGTTAAATCAAGCTGGGAGCCGACAAGGCGTGTGAGAGAAGAGCTTTAGCAAAGTGTGACAGAGTATCAGATTTCCAAAGTTCTGTAAAAAGACATCAGCAAGCACCCAAGCTGGCATAAATTTCTAATTTGCAGTGCGGCAAAAAGTGGCATTGGGAATTGTGATTCAAAACAAGATTCATGTGCATTCAAACAGCTTGTGGAGCTCTTTGTGCAAACTCACCTATCATCTGCGCAATAGTCTTCTCATACTCAGAAACGATTCTCCTATGGAAAAGAATTGGGATGTTATTAGACGGAAATATGGCTCGGCACTTCATATATTTCAGCAATGGGTGTTGCTTGAAAACCTGAAAAGCAAAACGACTAACATTTGAAATGCCCTTATCTTTGTTTTTATTTGCCTTCTTTTTTTGCTCGCAATAAACTTGATTGAAATTGGAAAATGTAAGAGGATTCATAGTCCCCGTCCTCCCATCCTTCTTATCCTGGTAATCATCCATATGAAATAAGCCAAGACTAATTGAAGCTTCTGCTAGCTGGACCCTGACCCACCACCTTCTGATTGCCATCAATGTTACTAGATATCAAAATTAAACCACAGACATTTACGCAATTATTTTATTAGTTCAATAAGAGCATTCTCAAAGCTGTGGCATTTTGCTTTGCAGGGCTATATTCATGACAATTCAAACCTCCAAATAATACCTCATTTCTTGAACTTCCTGTCGGCTGTCTTCATATTTCCTCTGCCACTCCAGCACCTCCCTTTCTTTTGTCAGAATCTAAAACAGGAAGCATCTTAATGAATTTGGTGTGAAAGGCTCGTGGATACAAAAACAACACCATGTGACCCATATTTGGTATAATCAAAATATATGTAAGCTGATTTTATAATTTAGAGGAACTCTTTCAGTGCCAATGGTGTGGCTGTTTTTATCATTCTGGTGTGAATTTAAATTTGTTTGTCACTAGAAGACGCCTCGTCTATTTGAACTGGGAGAGCGGCCCCCCGCAGTTCAAATGGAATGGACATCTATCGCTGTCAATGGGAACCATTGTGTTCATAATAATGCCAGTATATATTTGTGATGGCCATTTATGGTGATTCTAAAAATTTAACAGGGAAAACACTGTACCATATATAGCAAGCAAACTTTGGAAGAAACATTAACAAAGTATTTTCCAAATTTTAGCAATATGAGCTCCATGAACAAAATTATTATTCTTATTATGTTCTCTCAGGGAACAAAACCCACTTCTCCCCCATAAGATGGATTTGACTTCTTCATGTTACAGTGGCTATACAGTCTGATTGAATCGAATTTATAATAGAAAATTCATAACCAGGCTAAAAAATTCCAGCAAAAAAATCAATAAATAAATAAAATAAATCACATTTGCGCACCTCCTCTTTGGCGATTTCCAACGAGTGGTCAAGGTCTTTAGGAAGATGTGGACTATCTCCGTCAATATAGCTGGGACCGGTCCGGACATACAGCGAGTTCTTGGAGAGCGAAATCTCTGACGTTGAAGAAGCATCTCTGTGCTGCTTCCAGGTTTCAATTGAAAGAAGAGAGAGGAAAGGAAACATAGCCAAGTTACAATCCAGACAGGTTTGAACACGCTGCCCCCGGCTGGCTACTCTGACCGCTCTCAAGGGGTCGGGGGGTAACCTCAACCCGAGCTACAGGGTGTCATATGTAAATGAGGCAGGCTAGCAATGTTCCTGAAGACTTGGTCAGCTGCAGTATGAATTGATGGAACAGTCTTCATAGCCAAGTGATTGGCTTGTTAGAAAGCATAGCTTGTTTGCGATTGGTACAGGCAGAGGAGGAGGGCAGAAAACACATACTGTATAAAAAAGAGGGGGGGATGAGATAGCAGCCTTCACAACATGGCAAACGGGTTAGTGTTATGTTAAAGCACTTTATATATTATTTCTTACAACGGTCAAGTGCTGGCTGATTCCTCACTTCTCTTCAAATTACACCAGATGAGGCCTGACCCAAACGTTAAATTTAATTTTAAAGGGCAGGGTCGATAAACCATGGTACGTTTTAATGTTTAAGGACCTCTCTAGGTCTCTAAAACTATTATGTCCTGAAGGATTTATTCAATGGAGACGGATTAGGCTTAGACCACATGGAGGTAGATAAATGACATTGAGACTTGTATGCAAAAAAGGGACGAGAGGGAGCATCAAGAAAAAGACAGAAAATTGTCTACTTCAACTCTAGACTTCCATTCATGGGGCTTTTTCCTGGCATTGCTTCAAATGTATTTAGTGTGCATACAACAACAACAACAAAATCTTAAATATTGACAGTGGCTGCATTGAATGAGAGTAAGACCACCCCCCTCAGCACAGAGCATTCTGACTTAAATCACATACTAAGTATGATTTCCATCTTGTGATGCAATGCCTCTCATTTGGCAAAAAAGTAGAACACATCACTTTCTGCAGCAAGGTTACTAACAGAGATAAAGTTTACAACATTTCAGGGATGAAAAAGGAGGATGACGGAGACTTTAGTAAAGGATACTACAGTTCTAGGGATATATTTTCTCATGACATATGTAGCAATACAAAAATCTAACACACATACTACAAGGGAGCGACAAAGTGTATTATTTCTAAAAGAGCTAGGGATACACAATGCAGTCGCCTGGTATTTGGACAGTGATTTTGTTGGTTTAAAGCCTAAGAGAATCATGAGTATATTGGCACTTTGTTTTGATCTTTGTGAGAAGTGCAAACATGTAACCTTCATGATATTGTAAAATGAAAATTATTATGCTGCAAATACTGTCTTGTAAAGTGTTTACGCAGCAAAAACACTGGCTGTAGGTATTTTGCGCCTACATCAGTGTTTCCCAACAATTATTGCATCAAGGCATATATTTTGCAGATGTACAAGAGCATATTCATAGTTATTCCTCACTGTCACTATACATTCCAAATCAGCACACTGTTGGGAATCACTGCCCTTTTACAAATTCAGTCTGTACTGAGATGCAAAGCTAGAGGATTGACTGTCAAAATGTCCAAGGACTGAGCAGACGTGGTACAAGGATGGGTTACATATAAGTGTTCCTCTTACTTTCAGTAAGGGTGAACCGTTGATGTTCCACCGTCGTGTGCTGGGTTTCTTAAGGCGCGACTGTGAAATGTGTGGGACAACGCTTGTGAGAAGCACTCAGAGTGGTGTATACAAAGCATAATCGGTAACCGTGAGACTGAAGTTAAGCACTTGTGTAAAATATGTCAGAGGAAATACTGCTATATATTCCAACGCTGACAATAAATTGGGGATTTAAAAACCGGAGTAACTGATTGACATCTACTAAGAGACCATATCTGATTTTTTTTGGTACTCTCTCCATTTGAGGAAAAAACGGAATAAGGAGCTTTCCTAATAAAAATATAGTTTGACACCCTGTAATTCTTTCTTTTAGAATTTAGAATCTGTTTGTTAGCAGTTTTAGTAACACTAAATTCACAGAATGTTATAAAAGGAACAACCCAACAAAAGATGTCAATGATAAGCAATGAATGCCTTAACTGCTTCTCCAGTACAAGAATATACATAAGCAGTTGCATTCAAGCCGCCTGTAAACAGCCAACATGCAAAAAAGAGGCAGAATGGCACCAAACTCTGTTCCTAGGGGGTCAGCCTGAAAATACTTTCTGCAAGTTTTTCTAGATGAGGGAGACTTGACACTGGACTCTGCAGTGGTTCACTGAAAATGGTGTGTTTAAGGACAGGGATACTCATGCACCATTTCTACAGCGCTGGTCATCAAGATGCATCCTGGCAAAATCCCTTCACCCCGCAAACACACACACACACACACACACTTACAGCAGGTGCAGGCTAAATCAGCGGAGTACCTGGGGGGCTACATTGGAGAGAGAGGGGCACTGAGAGATGTTTTTGGCTACTTGCAGAGCTTCTATCCTCAAAGCAGCAAGCACCAGCTCCTCCTGGGCCGCACAATTTGGGGGAGTTGGGGGTGCGACCCAAGGATGTGAAAGTAAGGGAAAAGCATATAGAAGACTTGAGTTGGTCACACACACGCACGCAACACTTGGCACACTTCACTTATAAGCTATCACAAAAAGGGAGGAATGAAAAGGAAAGGGTGGAATGTTTACACAGAAAAACACACACAAAAAAAGGAAAATGAAACGTGAAAGTTATCAGGTTGTTAACACACCTGTAGTTTTTGGGCGAACACATTAGGGTTGGTCTCAGCGAGGTCAGGCTCCAGGTACTGCACAGGATCGTCACACTCAGACAGTCTTTCTAACAGTGACGCGGTCAGGACGGAAGCAGGGATCTCTTGGCTACTGAGCTATAGTGAATGACCGGGATGGGGTGGGCAAAGGGCGGAGGGGTTGGTTGAGGTCAGCGTGGTACAGCAAGCGCTCAGAAGCTGAACTAGGAATGTGTTTAGTGTGGATTTCCATATCCTGTTGTCAACCTGACTAATGAGGATCTTACTGGGGGCGTACTTGTGGTTATCTAACTGTTGTAGCCACACAGTCATGGGAAACATACCTTAACTTAAATTAAAGGACAGTGGAATGACAGCGATGTTTTTTTAACTCCACAAACAATCAGCTGTACAGTATACAAATCTACCACATTCATCCCAACATATATTTATGTTTTTCCAACACACCTGCTCATCCCTCTCCGTGCTTTGGGTTCGACTGAGCACTTCGCTTTCTCTTTTCCTGCCTTTATCTCCAGCAGATCCCTCAGGACCAGGCCTGGCACTTAGGACTGGGGACTTCATACTGGCTGTTATCTGAGCTTCCATTTCCTCAAAGCTCCTACAGAGAAAAAGTGAACATTCACTTTCAAATTGTAAAGCTTGGTTCATGTAAAAATGCAGAAATAAAATGTCAACTTCACGATGACAGACGTACCCTGTACATGGGGAGTTGGGTTCAGATCCATGTGCATCTGTATCCTTTGGTACGTTGTTGGATAACGAGTCCAATTTAAGGTATAAGGATGGTTTCTTCACAGAGAGCGGCTTCATACACGAGACAGTGTGTTGGCAACATATTTTTGATTTTATTAAATAAAAACTGATCATACCGTTGATACATCTTAGATAACATACTCACAGGTGAAGAGCCAATCTTTTCCATGTATTCTATTTCATAATCTGGCACTGAAAGGCAGAAAAGGATATATCGGATGCAAATGAATGAATTTTTCGTTAAAAAAATAATCTGCAATACGGGATGAAATAAAGTTGTAATGATCTAATCTAAATATTTTTGTTTTTATTTGAGTTTAAAGGTGAATGTACAAGATCGGCACAGGTAGCCGAAAGTATGTCTCACCTGAAGACTGAAGACTTCTTTCATTAACAAATGATGTCAGATCTGACGGCTGAGGGAAATCTTGTTGGTCAGAGTTCAGTTCTGCATCCACATCATGCAAGCCTCCCCACTTGTGAGTGGTGGAAGAGGCCAACTTTTCCTCATCCGTTGCGTGGTCGTCCTGTGGTTGAATGGAGGCAGGATCATCGGCATCCTGACGTACAAAGAAATCAAGTTAGACAGAACTAATACAGCAAAGTACAGTGATATAACGGACGCCTGAGTTTACCAGTGAGCTGTCGGACAACTGTGATTTCTTTGGTGATTTCTTCACCCTGAAAGTGTTACTTAGGGAAAAGAAAAGTCATACATTATGTTCATCATTCTTTACAATTTCTAACTTCTTCTAGCTTTTGATTCTCGAATGTTTGCAAAGCCGTAAGATTTAAAAATCTATTTGATTCTTGCTTTGGAAAACAGTCAACTTGCCAAGCTAGCAGGTTGGTTAGGAGGATATCCATGACAAAAAAAATATCATCAGTTGTTACAGGAGGCATGAGGCAAAATGTAGAAAGCATTAAACAAAATCTCTAATATTCCAACACTAATTGATGGTTTGTACCACTTAGAATTGGATAATTAAAAAGCATCATCAAAGGGGTGGGGGGGTCTGCCAATTATATTATTACGCAGTATACATGATTTGATGTAGTTAATTATTGCCAGAAGGTTTTCCATTGCTTAGTCCTCAAGAGCACCAAAATATTACAGATGTAAAATGTTTCCTAAAGTATATTCAAGTAATACTTTGTGGTACAAGTTATTTGGTAAAAATGACAATTCCCATATCTGATAAATGTGGATCCTAGTATTTTATTAAAAATTCGAAAACAGAGCCACATTGAGGCTACTGGATTAGAATTTAGATCAAACATTTAATTAGCATGTCATCTAGCCTGTGTGTATTGTTACTGTAAATAAGATAAGTTGACAACTTGTTAGGTGTTTAGTGTTGTCACGGGTGTTGAAATATTAAAGTATAAAGCGCTTTGATGACCCACCAAAAAATAAGTAGCGATCATGCGGTTTTATAGGGATCCTGATGAAACTGAGAGGGAAATATGGTAAATAGTTGCATTATCCCTGTACTTACAACAAACAACATAGACTTGAAGCACCTCTGGACTTCCTGTGATATGAGAATACAGTACATAGCATGGATATGTAAAATCTAAAATCTACGCACCTGTGATCAAATGCCAGGAGGGGGATTGTGTAAAAAAATCTGATATTGACAAATAGTTAAAAAAAGGAATGTAGGCGATAAGCTGCGTAATGTAATTGAAAACTAGACATCCTAGGGAAGTAAAAATAAACAAATATAATCTGCCATTTGTACAGAATTGTGTAGACTTTTCATAGCCACTGGTCCAGGTGACTTCAGAGAGACAAAAGCCAGTAGGGTAAAGAAGTGAAGGGCATATTTTACAGCAAAACTAATGCAAACAAAGAGACAAAACACAACCGACAGTGTCGATACCTTGAGTGTCAATACTTAACTTACGATTTGATAGGAGCTTTCTTTTTTTTGGCTGGTTTGTTCTGATTTTGATCCTCCAAATCCCCGATACGGTCATTGTCATTTTCCAAGTCGTCATTTGACAACAACTCAAAGGAGGCTGAGGCTTTAGGAGGTGAGGACGCTATCTGGTTGGAGGATTTAAAACGGTCCCCTACGGAATCATCAAAATCAAAACTGTAAGAGGGTCCGGATGCTTTGGGAGAGTCGACCACAGCTGTCTTAGTTAAAAATGGATTGAAATTTGGATCGTCCCATTTATTTGATTCAAAGTTGTAAGAACCTTTGGATAGAGGCTTTTCCTCTTCATTAACATTGTGTTCTGACGGAAGGTGGTTGTCCAGTTGCTCCGCCTGCCCCTGATGGGGCTTTTTTAATCCTAGTTTTGGCTTTCTCAGAGGCATTTTGTGACCAGGTTTCTTGCCTAGTTTCTTGGGTGGGGGACAAGCTGCGTGTGATGCCTCACTATTCTCTTCCGAGTAGTCAAACTCCAGTCTCACAGACTCGCGTTTGGGTGGAATGGGATGGTCTTCGGGGCTAATAACCGGTGCTTCAATTGTAGCTGGATGAGGAGACACCCTCAAAGCAGGGATAGGGGAGCTATCTGACGGGGTAGAAATTGGGGCAAATGCTAGGTCTTTGCGACCAAGATCTGGTGAGTTGGCAATCTTACTCCCACCAGTCTTGAAAGGGTCGATGCCCTCAAAACTCTCTGGATCCCATTTGTAGGAGCCACTTGGAGGGACAGGGAGGTCTTCTGTTGCGGGGGGAGGAGAAGGGTTGCTGTTCTTCTGGCACGTGGGTGAGGCAGAGACAGCAAGACTGTCGACTAATTCTGTATGAGTGCTTTCTTCTGGTAGTGGAGGTGGAGAATCTACACGAGTTTTTCTGGTCTTTTTGATGGTTCCTGCAGGACTTCCCCCTAAAATAGGACTACTACTTTCTTTTACCTCCTGTGTCACAGTTTGAGGCTTTGCACGCTTAATGATCTCCGGGGTGCTACTAGTTGAACTGGGTTTCTCTGGGTTGGAGTTCTGCCTCAGAAGAGGCTTCTTCTTCACCGATCCAGGGCGGACTTTCTTAAGCCTGCGGAGTGTTCCTGAGTTGCTTTCGGTGCCTACACTGAAAGATTCTGAATGTGGACGGAAGCCTTGTGTTCCAGATCCATCCAAGTCAAAAGTGTCAAGTTCTCCTCCCTGGAGGCTGAGGGAACGAGTAAGTGGTTGACTTGTTGACTCTGGGGCAACTTTTTCAAAGTTGTATGAGCCACTGGCAGCAATCGGCTTATCCTCATCAAAAACAACAGCGAGGGGATCAGAAATCAAGTTAGACGAAGGATCTCCTTCTGAAGCGTCTTGACCTGAAAAATATGGAGAAAGGAACACCCTGAGTTTATTAGTTTCATTTATTTATACAGAATCTGTGATTAATATATTAAGAATGGGAATTCAATCATCCTTTTGGGACAAAGGATCTGCAAAACATGGTAATCTCTAAGAATGTACTAAAGTGGCTGGTGTTATCGTATTACTTTTGGGAAACAAAAATGTCACAATTGCAATTCTGCTGGGTGAGAGTGTTAATCTACTAAAAATAATCAAGACTCACTTGAGGATTAATAAATCTTCGGAACTAATTACAATAAGAGATCTCCTGTCGATGCAGACAGGAATGTGTAAAGAGGATGAAGAAACTCCAGAAACGTCGACAGCATGGAGCAAAACAAGCGTAATATTGTGTAATTCCTAGGAATACCTTTCATAGCTCTTCTGAGGTTACCTAGACACATTTTTTTTCCTCACCTTTGCCATCAATAGTTAATAGGTGACTTTGCAAATCTGCGGGGCCCTTCACAGGAGTTGTCGATTCAGGGGTCTCGAACGCTCCATCAGAGTCAGAGCTCCTACAGCAAAAAGAAAATCACATATTGAGTCAATTCTGCGTTGAATCAGTCCAACACCTTGACTGTGAAATAATGATCTTCAATGATTTACCAGAGGAAATATATTGGTGTCAACTTGGAATCGATGATTAAAGATGAAAGAAAACGATCCAATATAAATACATTTGTCTTTCCCAGCACAGGCCACAGCACCAAAGAAAAAAACCCATTCTCTTGGATCGATGCAGATGATGATGATTATGGTGTTGTTGAATAGCATGCGTTTCTCGCATCCCATTCTGTCTCACCTCTGCCTGACCAATTCCCTTGCAGTCATAATCATGTTTTCATGATGGGGGCTCCAGGAGAGACGCCGGAACAGTCCTAAAGTCGGATCCAGGTCTGGACTGCCTGCTGCCCCTCCCAGCAGCGTGTCCCAGCCCCAGCGTGCCCACTGCAGTGGAGAGAGAGCCTGCCACGTACTCACCGCCATATCGTCCAAAAAACACACGCCACTGTCTGATATACACGTAGATGCCCACTATTCTGCACAAGTTATCTTCTGCTGTGATTTTCGATATTCAGCTCTTATTTGTTCTATGTTGCATATACGGTATTTTTCACCTATAGAACCCCAGTCAGCTCTCTTTCCATCTGAATGAGACGGCAGACTGCTTGCACTCTCTCACTTCTCTCATCCTTCCTCTTTTCATCGACTTTCCCCCTCCCTGCGCGTCCTTCTCCAACACTTGACTAAATCTAGAAATAACTTCCATGTTTAAAATGTTACCATGGACACAGACACACCCTTTGTTTTTGGGATATCACCACTGTCGCACAACGTAGCTGAATGTGCACTGTGGAATGAGTCCCAAATGGACAATAAATAATAAACTCCATGGCTTTTCACTCAAAGTCCATTAGTAGATGCTGAGATGTGAAAACCCAGAAGCTAGCAAAATAAGTGAGTAAAAAAACCTGATGTTTTAGGTGAGCTACAACAACACAAGAGTAAATGAATTTCTTAATGAATGTTGAGCTATGTTTTATTTTGGGTTAGGTCATGGCACTTATTTCGGTCCCACATGTGCAGTACAATGCTAATTTTAAACACCCCAAAAAATGGCAAACAGTAAAAAAAAAAAAAAAAATTACAACCTCTGGAAAATACTTTGCAATGAGAAATGTGTAGTTTTACGACTAAGAAAAGGAAAGCTGGATTTAAAAGACAATAACCAGGATTTAAAATCTGGATTTATTTCCAAGGTTGATTCTCACCCACTAATGTACAGCAACCTATTGAGACAATTAGTCTTCAAAACTAGTTCAGAACATTTTTTGGGGGGGGTGGTCACCCTGAATAGAAAAAGGATAGACTCCAGCACCTCCAGCATTGAAAATGAATGAATGAATAATGTATTCCACCACCCTTTGCGCAAACCAAGGCTGGACAATCGAGGCCACAGGCAAAGTACGTCTGCCTTGTATTGATGACCAGTCAAAATAAAATCCCAATAGCTTGCAAAAGCATGTTATATGCTGGTTAAATGTTCAGCTCAGAAAGCCATTTTTCCCTGCAACTGCAAAACTGATGTTGTCATAGTAACTGGAATTGCCACCATATGTTTCATTCATGTGAAAATATATTGGTTATGCAAGGCAGTCTTGCAAATGGATTTTACCCAGACAAAGCATGCAAAATATGCAAAATATAAGTGAACAGTGAGAGAGGAAATCAGAACAAACGTAAACAAATGAAGCAGCCACACCCCACAAAATAAATCCAACAGCCATGACACTGGAAAAAGGGTGCGTGGTTTCTTGCAACTGCTCTTCACAAGGATTAACTGATCCCTCTAAATCTGTTTAATCGGTTTTGTGAATGATAATGATCAATAATCTCATCCTATATCTCTACACACTGCATCTAAAGAAATGTTGTTTTCTCTTCCCACTACCTTCTAAACACCAACTTTTTTCCACCTTTTTTTCCCGTGTTACTAAACAATTAAGTGTAAATGAGCGTGAGGCTATCATGTCAATATAGACCAAAGTTTCTTGGTGAATGCATCCCACTAAAGAAGAAAGCAATTTCGATGTGTAAAAGTGGTCCCACTCTGTTCTAGCAAGGTAATAAAGTGGTTGTGTTTGTTCTTCACAGCCATAAATTAGAGGCAAATACACCAACAGAGAAAGCCACTGTTTGTTATGACACTGTGCAACAGTGTCAAGAAAAGTGTTGATGTCGACGGTCATGGGGAATATATGAAATAGCTAATTTTATTTAATAAGGAACGATCTATTTTTAATTACAGCTGTCAAATCGGGATCAGTGCAAGTCAAGGCGTTTTAAAACGTATAACAAGCGATCTAATTAGCTGCGGTTAAGGGTTAAGACAAACAGGATTTCATACAGAGAAGAAAACAATCCGATGAATAATGATTTTCAAAACAATGAAATACATTGGTTTTCCTTCCTGCCTTAAGAAAGAGGTTATCCCACATGGCCTAATCTGACATATTAAGAGCAGGCAGATGGCATATCAAAAACAACAGTGCTGCAAGTGCAGCAAAGACAGGGTTAAAAGGATTATCATTATGATAATGAGATCAGATGCAAGGCACCTCTCAAAAGTCCCAACATCCATCACAACCGACTGTAACACAGCTCTTCGTTTGGATTCAAATTTTGCGTTTTAAAATTTTGTCTCAATATTGAACACAAATACAAGAGCATAAAGAATACATTGATTGCTTGCCAGTAAAATAAACAAAGCAATATGACATAAAGAACAACTTAAACAACCATCTACCTCTCGAGTCCAGATTTAGAAGATTTTTCTTGTAATAAATCATTCATTCCTACATTACAAATGACATCTCTCACATACTCGCTCTGCACGAGTCCTCGCTCCCTAGTGCAAAAGTGTCTGAGCTATAAATAACACAAAATGGAGCATTCTTGCCCTGTCTCTTAGCTCGATTCTCGTCCAGTCATCTTCCTGCACCCCGTCCCCTGTTTCGACTCTGACTTCTGCCCATAGCAACAATGAGAGCAGGCCAAAACATTAGCCCACCAGCTTGAACTTATTCCCTCCATCTGCTCCATATAACATTGATTCACATGTGTACGAATGTGCCTCTGACTGCGCATGTGCACTGATCCCTCTACTATTTACATCACAAAAGCAAAATGACAACAAAGCTCCGTTGACTGTACTGGTTAAAGAGACAAGTTAACGGCTAAATGAAGGGGATGGGAAAAAAAGCAACCAGCCTGAGACTCACATATGTTCTTGAGTAGGACAGGAGGTCTGTCCTTGCTCCATGGATTCGTTGGCTCCCATTCTCAGCTTACTCTGCTCTTTCCACCTGCCACTGTCCACATGCACCTGCTTCCACTTAAAACTCCTTCTTGCATTTGCTGTGATCCTTGCAGCAAGGCAGCAATAGAGGCGAGTACGACCTCCTAGAGCTCTACAGAAGAAAATAACAGCGTCCCGCTCGTCGCATCGATTCACCGGATGATTAAATGCTCGTCAATTTATGCATAGCGTCTCTCATCCTCGGCTTCTGCACACGCCGGAGCCATCGTTCCTTTTATCCCAAGCCCAAAATTGCTGACTCAATTAAGTTCAAGCACAGAGTAATCCAAAACGATACAATAACAATTCAGCTTTCTTCCTGTCTTTTGTCTGTCTGAGGTACCTCGTCCCTTGTTTTTATGTGGCTGAGCTCTATGATGCTGCGCACACTGCCTCCTCCCCCTTCTATTCCCTCTGACACCCCCCACAGCAGCAGAAGATGCCTGTGCCTTTAAAAATTCAAGCAGCCTTTCCGAGGTGACTACCATAGCCATTAAAGAGGGAGTCAAACAATAGCCCATAAAAAAGGCAATGCCTTCATTTTGCCTTTCTTTCACCTCCTGCATCCAAAAGCTTGATGGAAAAAATATGCATACACCCGTAGTGATGTCAGAAGCTAAATCCTTGACAAGAATAGTAGTTATAAGTCATCCAACTTTTGAGGTCCGTCCCATTTCATTGTAGTAGTAGTCATAAGATCCAACTCTATTGTTGCAGCAAATGCAAATAAACAGCCACATCTAGCAAACATATTGCCTCTTAATCCTTAATAGGGCAACTTATTATTCATGGGGACATTCCATTTGGGGTCATGCAGGCTACAATATTAATATTTGGCATACCACTGTGGCCTACATGACCCGAAATGTGAAGTCCAGGTACATTATTAATTTTATATTTTTATGTATTTTATCAAATACCATTATAAATGATTAAAACAAATTAAAATGAAAACTGGCCCAGATAACATGCCCATTTTTTCCTGATAATTTCATGGTATTTAAGTCATTGTGTGCTATTAACAAAAATAGATATCCTATTCATTAAAATGTAGACAACTGGCTGCGAATGCTCATCTTTCATTAAATTATCACTGTCAGCCCTCCCAGTATAAATTAATTGGACTTCTAGTAGCCAACGAGTCAAATATTTGCCCTATAAGGGTTGAATTATCCCACGTCAACCCGAAACAACCACCCACCCACTTTTAATGCTGACTTAGCGAACTCAAGACCGTCCCAGCTGACTTGGGTCAAAGGTCTGGTATATTTTGAACTGAATATATGTGCCAGTCTTATTAACTGAACTCCGCACCAATTTTGAGCAGCATTGTAAAGTCCATTAATGTACTCCACTTTGTCATTTTTAGACATCTGCTATAGAACAAGTCCCATGAGATGGAATAAGAGCTGGAACATGTTTCACTATGTTCCTATCGAGTGTCCAAAAAGAAAAGAGAGGCCTAGGGGTCCGGTCTGAAATTTAAGGAGGATGAATCTGCTATGCATTCATGGAAAGGTGTGTGAATTCGGGCTTACAAAAACAGAAAGTGCCTGCAGCACTGAAAATCTGGGAACAGAGATTCAGGACTAATTTTCACCAAAAATGGGAATAACAATATAATGAATGTGAAAATGAAAGTCGTTCATCTACAATGCAACATCAAGTCAGCTCTCTGGGTCAAATGACATTTTCTTCAATGGGGTATTGCATGTGGGTTATCCAAAAATGTGCATTTAAGGAATGCTAACATAACTAATTAAATGCCACCATTCAAAAATGAAGTTCCTTCTTAGTATGGCCAGGTCAATGTTCAAAGCATGCAACGTCATCTGGTCTTGAATTTCAGCGTCAAACGCAAATCAAAGGCAGTAATAAAATATTCATTGCGCCGTGGAAGTAAGAAATGGTCTTTTCCTTGAAAGATTTATCAGATGGCACACGTGAAATCAAGGTCACTGCCATCAGAACTAAAAGGCTCTTAATAAAGAGATTGACGTTTAGTGTAAGCGGAACTAAAGTAAATTAAACCTCTTGAGCGTAGTAATATTTGGTTGCAAAGGAAAATTTCTATATATTTCCTAATATATACATGATAGATACGGGAACCAGGAGTAAATAGTAAACATTTCTTTAAAAATAACCCACATATCAAGAAATCAAAGAGAGCCAACTTGAACTGAAATAAAACCCCTTGCCAAGTTGACATTAAAAATAACAAAGTGCAATACTAAATCACTATGTAAGGTATTGTGGAAAGAACTGTTCATAAAAATTACAGTGGGTAGAGGTAGCTTGTAATTGGGTCATAGCAAAACAGCAATACTTCAATCAAAAGTCTAAGGAGAAATAAGATATTCAGCCATATGAACATGCAAATGGAGCTTTCAGGGAACCTTAGATATCAATATCAAGTTGTCAAGACAGTAGCAGTATACCTTGCAGTGTTCATAACATCATTTATCTATTTTAAAGTCAACTCTGCGTGCCAAGAGACGTACTACTCAAAAATACGTTTTTTTAAAGGGAACATTTCTATCTGCTGGTTGTAAAAAGTACTGCACCTTGTACTACAAGAAGCGACTAGAGCACTAGAAAAAGTACAAGGCACTGTTTGTGTTGTGGGTAAAACTAATTAGTGCATTGTCCACCGCAATATATTTTTTACAATATGTGAAGTAGACTTGCTTATTACAAATTATTCTCTATTTATTGTCATATTCTGATTTAGCAGCCCAAAAGGACTAGTGTCAGACGTGGGTACAGCTACCATCTGAGCTGATAGGATGAACAAAAAGAATCCGCCTAACTCAAACAAACAGTTGTATGTATACAGTTATATCACACTAATAAAAAGGACAGTTTGGGGAAAAGTTGATACCTTAGAAGGAGGTGGGGAGATGAAGAGGTGTGGCAGGGGTCCTCACACTTGTGATCGGAAGGTGCAGTAGTAGGAATGGCAGACTGGTGGGAAGATGCAGGTGAAGAAGTGGGGAGCTCAGGAAGGGGAGTAGGTGGGATGTGTTTGGGTAAAGTTAAAGGGAATTCATCACCCTCCGTGTGCTCAGTGATAGGGGGTCTAGAGGAAGGGGGACACATTAAATCAACAGTTGCATCTTCTCAAGTGAAATAGACGTACCTCACAAGTCCTCTGTGGCTTCAGCCTCACCAAATATTGAGTTGAAGAATGACAAACATATGAAACATTTCCAAGTATGGCTTTGTATTACAATTTCAATCGGTTGCCTGGCGTGCATGGACAAACTTACTCGAATATGTCAAGCTCAGTTGTAATAGGCTAACTAGAGGAGTGGATTTGGCCCTGATCCAGGTTCATCTTATCAGGAGTGTTAGGCCTTAATCTGACAGGCAATGTGGCGGACACCCATGCAGCTGCTAGCACTTTGGGCAAGCTTCCTGCAAGCTCTAAAAATATTCAGGGAGTCTACAGAACTAAAGCAAGTTTAATTTAAAAAAAACTCAGGGGTTTGAGTATTGTGACTGAAATGAAGAATTTAAAAAATCCCACAACTCATCCATCCTATTTGGCTGTGTTGCATGTCTCATTTTCTAGTCAACTTGGCAAATGCATGCCAGAAATAGACAAAGTCACAACATAGAGTCAAACAATCTACTTCAGGCTATAAATCAGTCAAAAAAAATAAATCAAGAAAAACCTTACAATTGAGACATTTTATTTTTGTGTGTATATATGAATGTCAGTTGATATATTGTATAAGTTAACAGGGGGTCAATTCTTACTTGGGCCAAATTAAATTCCAAAGAAGCAAAGAGAAAACCAAAAGAATGAGAAGAAGAAAAAAGAAGAGAGATCCTTTTCAGTGACACACTTTAAAGGTAGTTGAACACTTATGGAGTCTGTCTGTGTATCTGTCAGAACACGTTTGGCTATGACTGGTTCTTGGAAACCTCATCAAAAGCATATTTGTTGACTTATTAGTGGAAGTTAACAGAGGTGGTATAATTTATATATACAAATGACTCCAATAAAAAACAAAAACACCATTACCAATTCTTGACCCACGAGATTAAAACATATCAAGCAGGTGAGGAAGGTAAAACATGATTTGAATAAGTCAATTCAACTCTTTACCACCTTCTGGCCCCTCATCTAACTACTTGACCCTCCCCTATGCCCATCTGCTAAGGTCAGCAGAGTGCAGTCATCACCTCCACACCATATGCTATATCCACCTAGACCTACTTAATCAAGTACGCAAACATTAAAAAAAGGCATTGACTTTAAAAACAACTTACCCCCATTTTTGCCATTGGGTCTAACTAAATTAGGGGAAACGCTTCCGTAGAGTTCCAAACCAACAGAGGTACAGTGCTTCAAAGAATGTCCCAGGGCTTCCCTTCCAATCACTATTTCACTCTGATCGAGTCAGTCATGCACACTCAACACACAGCACATGCTCAAGTGTTTGTCTTCAAGTCTGGCTTTTGTTCAACTGTCTGCTTGGTGTAAATGACTTCAGAGGACCGGGTAGAAGAGGGCAGGCTGGGAAGGGAGGGACATGTTCATCTAGGGGTGGAGTAAACACATATGGGAAGACTTGCCCTGCGAGAGCATTTTTGTGTACATTGATGAAATGTCTAATAATTATTCTATTGTTTCTTATTAAAGTATGTGATTAAAATGCCTTGAATAGAAAAACGAGCCATAATTTGAAGGCTTGTCCACTTAATCCCAGTTGGTGGCAGTAATGGAAGCTAACTCATTGTGTGGACAACTGTCAAACAAATTGCTCATACTGCATTTTTAAGTGGCCAGTTGCAGGAACAGAACGTGGGCTGTGACTGGCAGAAACAAATGCTAATCTGGCATGTCACACGGCTGCTGGGCTTTCACTAGTGAAGCGAGAGTCTCTCATAAAAGCCATTGAAAATAATTGTGGACATCATGATACACAATCCGTCAACCGTGACCTGATTTAATTCTTAGCAAAAGTCAGTGAACATAAATGTATCTCTTTGAATGGCAAAAACCAAATGCAAAGGTACCAAAATCCTCAGTATAAAATAGAGCATAACCATTACGTCAGCGTAATCTCATCTGCAAATCTCACATAAGAATTTTATTTTAAAAAACACTTAATGTGGTAATTTTCCCCATCGAGTCAAGAGTTCTTTGAATCTCTTTGAATCATATAAGTGGCTCCGTAGTTATGGATTACAAACATGTGACTTTCCATCCACTTTGAGAATGTTAAGGAGAAGCATGACTCCCATTGTTTATTCTTACTACAGGCGGCTTACTGAACTGACAAGAAAAAAAGATTCATCAGGTTTGTTCTTTAGTAAAATCTGGTGTTATGAGTAAAAGAGGTGTGTCATACCTAAGATTTCATCTCAACATTGAAAGAAACTTGAATGTTAAAAATAGAATATTAGTTTCAAGCAAGGATACTAGTATTTTAGCCACTTACCCACTTTCTTGTTTCGCCCAAGCAGGTTCATTGATTGTTGTTGTGGTTTCCTGCGCTGTGTTTTCTGGTTCCTTCTCTAGATGTTCACTGTTTGGCCTTTTCTCCACTTCTTG